>NC_080784.1:9021666-9380000 GCF_028018385.1 Neofelis nebulosa | reverse complement strand
AAACCACAGTGAGATATCACCTCACATCTGCCAGAATGGCTGACATTAACAACAACAGATGTTGGCGAGGATGCGGAGAAAGAGGATCTCTTTTGCGCTGCTGGTGGGAATGCTAACTGGTGCCGCCACTCTGGAAAACAGTAGGGAGGTTCCTCAAAAAGTTAAAAATAGAACTACCCTACGACCCAGCAATTGCACTACTAGGTATTTATCCAAGGGATACAGGGGTGCTGTTTTGAAGGGACACACGCACCCCAATGTTTCTAGCAGCACTATCAACAATAGCCAAAGTATGGAAAGAGCCCAAATGTCCATCGACGGATGAATGGATCAAGAAGATAAAGATTAGCATGTAAGAAAGCAGAGGTGATGCTAATGATACTATTTATGCCATTATAATTAGACATTAGCCAGCCAGCTCTTCTCCCATGAAGCTCATTTGTAACAGTGAAAGTACAGAGTGGAATGTTGCATTAAAAAAACTTAAAAAGAAGATTCAGAAGTGTTTCCTATATCTCCCATTATATGAAGGTACAAATTTATGGATTAAGATGACATTTAAAAAGGAAACTTAGAAAAGAAAGTGGTATAGATGTTTATCAGTAAACACACACACACACACACACACACACACACACACACACACACAATGGAGTATTACTCGGCGATCAAAAAGAATGAAATCTTGCCATTTGCAACTACATTGATGGAACTAGAGGGTATTATGCTAAGCAAAATTAGTCAGTCAGAGAAAGACAAAGGTCATATGACTTCACCCATATGAGGACTTTAAGATAAAAAAACAGATGAACATAAAGGAAGGGAAACAAAACTAATATAAAAACAGGAAGGGGGACAAAACAGAAGAGACTCTTAAATATAGAGAACAAACAGAGAGTTACTGCAGGGGTTGTGGGAGGGGGATGGGGTAAATGGGTATGGGGCATTAAGGAGTCTACTCCTGAAATCACTGTTGCAATATATGCTAACTAACTTGGATGTAAATTAAAAAAATAAATAAATAATTAAGAAAAAAAATTGAAAAGAATAATACAGAAGAGATTCACTGAAGCCGTATTTAATATATCACACAAGGTAGAAAGGGGGATATTGTTCACGTTTTGTTGATATTTTCTACAAACTTAATGATTAATGGCAAACCAGCCAGAATAATAAGATAGGTTATGCAATATTTAATAGTTCATGCCAGTAATTTCTGCTGAAGATAAACTTTTTTTGCTAGGATGCAACTTCACTTTCCTATCTTTTGAAAAGAAAGGAAAATTAACCTAGTGCAAAAAAAGTAAGGCAATTAACATGAGGACATTTATTCTAAAGGAGATTAAGAAACAAAGCTCCAGGCTTTTTAATTAATGATAGTTATTACAAATCAATGACCTATTGTCTGTGGACACGAGGTCACAGAAGGTACCTAGTGAGTAACCATGTAAGAAAGCAGAGGTGATGCTAATGATACTATTTATGCCATTATAATTAGACATTAGCCAGCCAGCTCTTCTCCCATGAAGCTCATTTATAACAGTGAAAGTACAGAGTGGAATGTTGCATTAAAAAAACTTAAGAAGAAGATTCAGAAGTGTTTCCTATACCTCCCATTATATGAAGGTACAAATTTATGGATTAAAATGACATTTAAAAAGGAAACTTAGAAAAGAAAGCAGTATAGATGTTTCTCAGTAAACATGTCTCTGTCATTATTTTGTAATTTAGAAAAAATGAGTAGAAAAACGTGAAGAAAATGAAATATACAATTCATTTATTTACTTTTACCAAAGGATCAAGTGATCTTGTAACCATGTACAGGTATACCTTGGAGATATGACAGTACCGGTTCCAGAGCCCCACAATAAAGCAAATATTGAAATAAAGAGAGTCAAATGAATTTTTGGTTTCCTAGTGCATATAAAAGTTAGGTTTACCCTATACAATAGCCACAATGCAAGAGCATTATGTCTAAAATAACCAATGTACATACTTTAATTAAAAATACTCTATTGCTGGGATGCCTGGGTGGCTCAGTCGGTTGAGTGTCTGACTTCGGCTCAGGTCATGAACTCGCAGTCTGTGAGTTCAAGCCCTGCATCGGGCTCTGTGCTGACAGCTCAGAGCCTGGAGCCTGCTTCCGATTCTGTGTCTCCCTCTCTCTCTGCCCCTCCCCCGTTCATTCTCTGTCTCTCTGTCAAAAATAAATAAAACATTAAAAAAAAACTATTTCTATCACATATTGGGTCACAAATCAGCCCTCAGCAAGTACAAAATGATGGGTATCAGACCATGCATATTTTCAGACCACAACGCTATGAAACTTGAAATCAACCACAAGAAAAAATTTGGAAAGACCACAAATACTTGGAGATTAAAGAACATCCTAGTAAAGAATGAATGGATTAACTAACAATTAAAGAGGAAATTGAAAAGTAAATGGAAGCCAATGAAAATGAAAACATCACAGTCCAAAACCTCTGGGATGCAGCAAAGGCAAAAAGCATCTGACAAAATACAGCATCCTTTCTTGATAAAACCCCTCAAGAAAGTAGGGATAGAAGGAACATACCTCAACATCATAAAGGCCATATACAGAAGACCCACAGCCAATATCATCCTCAATGGGGAAAAACTGAGAGCTTTCCCCCTAAGGTCAGAAACATGACAGGGATGTCCACTCTCGCCACTGCTGTTCAACATAGTGTTGGAAGTTCTAGCCTCAATAATCAGACAACAAAAAGAAACAAAAGGTATTCAAATCAGCAAGGAAGACGTCAAGCTTTCACTCTTCACAGATGACATGATACTCTACGTGGAAAACCCAAAAGACTCCACCAAAAAAACTGCTAGAACTGATACCTGAATTCAGTTAAGTTGCAAGATATATAATCAATGTACAGAAATAGGTTGCATTTCTATAAACCAATAATGAAGCAGCAGAAAAAGAAATCAAGGAATTGATCCCATTTACAACTGCACCAAGAACCATAAAATACCTAGGAATAAACTTAACGAAAGAGGTAGAAGATCTATACCCAGAATACTATCAAAAACCTAGGAAAGAAATTGAAGAAGACACAAAGAAATATAAAACCATTCTATGTTCATGGATTGAAAGAATATTGCTAAAATATGAATATTACCCAAAGAAGTCTACACATTCAATGCAATCCCTATTAAAATAACACTGGCATTCTTCCCAGAGCTAGAACAAACAATTCTAAAATTTGTATGGAACCAGAAAAGACCCCAAATAGCCACAGAAATGTTGAAAAGAAAATCAAAGCTGGAAGCATCACTATTCTGGACTTCAAGCTGTATCACAAAGTTGTAATCATCAAGACAGTATGGTACTGGCACAAAAACAGACACATAGATCAATGGAACAGAATACAGAACCCAGAAATGGAACCACAGGTGTACGGCCAACTAATATTAGACAAATCAGGAAAGATTATCCAATGGAAATCTTCAGCAAATAGTGTTGGGAAAACTGGACAGTGACATGGAGAAGAATGAACCTGGACCACTTTCTTACACCATACACAAGATAAACTCAAAATGGATGAAAGACCTAAATGTAAGACAGGAGACCTATAAAATCCTAGAGGAGAAAACAGGGAGCAACCTCTTTGAACTCGGCTGCAGTAACTTCTTACTAGACATGTCTCCAGAGTCAAGGGAAACAAAAGCAAAAGTGAAACTATTGGGACCTCATCAAGATGAAAAGATTCTTCATAGTGAAGTAAACAGTCAACAAAACTAAAAGGCAACCAACGGAATGTGAGAGGATATTGGAAAATGACATATCAGATAAAAGGTTAGTATCCAATATCTATAAAAAGGTCATCAAACTCAGATCCAAAAAACAAATAATCCAGGGAAGAAATGGGCAGATTAAATGAACAGACACTTTTCCAAAGAAGACACGCAGATGGCTAACAGACACATGAAAAGGTGCTCAACATCACTCATCATCAGGGACATACAAATCAAAACCACAATGACATACTACCTCACACTTGTCAGAATGGCTAAAATTAACAACTCAGGAAACAACACATGTTGTCGAGGATGCAGAGAAAGGGGAACCCTTTTGCACTGCTGCTGGGAATGCAAACTGTTGTAGCCACTCTGGAGAACAATATGGAAGTTCCTCAAAAAATTAAAAACAAAACTACCCTACAACCTAGCAATTGCACTACTAGGCATTTATCCAATGGATACAAAAATGTTGATTCGAAGGGGCACATGCATCCCAATGTTTATAGCAGCACTATCAACAATAGCCCAAGTATGGAAAGAGCCCAAATTTCCATTGACTGATGAATGCATAATGAAGATGTGCTATATATAGAATAATACTTGACAAACAAAAAGAATGAAACCTTGCCATTTGCAGCAACATGGATGGAACTACAGTGTATCATGCTAAGGAAAATAAGTCAGTCAGAGAAAGATAAATATATGATTTCCCGTATATGTGGAATTCAAGAAACAAAACAGATGAACATAGGGGAAGGGAAGGAAAAATAAGATAAAAAGGAGAGGGAGGCAAACCATAAGAGACTCTTAAATACAGAGAACAAACTGAAGGTTGCTAGAGGGGAGGTGGAGGGATGGGTTAAATGGGTGATGGGCATAAAGGAGGGCAGTTGTTGGGATGAGCACTGGGTGTTATACATAAGTGATGAATCACTAAATTCTACTCCTGAAACCATTACTATACTATATGTTACCTAACTTGGATTTAAATAAAACATAAAAAAATAAAATAAAATAAAATAAAGTAAAGTAAAATAAAATAAAATAAAATAAAATAAAATAAAATAAAACTCTATTGCTAAAAAATGCTAACCATCATCCAAGCTTTCAGAAAGTTATAATTACTGACCACAGATCACCATAACAAATATAATAATAATCACAAAGTTGAAATATTGTGAGAATTACCAAAGTTGACCCAGAGACACAATGTAAGCACATGCCTTCGGAAAAAGGGTGCCTACAGACCTATTCGAGGCAGGGTTGTCACAAACCTTCAATCTTTTAAAAAAAAAAAGGCAATTAAGTGAAGCCCCCCAAAATGAGGTCTGGCTGTAAAAATATTTCCAGTCTCCATTCTTGCCAGAGCTACAGAATTTAATTTTCTCCCTTCTAATCAAGACTAACCTCCTTGGGAAACAATGTTTCTGCCTTCCTCTTGGATCTTCTGAGTTCAACTAGCAGATGACTACAAAATACTCACTATTAAATACAATCCTCCTGTTACATTTCCTGTCACAAACAATGCTAGATACATGCAAACATTTTTCCAAATTTTATCCAAATAAATGAGATTAAAACATTTTTTTGATTTTTTTAATGTTTATTTATTTTATTTTATTTTATTTTATTTTATTTTATTTTATTTTATTTTAATTTTTTTTTAACATTTATTTACTTTTGAGACAGAGAGAGACAGAGCATGAAGCGGGGAGGGTCAGAGAGAGAGGGAGACACAGAATCTGAGACAGGCTCCAGGCTCCGAGCTGTCAGCACAGAGCCTGACGTGGGGCTCGATCTCATGGACTGCGAGATCATGACCTGAGCCGAAGTCGGATGCTTAACCGACTGAGCCACCCAGGCGCCCCTATGTTTATTTATTTTTGAGAGAGAGAGACACACACACAAAGATGTGAGCGGGAGAGGGTCAGAGAGAGAGAGGGAGACACAGAATGTGAAGCAGGCTCCAGGTCTGAGCTGTCAGCACAGAGCCTGATGCAGGGCTTGAACTCACGAACAGTGAGATCAGACCTGAGCCAAAGCAGATGCTTAACTGACTGAGCCATCACACGCCCCAATAAATGAGATTTTAGTTATTTTTAAAAATATGAGTGTAAAACTATCGTTTAAAATTATTTTTTAAATCCTCCTTTTCACTAAGCATTTGCTATTAGTGGTACTATAATGCTTATTATTTAAATATATATATATATATATATGTACACACACACGCGCATATATATATATATATATATATATATATATATATATATATAATTAGTTGCTCACAGCCCAATCTACTAATTGTATGACCTTGGAAAACACTTTTCAAACTCAATTTTCTCATTGATAATTGGACAGAAATACTGTCTACTTGGTACACGTGTTGAAATGATTCATGAAGATAATCAATTTCATGCATCTGCCAAAGTGCCTAGAATGTGCTATGTATCCATTATTAGTTGCTAATTTTTAAAATTATTGCTAAATACCAAGGTGATTCTTCTATTTTCAGAATTATTTTATATATTGATGATTGCCCTGTTTTTTTGTTTTTGTTTTTTTTCGCTACTATACATTCTATCTAGATTTATATGAAAATGTCTTTTTCTGTACAATATACCAGTGCAGGGTATTAGAACTGAAAAAAAACATATATTTGTTAAGATCTAAACAAATCAGACATTGAGAATGAATTCTTCCTAGCAAAAATGTTCTGTATATCCAAACAGCAGAAATATTTGGAAATTATTAGAATTCTTAGACTCTAGATTCTACATACTCTTGTGTTGTATTAAGTATACTATTCTTTATTCAACAGCATAGAGAAAAATGCAACTTTGACTTTTGCTACTCCATATATATTTTGGAGGTGATATAGTATATCAGCACAAAACACATACAAAAATAGAAGAAAGTACAATGATACAATATTTCACATACTTTCATTTTATTTTTTAATTTTAATTTTTTAATTAATTAATTAATTAATTAATTTGAAATTTATTGTCAAATTGGTTTCCATACAACACCCAGTGCTCATCCCAAAAGGTGCCCTCCTCAATACACCAGCATTCTTCTCGAAGCTAGAACAAGCAATCCTAAAATTCATATGGAACCACAAAAGGCCCCGAATAGCCAAAGTCATTTTGAAGAAGAAGACCAAAGCAGGAGGCATCACAATCCCAGACTTTAGCCTCTACTACAAAGCTGTCATCATCAAGACAGCATGGTATTGGCACAAAAACAGACACATAGACCAATGGAATAGAATAGAAACCCCAGAACTAGACTCACAAACGTATGGCCAACTCATCTTTGACAAAGCAGGAAAGAACATCCAATGGAAAAAAGACAGTCTCCTTAACAAATGGTGCTGGGAGAACTGGACAGCAACATGCAGAGGGTGAAACTAGACCACTTTCTCACACCATTCACAAAAACAAACTCAAAATGGATAAAGGACCTGAATGTGAGACAGGAAACCATCAAAACCCTAGAGGAGAAAGCAGGAAAAGACCTCTCTGACCTCAGCCGTAGCAATTTCTTACTTGACACATCCCCAAAGGCAAGGGAATTAAAAGCAAAAATGAACTATTGGGACCTCATGAAGATAAAAAGCTTCTGCACAGCAAAAGAAACAATCAACAAAACTAAAAGGCAACCAACAGAATAGGAAAAGATATTTGCAAATGACATATAGGACAAAGGGCTAGTATCCAAAATCTATAAAGAGCTCACCAAACTCCACACCCAAAAAACAAATAATCCAGTGAAGGAATGGGCAGAAAATGTGAATAGACACTTCTCTAAAGAAGACATCTGGATGGCCAACAGGCACATGAAAAGATGCTCAACGTCGCTCCTCATCAGGGAAATACAAATCAAAACCACACTCAGATATCACCTCATGCCGGTCAGAGTGGCCAAAATGAACAAATCAGGAGACTACAGATGCTGGAGAGGATGTGGAGAAACGGGAACCCTCTTGCACTGTTGGTGGGAATGCAAACTGGTGCAGCCACTCTGGAAAACAGTGTGGAGGTTCCTCAGAAAATTAAAAATAGACCTACCCTATGACCCAGCAATAGCACTGCTAGGAATTGACCCAAGGGATACAGGAGTGCTGATGCATAGGGGCACTTGTACCCCAATGTTTATAGCAGCACTCTCAACAATAGCCAAATTATGGAAAGAGCCTAAATGTCCATCAACTGATGAATGGATAAGAAATTGTGGTTTATATACACAATGGAATACTACCTGGCAATGAGAAAGAATGAAATATGGCCCTTTGTAGCAACATGGATGGAACTGGAGAGTGTTATGCTAAGTGAAATAAGCCATATTTTTTTAATTTTTAAAATGTTTTTATTTATTTTTGAGACAGAGTATGCACAGGGGAAGGACAGAGAGAGAGGGAGACACAGAATCCAAAGCAGGCTCCAGACTCTGAGCTGTCAGCATAGAGCCTGATGCAGGGCTTGAACTCATGGACTGTGAGATCACGACCTGAGGTGAAGTCGGACGCTTAACCAACTGAGCCACCCAGGCACCCCTCACATATTTTCATTTTAAAACTTTTGACTATATTCTCTCTTTATTTGGAGATGGTAGTAATATATCAGTAACAAACATATAAAATAGGAGAAATCACAAGAGTATAATATTTCACCTGTTTTCATTTTAAAACTTGACTAAGATATTCTAAGACATTCCTTGTATTTCTATCTTTCTTACAACATAAAGTGAAAGGAGAGTTGTGAATACTTTACTGCAAGACATACAACTTCTTTTGGTATTTTGGTATTTTGTTATTCTAAAATTTAAACAGTGTGGCCAACTGAACATTATTTCATTTGGAACCCATTTCAACTCCTACTATGTTAATGCTTGTGACAAATGATATTGAGCATCCTTCCATGTACTTATGTGACAATAATATGTCTTTTGTGAACTATCTGTCAAATCATTTGCCCATTAAAAAAATTAGGTTGTTTGTTTTCTTTTTACTGACTTTTGAAAATTATTTATATTCTGGGTGCAAATCTTTGGGTGATTGGCAATGATTTTCTCTGAGGCTATACTTTCTCTTTTCATTCTCTTAAGGTCTTTTGCAGAAGAGAAGTTTTTGATTTTGATTATGTCCAATTTAAATATATATGCCACATCCTTGCTGATTGTCTGTTTTGCTTTTCTATCAATTATCAAGAAGGAAGTGTAAAAGTCACCAACTGTAATTGTGGATATATTTGCTTTTATTTTCAGTTCAAGCAGATTTTGCTTTATGTATTTTGAAGTTCCATTTTTAGATGAAGACACATTTAAAACAGTTGTGTGTTATTAATGGATTGACCCTTTTATCTTTTTAAAATTCTAGTCATTTCCCTTGCTCTGAATTCAGTGCTATTTGATATTAATACAAATAACCTCACTTCCTCTTGGTTACTGTTTGCATGGTATGACATTTTCTATCTTTTTGCTTTTAATCTACCATTAAAGAGAGTCAAGGCTGGATATTAGTTTCAGTTGGAAAAGCAGATTTTATTCAGCAGCTATTGCAATAGGGGAGAAGAGACTTAGTTCAGAAGTGGGCTCAATTTTGAATACAGCAGGGACAAGTCGAGCTGGATAGCCAAGAAACAGGTTGGAGCTTAGTGGGCAGAAAATTAAGAAGAGGGGATCCTGGGTCGGAGGGGCTCTGACAGCTCAGAGCCTGGAGCCTGCTTCGGATTCTGTGTCCCCCTCTCTCTCTGCCCATTCCCCACTCACACTCTGTCTCTGTCTCTCTCAAAAATAAATAAACATTAAAAGCATTTAAAAAACATTTTTAAAAAATATGAAGAAGAAACAACAGTGATATGGGGGTGGGAGGATTCTGGCTAAAAGGACTCGCAGATTCCTGCTGCAGGCAGGCCAGAGTAATGAGACATCACCTGGAGCATGGTAGAGAAGGAATTTGATCAGACATCAGGGGTGATCAGATAACGAGGGTGGGGTCTCATTTCATTTTTCTGCATGTAGTTCTTCAGTTTTCCCAGAACCATTTGTTGAAGAGGCTATCCTTTCCTTGTTGTATATTCTTGGTTCCTGTGTCAAATATTAGTTGGTCATATATGTGGGGGTTTGTTTCTGGGCTCTCAATTCTGTTCTATTGGCCCTCGTGTTTATTTTTATGCCTGTACCACATTGTTTTCATGCCTATAGCTTTGTAGTATAGAACACGTCATGAATTTGCATATCATCCCATGCTAATCTGTTCTGTATCATTCCAATTTTAGTGTACATGCTGCCGAAGCGAGCACGCTAAAGCTTTGTAGTATATGTTAAAGTCAGGAAGTCTGATGCCTCCAGCTTTGTTCTTTCTCGGGATCGCTTTGGCTAGTCAGAGTCTTTTGTGACTCTATGCACATTTTAGGATTATTTTTTTCTAGTTCTATGAGAAATGACATGGTAGTTTTGATAGGGATTATCAAAACCCATAAATGAATCTATAGATGGCTTTGGGTAGTAGTGACATTTTAACAATATAAATTCTTCCTATCCATGAATACAGTATATCTTTCCCTGTGTTTGTGTCACTTTAGATTTCCTTCATCAAAGCCTAGTTTTCAATGTACAATTCTTTCATCTCTTTGGTTATATTTATTCCTAAATATTGTATTGTTTTTGATGCTATTGTGAGCAAGATGGTTTTCTTTAACTCTTCTTCAGAATATTCTGTTGCTAGTGTATAAAAATGCAACTGATCTCAGTATGTGGATTTTGTATCCTGCAACTTTACTGAATTGGTCTTTAGACCTAAGAGGTTTTTGGTGAAGTCTTTATGGTTTTCTACATATACAATCATATCATCTACAGAGACAATTTTCCTTTTTTTTTTTTTTTTGGTTTTCTCTCCTTCTATTGAGATGATCGTATGATTATCCTTCATTTACTAATGAGGTGTATCACATTTATTGATTTGCATATATTGAACCATCCTTGAATCCCAGGGATAAGTCCCTCCTGAGAGTGTTTCATCCCTTTAACAAGCTGCTGAATGCTGTTTGCTAAAATTTTGTAGAGAGTTTTTGCTTCTATCTCTTCATCAGGGATATTGGTTTGTTTTCCTTTCTTGTAGTCCTTAACTGGCTTTGGCATCAGAGTAACATTGGCCTCACAAAATGAGTTTGGGAATGTTTATTCCTCTTCAACTTTTTGGAAGTGTTTGAGAAGGATTTGCATTAATTGTTCTTTAAATGTTCCAGTAAATTCACCAATGAAATCATCCAGTTCTGGGTTTTCTTCTATTGTGGGATTTTGGATTAATGATTCAACTTCCTTGTTCACTGTTGATCTGTTTATATTTTCTATTTCTTCATGATTAGGTCTTGGCCATTTCTTCTAGGCTATCCAAATGTTGGAGCACAACTTTATATTAGTCTGTTATGATCCTTTGAATATCTGTGATATCAGTTGCAATGTCTCCTCTTTCATTTGTTATTTATGAGTCTTCCTTATTTTTTCTTAGTCTAGTTAAAGACTGGCCTATTTTGTTTATCTTTTTGAGAAGCTAGCTCTTAGTTTTGTTGGTCTTTTCTATTGTCTTTCTGGTGTCCATTTACTTCTTTTCTGATCTTTCTTATTTCTCTCATTCTGTTAACTTTGAGTTTGGTCTGTTCTTTTGCTAATTCCTTGAGGTATGAAGTTACGTTGGTTATTTGAGATCTATTTTCTTAATGTCTTTATCTGCATAAACCTCCCTCTCAGAGCTGCTTTTGAAGCATACCTTAGCTTCTGATGTGTAGTCTTCCCACTTTCATTTGTTTTGAAATGTTTTTTGATTCTCTTTTGATTTCTTCCTTCACTCATTGCTTGTTCAGGAGTGGGTTGCTTAATACCCACTTTTAGTTAGACAAGCCAGAGATGTAAGTAAATTATTACAATTTAGTAATCTAATGCTAAATTACATGTACAAACTAACAGATCAGGGAATATAAGAGAAGGAGCAATTATGTGTGAAGAGGGGAAAGGGGGTGATTACAAAAGTGGTTGTGTTTGAGTTTGTGAAAGTGAACAGAAGGGAAGAGAGACACTGTAGGCAGAATTCCTGTAGATTCACATCCATTCTCTTTCATTATTGCTTCTGCTGATGTTAATCATTACTTCTTTATGGAATTCATTATCCTTTCACATGATATAAAAAAGTAAACTATTACGAGGATATATAATATGGGAAAATGACAGATATGTGCCAAAGCCTTGTATACCACTATTGAAGATATTCATCCTTGGTTTTCTGAAGAGAATATAGTTGTTTTTGGGTGGAAGTGTCAGTTAAGAATATCATTTTAACATCCTTACAGGTAGCTGATAACTTTAGCGGCTTGACCATTTCCTAGTTGTACACCAGCAAGTGTGAATAAATATAATAATTATGTAAATAAATATAAAAATAAATGATAAATAATTGTTTCACAGATATTTCTATTCTAGAATAAGTGACTTTGTAACTTTGTAGAAAAAGATTCCTATGTTCAAAACTCTTCTGACGCTCTAGATGAACCAGATTTATAAATGTATTATTTTTGGAGTCTATTATTTTCAAAATCTCCTTTTACTAAACTGAAAATTTGTTAGTCATCCATCTTCTTAAAACTTATTGTAACGTTGGGACACCTGGGTGGCTCAGTTGGTTAAGTATCCAACTTCAGCTCAGGCCATGATCTCATGGTTCGTGGGTTAGAGCCCTGCGTTGGGCTCTGACAGCTGGGAGCCTGGAGCCTCCTTTGGATTCTATGCCTCCCTCTCTCCTTTCTCTCTGCCCCTCTCCTGCTCGTGTTCTCTCTCTCTCTCTCTCAAAAATAAAATGAACATTAAAAAAAAGACATCTATAAAAGCGTACCTTTTATTTATTTTAAAAGTGTACCTTTTATGTTAGTTAAAAGAACTTTATGTATTACAGAAATAATTTGAAATTAAATAATATTTTAATGATATCATCTCTATATTCAGCATATGCTGTAAATAACCAATATTTCAGTACATTTTTCAGTTACTTCTTTTGATAGAGGTATGGGATTTTCAGGGAAAATGACTAGTGTTTACAACCTATTTTTAAAATTGTTTTTAAAAATATTTATTTATTTATTTATTTATTTAATTTTAGAGAGAGAGAGAGCGCAAGCAGGATAGAGGGACAGAGGAAGAGAGAGACAGAGAGAGACAGAGAGAGAGACAGACAGAGAGAATCCCAAGCAGGCCCCATGCTCACCATGGAGCACAAGTCAGGGCTTGATCCCACAGCCCAGAGATCATGACCTGAGTCAAAATCAAGAGTTGGGCATTCAACTGACTGAGCCACCCAGGTGCCCTTACATAAAATCTCTTTAAATGTTGTATTCAGAATTGATGAACAGAGCTTGAGATCAATGGCCTTCAAGTTTGGTCCCTAGTTCTTATGTCCTACCCCAGGCTTCCACGGCCCCCTGTACTTGTACCTCGAGGTGGTGGAGGGTGGTCTCTAGGCAGTCCTAGCCCTCCCTCAGTGGTAGACACCCTCTGTCTAGAACTTAGTGGAAGGCTTGAAGTTCCAGTATACCTAAAGCAAATTAACAATGCATGTTAACTAACTGGAATTAAAATAATAACTTAAAAAGAAAAAGATTCTGTCTATAGGGTTTCCTGATGTGGAGAGAGAATCAAGGAGATTATCCATACACATGCATACGAATTTGAAAATATTATCCTCAGAGATTCTCCTCTTGACTCAGATCTGTTTCTATGCTGTCCCTCTAGCCATCAACCCCTCCTTGTTCCTAGATAGAGAAAGGGGGACAGGGAGGGCGGAAGGGAGAAGATTCAAAGGGAACCATGTCTCCATATCTCATCTCCCCTATGCTCACAGCAGTGGTAAGTGTGAATACAGATGTTTCCAGAGCTCTTAGAGAGCTCTTGCACAGACCAGTAAAAATTAAATAAACACAGAATAGTTTGAACCAGAAAATTCCCAAGTTAGATACTCCTCCTCTCAAAATGACAAATTTGGCTTAGTATGTACAACCAAAATAGAATTCCTTATAGATGTAATTTGAACCTTAGAATATTTTCTGTATGAACAAATAAAGTTTTAATACTAACCTACAAGATCTATGAAAGACAAGTGACCTGGGATTTGGTTACAAAACTCACTATATAGGGAAAAACTATTACTCTGGTGGGTATTGTTGGTATAAAGGTCACAGAAATTATACTGGCTTTTTGATTACCTGTATTTCTTTTCTTCATTAATCAGATAACAAGGTACTGGGTGATTTGAATGTAGAAACAGATACCCAGGGCACCTGGGTAGCTCAGTCGGTTAAGCATCTGACTTCAGCTCAAGTCATGATCTCATGCTCCATGAGTTTGAGCCCTGGGTTGGGCTCTGTGCTGACAGCTCAGAGCCTGGAGCCTGCTTTGTACTCTGTGTCTCCCTCTCTCTCTGCCCCTCCCCTGCTCACACTCTGTTTCCCCCTCTCTCTCAAAAAATAAACAGACATTAAAAAAAAAAGACAGATTCCCACACATGGTATCTCCAGTATTTTTCTTGGACACAGCAAACTGTGAATTTAAACTTCCAGTGAATATGCTATTTAGATTCCAGCCTATTTTCTTTTCTTTTGGTTGGGGAGTCTGAAATAGAAAATATGGATGTACTTTTATGCTATAAAACACCATTATTGGCTTTTTTTTTTACATATTGTGGATATAATTTTCCTATTTTTATATTTTTAATTAATTAATTGATTATGCAATCTCTATACCCAACGTGGGGCTGGAACTCATGACCCTGAGATCAAGAGTTGCCTGCTCTTCTGGGCTAGCCAGGCACCACTACAATTTTCTTGTGTTTAATTCACCTCTTTTTTGACAGAGGTATATTCTTTTCAATGTACTGATTAACAAAATAAATTTCCATGGAGTATTGTGCTCCAATCTGTCTTCATTTGTTTTTATTAAGATGGTGTGTGGTTTCCCATTTTCCTGCATTTTTGCTTTATGACTGTATCCATTTTCATAATTAGTTAACTCTATTATCATTGTTGAAAGATTCGTACCCATTCAGGTAAGATATATTTTCAAGGTTTTTGTTATTTTTTTTCCCTTTAACCTCATAATATTTCACATTAGTCAAATTACCTACAATTACCTTCAAATTGCCTTCAATATTTGGGGGCAAAGGGATTTCCAAAGCAATCCTAGAGGCAATACATCATTCCAAAAATTTTAAATTAATCCCATTTATCTTTTATGACAAAAACAGTTGTGGAAAAAACGTAAAAAGGATGAAGAGTGTTTTGAGGTGACTGCATGAGAACTTGCCATCGCTACTCAATGTGTAGCTATGGTCAGTGATGTGCGGATTCCTGTTCGTGCATCCAGCAACGTCCCCCACAAAAGTCGTATTTCCAGGGAACTTTGGCAACTAAAAACACAATGCCATATAAGAGAGATTAGGAGGGCTTTGATTTTGGAGCTTTAAGTTTTAGAGAATTTGACTTTGTCTTTGTTAGAGGGTTGACTAAAGGGGCGCCTGGGTGGCTCAGTCGGTTAAGCGGCCGACTTCGGCTCGGGTCATGATCTCGCGGTCCGTGGGTTCGAGCCCCACATCAGGCTCTGTGCTGACAGCTCAGAGCCTGGAGCCTGTTTCGGATTCTGTGTCTCCCTCTCGCTGACCCTCCCCTGTTCATGCTCTGTCTCTCTCTGTCTCAAAAATAAATTTAAAAAACGTTAAAAAAAAATTAAAAAAAATTAAAAAAAAGAATTAATTGCGGACTTGGTTTTCATGAAGTAGTATTTTGACATGTTAGAGTTATATCTTTAAATTTTTTATTTTTACTTAAAGAAAAAATTTTTTAATATTTCTTTATTTTTGAGAGAGAGGGAGAGACAGAGAGTAAACAGGGGAGGAGCAGAGACAGGGAGACAGAAGCAAAAGCAGGCTCCAGGCTCTGAGCTGTCAGCACAGAGCCCTACGTGGGGCTCAAACTCAGGCCACGAGATCATGACCTGAGCCAAAGTCGGACGCTTAACTGACTGAGCCACCCAGGCGCCACCCCCTCCCCCATTTTTTTTAACATTTATTTATTTTTGAGAGGGAGAGAGCATGAGTCAGGGAGGGGCAGAGAGAGAAGGACACACAGAATCCAAAGTAGGTTCCAGGCTCTGAGGTGGCAGCACAGAGCCCAATGCGGGCTTAAACCCATGATCATGACTGAGCCAAAGTTGGATGCTCAACCGATTGAGCCACCCAGGTGTGTCACTAATAATTTATATCTTACTTTCTTCCTTTGGCCTTTGTCATGGATGCTAGTGTGCTAAGTGTATCTTTTAAAGAAGGTAATATTTAAAAAAAATTGTTTTCTAATGTTTATTCATTTTTGAGAGACAGAGAGAGAGTGCAAGTGAGAGCAGGGCAGAGAAAGAAGGAGACACAGAACCTGAAGCAGGGTCCGGGCTCTGAGCTGTCACCACAGAGCCCAGCATGGGGCTTGAACCCATGAATCATGAGATCATGACCTGAGCAGAAGTTGGACGCTTACCCAACTGAGCCACCCAGGCACCCCTCAAAGAAGGTAAATTTTTGATTAGCATAATTATTTGGATAACATGTTTACTTTATATTTCTTCAATGTTAATGAACTACATGCCACATTAATTTGAATTAACTTGTATATATATATATATACACATGTGTATTAATTATGAGTGGTTAATTAACATGTATATAAAGAAGAGACAATCAGAAAATTTAATGTTAAACATTTTTATGCTATTCAAGTCTATTTAAATGATACTGTTCCTTTTGAATGATTTTATGGAGGCACTATTAAAAGGGAACGAGTAATACTTAGTACTGGGATATTGGTCCAAACTGTTCTGTATTAACTCAAACACTAGAAATTACATGTTCTATGCTGCAAGAGAGAAATGAGCAGAATGTTCATCTTCTAAAAAGGATTAAAAGTTAGGGGGGAGAAAACTTTTATTCACAGGAGTGAAGCAGCAAAAAAGGAAGGCAAAATGTGCAAAGAAGGAGTCCAGGGAGAAGTCGGATCATTGGGAAAGATACTAATGTATGTACGAAGAATCAACAGCTGACAGAACAGTGGGCATGTGTGCCTTCCTACTCTGACGTAAAGTTCAACAAGGTGCCACAGTGAGCCCGCTTTCTGGATTCTTTTTATTTTTATTATTTATTTATTTTTATTTTTTTAAATATGAAATTTATTGTCAAAGTGGTTTCCATACAACACCCAGTGCTCATCCCAACAGGTGCCCTTCCCAATGCTGACCACCTACCCTCTCCTCCCTCCCACCCCCCATCAACCCTCAGTTTGTTCTCAGTATTTAAGAGTCTCTTATGCTTTGGCTCCCTCCCTAACTTTTTTTCCCTTTCCCCTCCCCCATGGTCTTCTGTTAAGTCTCTCAGGATTCACATAAGAGTGAAAACATATGGTATCTGTCTTTCTCTGTATGACTTATTTCACTTAGCATCACATTCTCCAGTTCCATCCACATTGCTACAAAGGGCCATATTTCGTTCTTTCTCATTGCCACATAGTACTCCATTGTGTATATAAACCACAATTTCTTATCCATTCATCAGTTGATGGACATTTAGGCTCTTTCCATAATTTGGCTATTGTTGAGAGTGCTGCTATAAACATTGGGGTACAAGTGCCCCTATGCATCAGCACTCCTGTATCCCTTGGGTCAATTCCTAGCAGTGCTATTGCTGGGTCATAGGGTAGGTCTATTTTTAATTTTCTGAGGAACCTCCACACTGCTTTCCAGAGCGGCTGCACCAATTTGCATTCCCACCAACAGTGCAAGAGGGTTCCCGTTTCTCCACATCCTCGCCAGCATCTATAGTCTCCTGATTTGTTCATTTTGGCCACTCTGACCGGCGTGAGGTGATATCTGAGTGTGGTTTTGATTTGTATTTCCCTGATGAGGAGCGACGTTGAGCATCTTGTCATGTGCCTGTTGGCCATCCGGGTGTCTTCTTTAGAGAAGTGTCTATTCATGTTTTCTGCCCATTTCTTCACTGGGTTATTTGTTTTTAGGGTGTGGAGTTTGGTGAGCTCTTTATAGATTTTGGATACTAGCCCTTTGTCCGATATGTCATTTGCAAATATCTTTTCCCATTCTGTTGGTTGCCTTTTAGTTTTATTGATTGTTTCCTTTGCAGTGCGGAAGATTTTATCTTCATGAGGTCCCAATAGTTCATTTTTGCTTTTAATTCCCTTGTCTTTGGGGATGTGTTAAGTAAGAAATTGCTGCGGCTGAGGTCAGAGAGGTCTTTCCCTGCTTTCTCCTCTAGGGTTTGGATGGTTTCCTGTCTCACATTCAGGTCCTTTATCCATTTTGAGTTTATTCTTGTGAATGGTGTAAGAAAGTGGTCTAGTTTCAATCTTCTGCATGTTGCTGTCCAGTTCTCCCAGCACCATTTGTTAAAGAGACTCTTTTTTCCATTGGATGTTCTTTCCTGCTTGTCAAAGATCAGTTGGCCATACTTTTGTGGGTTTAATTCTGGAGTCTCTATTCTAGTCCATTGGTCTATGTGTCAGTTTTTGTGCCAATACCATGCTGTCTTGATGATTATAGCTTTGTAGTAGAGGTTAAAGTCTGGGATTGTGATGTCTCCCTCTTTGGTCTTCTTCAAAATTACTTTGGCTATTTGGGGTCTTTTGAGGTTCCATACAAATTTTAGGATTGCTTGTTCTTTGAGAAGAATGCTGGTGCAATTTTGATTGGGATTGCATTGGATGTGTAGATAGCTTTGGGTAGTATTGACATTTTAACAATATTTATTCTTCCAACCCATGAGCACGGAATGTTTTTCCATTTCTTTATATCTTCTTCAATTTCCTTCATAAGCTTTCTATAGTTTTCAGCATACAGATCTTTTACCTCTTTGGTTAGGTTTATTCCTAGGTATTTTATGACTCTTGGTGCAATTGGGAATGGGATCAGTTTCTTTATTTGTCTTTCTATTGCTTCATTATTAGTGTATAAGAACGCAACTGATTTCTGTACATTGATTTTGTATCCTGCGACTTTGCTGAATTCATGTATCAGTTCTAGCAGACTTTTGGTGGAGTCTATTGGGTTTTCCATATATAATATCATGTCATCTGAAAAAAGTGAAAGCTTGACTTCATCTTTGCCAATTTTGATTCCTTTGATTTCCTTTTCTTGTCTAATTGATGATGCTAGCACTTCCAACACTATGTTAAACAACAGCAGCGAGAGTGGACATCCCTGTCATATTCCTGATCTCAGGGAGAAAGCTCTCAGTTTTTCTCCAGTGAGGATGATATTAGTCGTGGGCTTTTCATAAATGGTTTTTATGATGTTTAAGTATGTTCCTTCTATCCCAACTTTCTCGAGGGTTTTAATTAAGAAAGGATGCTGAATTTTGTCAAATGCTTTTTCTGCATTGATTGACAGGATTATAGGGTTCTGTTCTTTTCTTTTAGTAATGTGATGTATCACATTGATTGATTTGCGAACGTTGAACCAGCCCTGCATCCCAAGAATGAATCCCACTTGATCATGGTGAATAATTCTTTTTATATGCTGTTGAATTCGATTTGCTAGTGTCTTATTGAGAATTTTTGCATCCATATTCATCAGGGATATTGACCTGTCATTCTCTTTTTTTTGCTGGGTCTCTGTCTGGCTTAGGAATCAAACTAATGCTGGCTTCATAGAATGAGTCTGGAAGTTTCCCTTCCCTTTCTATTTTTTGGAATAGCTTGAGAAGGATAGGCATTATCTCTGCTTTAAATGTCTGGTAGAATTCTCCTAGGAAGCCATTTGGTCCTGGATTCTTATTTGTTGGGAGATTTTTGATAAGTGATTCAATTTCTTTGCTGGTTATGGGTCTGTTCAAGTTTTCTATTTCTTCCTGTTTGAGTTTTGGAAGTGTGTGGGTGCTTAGGAATTTGTCCATTTCTTCTACATTGTCCAGTTTGTTGGCATATAATTGCTTGTATTTCTGAGGGATTTGGTTGTAATAATTCCATTTTCATTCAAGATTTTATCTGTTTGGGTCATCTCCTTTTTCTTTTTGAGAAGCCTGGCTAGAGGCTTGTCAATTTTGTTTATTTTTTCAAAAAACCAACTCTTGGTTTCATTGATCTGCTCTACAGTTTTTTAAAATTCTATATTGTTTATTTCTGCTCTGATCTTTATTATTTCTCTTCTTCTGCTGGGTTTGGGGTGACTTTGCTGTTCTGCTTCTAGTTCCTTTAGGTGTGCTATTAGATTTTGTATTTGGGATTTTTCTTGTTTCTTCAGATAGGCCTGGATTGCAATGGATTTTCCTCTCAGGACTGCCTTCGCTGCATTCCAGTGTTGGATTGTTGTATTTTCATTTTCATTTGTTTCCATATGTTTTTTAATTTCTTCTCTAATTGCCTAGTTGACTCATTCATTCTTTAGTATGGTGTTCTTTAACCTCCATGCTTTTGGAGGTTTTCCAGACTTTTTCCTATGGTTGATTTCAAGTTTCATAGCATTGTGGTCTTAAAGTGTTCATGGTATGATATTAATTCTTGTATACTTATGAAGGGCTGTTTTGTGACCCAGTATGTGATCTATCTTGGAGAATTTCCATGTGCACTCGAGAAGAAAGTATATTCTGTTGCTTTGGGATGCAGAGTTCTAAATATATCTGTCAAGTCCATCTGATCCAATGTATCATTCAGGGCCCTTGTTTCTTTATTGATCCCGTGTCTAGATAATTTATCCATTGTTGTAAGTGGAGTATTAAAATGCCCTGCAATTACCACATTCCTATCAATAAGGTTGCTTATGTCTGTGATTAATTGTTTTATATATTTGGGGGCTTCCATATTCAGTGCATAGACATGTATAATTGTTAGCTCTTCCTGATGGGTAGACCCTGAAATTATTATATAATGCCCTTCTTCATCTCTTGTTACAGCCTTTAATTTAAAGTCTAGTTTGTCTGATATAAGTATGGCTACTCCAGCTTTCTTTTGACTTCCAGTAGCATGATAGATAGTTCTCCATCCCCTCACTCTCAATCTGAAGGTGTCCCCAGGTCTAAAATGAGTCTCTTGTAGACAGCAAATAGATGGGTCTTGTTTTTTTATCCATTCTGATACCCTATGTCTTTTGGTTGGAGCATTTAGTCTATTTAAATTCAGTGTTATTATGCAACAATACAGGTTTAGAGTCATTGTGATGTCTGTACGTTTCATGCTTGTAGTGATGTCTATGGTACTTTGTGGTCCTTGCAACTTTTCGCTCACAGAATCCCCCTTAGGATCTCTTGTAGGGCTGGTTTAGTGGTGATGAATTCCTTCAGTTTTCATTTGTTTGGGAAGACCTTTATCTCTCCTTCTATTCTGAATGACAGACTTGCTGGATAAAGGATTCTCGGCTGCATATTTTTTCTGTTCATCACATTGAAGATCTCCTGCCATTCCTTTCTGGCCTGCCAAGTTTCAATAGATAGGTCTGCCACTAGTCTTACCAGTCTCCCTTTATATGTTAGGGTGTGTTTATCCCTAGCTGCTTTCAGAATTTTCTCTTTATCCTTGTATTTTGACAGTTTCACTATGATATGTTGTGCAAAAGATCAATTCAAGTTATGTCTGAAGGGAGTTCTCTGTGCCTCTTGGATTTCAATGCCTTTTTCCTTCCCCAGATCAGGGAAGTTCTCAGCTATGATTTGTTCAAGTACACCTTCAGCCCCTTTCTCTCTCTTCCTCTTCAGGAATTCCTATGATACAGATATTGTTCTGTCTGATTGCATCACTTAGTTCTCTAATTCTCCCCTCATACTCCTGAATTTTTTTATCTCTCTTTTTCTCAGCTTCCTCTTTTTCCATAATTTTATCTTCTAATTCACCTATTCTCTCCTCTGCCTCTTCAATCTGTGCTGTGGCCACCTCCATTTTATTTTGCACTTTTATGCATTTTTAGCTCCTCATAACTATTTTTTAGTTCCTTGATCCCTATAGCAATAGATTCTCTGCTGTTCTCTATGCTGTTTTAAAGCCCAGTGATTAATTTTATGACTATTATTTTAAATTCTTGTTCCATTATATTGCTTAAATCGTTTTTGATCAATTCTTTAGCTGTTGCTACCTTGAGTTTCTTTTGAGGAGAATTCTTCTGTTTCGTCATTTTGGATAGTCCCTGGAGTGGCATGGAACTGCAGGGCTCCTCCTCTGTGCTGTCTGGAGTAACTTGTGTTGGTGGGCGGGGCCACAGTCAGACCCGATGTCTGTCCCCAGCCCACTGCTGGGGCCATAGTCAGACTGGTGTGTACCTTATCTTCCCCTCTCCCAGGGACAGGACTCACTGTGGAGTGGTGTGACCCCTGTGTGGGCTGCTTGCACACTGCCAGGCTTGTGGTGCTGCTTCTATGGGATCTGGCATATTAGCCGGGGTTGATCTGCAAGGTGCACAGGGGCGAGAGGGGCAGGCTCAGCTCTCCTTGCCTTCAGTGGTCCCCTGCAGGAGGGGCCCTGTGGCACCAGGAGGGAGGCAGGCAGACCTGTTGGAGGGATGGATCCACAGAAGCACAGCATTGGGCATTGGCGTGATGCAAGCAAGTTCAGTGATGGGAACTGGTTCCCTTTGGGATTTCGGCTGGGGGATGGGCCAGGGAGATGGCGCGTCCCAGTGCCTTTGTTCCCTGTGAGCTGAACTCTGTCTTCCGGGGCTCAACAACTCTCCCTCCTGGTGTCCTCTCGCCCTCCCACTCTCTGAGCAGAGCTGTTAACTTACAACATTCCAGCTGTTAAGTCCCGCTGGCTGTCAGAACTCACTCTGTCCGGCCCCCCCGCTTTTGCGAGTCAGACTCGGGGGGCTCTGCCTTGCTGGGTGGGCTGCCCCTCCACCTCCCGGCTCCCTCCCGCCAGTCCGTGTAGCATGCACCGCCTCTCTGCCCTTCCTACCCTCCTTTGTGGGCCTCTCGTCCACGTTTGGCTCCACAGAGTCCGTCTGCTAGTCTTCTGGTGGTTTTCTGGGTTATTTAGGCAGATGTGGGTGGAATCTAAGCAATCAGCAGGATGCGGCGAGCCCAGCGTCCTCCTATGCTGCCATCTCCTCCCAGTTATCTATCTGGATTCTTTTATAAAGTTTTATTTTGGGGGAACCTGGGTGGCTCAGTTGGTTAAGTGTCTATCTCTTGATATCAGCTCAGGTCGTGATCTTGCTGTTGTGAGACCGAGCCCCAGGTCAGGCTCTGTGCTGGGCACGGAGTCTGCTTGGGATTCTCTCTCTTCCCCCTGCCCGCCCCCACCCACTCTGTCCTTCTCTTGCTCATTCCCCCTGCCCAATAAATAAACATTTAAAAATAAATTTTAATTTTGAAATTATAGATTCACAGGAAGATGCAAGGATAGTACAGAGAGGGTATAATTTCTTCTGATGGATGCATTTTAAGGAACTGGCATAAAGTGTAAAACCCAGGGGTAGATACTGGCACAAGGAGTGCGTAGTTCTGTTCCCCCATGTCACATGCAGACCTGTGTTACCACCACCTCGGTAAAGATACACAACTATTTGATCACAAAGTTCCCTCTTGTGTGACAGCTTCAAAGTCACACTTCACCCCTTTCCTGCTCTTACCACAAGCCTTGACCCCTGGCAACTACTAACTGATTTTTCCATATCTAGAATTTTGTCATTCTGCGAATGTTACATAAACTGAAATATGCAACATCTGATATTTTATGATTGTCTTTTAGTTTTGGACTCAGCACAAAATGCCCTTGAGATCCAGACAAACTGTTGCACGTATCAGTTCTCCATTCCTTTTACCGTTAAGTAGGATTCCCCGGTACAGAGGTACCATAGAGTGTGTCATTGGTCACCTGTTGTGAGGTCGTTTTGATGATTCTGTTTTGACTGTTGTCAGTAAGGCTGCTTGCTACGAACACTTGTGTAGAGGTATTTATGTGGGCATCAAGTTTTATTTCTCTGGAACTGCTGCATCATACCCTCTGCATATTTAGTGTTTTAAGGAACATGAGAATGTGTTTATTATTCTCTGAGTGGCTACACCAGTTTGAGTGAATCATGGGAGACATCTTATTTCCCTTATCTCCTTTTACTTCCCCATTTATAATACAAATGTCATAAGTGTTCTCTACACATCACTGAGAGCCACATCAGACACTGGTATAATTTCTGTTTCAACCTTCCAACAAGTTAAAACCTCAAGAGGAAAAGATACATCTATTGTATTTACCCACATTTTTACTCCTTCTATTGTTTTTAAAATTCCTGATGTCCCAGGGCGCCTGGATGATGGTGGAGCGTCCAGCTCTTGATTTCCGCTCAGATCATGACCTCATGGTTTGTGGGTTTGAGCCCCATGTTGGTCTCTGTGCTGACACTGTAGAGGCTGCTTGGGATTCTCTCTGTCCCTCTCTCTCTGCTCCTCCCCTGCTCATGCTTGTGCTCTCTTTCTCTCTCCCATAAAATAAATCAACATTTAAAAATAAATTTAAAAATTCCAATGTCCCAAGATTCCTTCTCTTATCATTTACCTTCTGTTTTAAGAAATTCTTTAGTTATTCTTTAGGGTAATTCTGCTGGTAGTTTTCCTTCATCTGAAAACATCTTGAGTTTCCTCTCCTTCTTGAAGGACATTTTTGCTGTATATAGAATTCTAGGTTGACCATTCTTTTCATTCAGTGCTTGAAAATGTCATGCCTAATCATCAGGGAAATGCAAACCAAACCACAGTGAGCTATCACCTCACACCTATCATAATG
The DNA here is from genome assembly GCF_028018385.1 of Neofelis nebulosa. Classification (NCBI taxonomy): domain Eukaryota; kingdom Metazoa; phylum Chordata; class Mammalia; order Carnivora; family Felidae; genus Neofelis; species Neofelis nebulosa. The sequence goes on along the minus strand of NC_080784.1, from coordinate 9,355,434 downwards.
GCTAACACCAAATAGACAGAAACAACAAGTGTTGGCAAGGATGTGAAGAAAAAGGAACAGTTGTGCATTGTTGGAGGGAACATAAATTGGAACAGCCACTGTGGGAAACAGTATGGAGCTTCCTCAAAAAATTAAAGTAGAAATACCATATAATCTAATAATTCTACTGTTCTGCTGTTTTTGTTCTCTTTGGGTATCTACCCAAAGTAATAAGAAAGAATATATGCAGCATTATTTACAACAGCCAAGATACTGAAGCACCCTAAGTGTCCATTGATAGATGAATGAATGAGGAAGATGTGTTACAAACACACATACACACACACACATATTATGCAGCCATAAAACAGGATGAGACTATGCCATTCGTGACATAAATAGACATAGAGGGTATTACACTAAGTGAAATAAGTCAGACTGAGAAAGACAGATACCATATGATTTCACTAATAAGTGGAATCTAAAAGACAGATGAATAAACAAACAAAAAGCAGAATCAAACCTATATACACAGAGCACAATCTGATGGATGCTGGAAGGGAGAAAGATGGGGGGGGGGGGTGGGAATGGATAAAGAGAAGAGGGAGAGAAGGTTTCCATTAAAGGAATGAATAAGTCATGAGAATAACAGGGACAGCAGAAGAAATACAGTCTGTGGTATTGTAATAGCATTATATGGTGACAGACGGTAGTTAAAAACGTATGGTGGGCACACTATAACATATAGACAAGTTGAATCACTATGTTGTACACCTGCAACTGATGTGACATTGTGTGTCAACTATACTCAAATTGAACATTTTTTTCAAAGAAGAAAAAAGAAAAACGCCAGGCCGCTTCCTTCTTGCCTCCATGGCAAGGAAGGAAATGTACCTGATGAGAAATCTACTATCATTCTAACTAATTGCCCCAATTGTTTCAATGATGACTGGAGTATGGTACAGACTTCAAAGATACTTCTGCCTACACCCTTTATTCACAAAGGGCAGCTGCGGTTTCCAATTCGTCCATGCTAACTTGGCCAATGAGAATTGTCCTCAGGACTGTGAGAATCATCCCTCAGATCTCAGACAGTACTGTCCCCTTGTCCTCTCCGGGAGGTTTTCTCTTCAGGTCGTGGCCTGCAAGAGGGTATCTGAGTTCAAGCATCCTTGGGTCCTGTTATCCCTCTTTTCTGTCAGTCTCTGAGGATTCACTCCCTTTCTGGGTCAGGCTTCTTCCACATCCTTCACAAAACAAAGACCTCATCCCATCCCCTTCTTGAACAATTTTGGCTTCCTTCTTGCATGGATTCTTTTCAGGGGAAGACTGGAAAATCGCTTCTGTATTCCTCTAAGTTTTCTATAGCAGTGACGCCAAATGCTAAATTAATGACTCAACACTTTTCAAAGTTTGTTGAGGATTAATTGCTCCCTTGGAATATTGAGATTTAATGTCAATATTTCAACTGTGTGGAGATAAATATGTCCTTTGGAAAATGCACAGGTCATGCTGTAGGGATTATACTTGTGATTACTCATTTGGCAAGGATCTGGTCCTACCACGTCAAGTAGGATCCGAATAAATCTACTGGCCAGTGATTTTCTCTTGAGGCCATTTTCAAGTTTGGAAAAGTGGTCAAAATTTATAATGGAAGAAATTATTAGGTCACAGGGAGGGCGAACATTGGGATGTGTTATTTTTAGAGGTAACATGGAAGTGTACCTATGACTAGAGTCACATGTCACCATCGATACTTTTTATCTTCCTGTGGATTTATTTAGCCAAAAGAACATCTCCCAATTCTCTTTCATTATTATTAGGATGACGACACCATCTGATATGTCATGGACTGTCCTTGATTCTAGTGCTCCTAGTGTCACAACTTACAGCACTCCGTTCACACTTAAAAACAATTTCCTGAATAGGACAAGCTCCCAAATCACCATCCTTAACGGTTGAATTCAGAACTTTCTATCAGAATTTTAAGTGTGTGTGTGAAAAGTCTAAGTTGTTTATAAGACAATGTTTCAGTGTAACGTGTCTTTGAGAATTCTGAGTTCCATTTGAGCTATGTTCTTTTACTTGGCTGGATTTTTCTGGCTCCCTAAAAGTTTTTTTTTTTTTTTTTTTTTTTTTTTTTTTTTATCAAACCAGGAGTCCAGATGGTCGTTCTTTGGTTGCCCAGTGACAGGGGAGTCAAAACTTGTTTCTGCATGACAACAGTATGTTGAAACTTAACGAGGACAGGAAGCTTTCCCAAAAGATTGCATGAACAGAATGTTACAGATTCTTGAACTCTCCAAAGATTACTTGTGAGCTAGGAGAGAATCCTGTTCCATTTAAGCCTAATTTTCCCCATAATATCACTGCTCCACTTACGCACAGGTCAGACTTAGTCATTTGGTGAGAAACTTTAAGAAAGAAATGATCACTTTTAGCCTACTCTAAAATGTTTATCTCATAGATAAACATTTGCTGATTCACGTCTAATCAAGACGGTGGCTCCTTGTTTAAAAGTACACTTGAAATCTTCCTCAAATGTTAATCAAGGTTTACTACTAAATTTATTTTTCATGATAAAGTTTATCTATGTGGTATAGAAAGAGATTCAATAGGAAATTCGGTAAATGTGATCAGATGAGGTTTAGGGTAGAAGAAGATAGAAAGAATTTAGTCATTTGCTTTACTTTTCTTAAACCCAGTATTTCATTCTAATTATCAAGAAAAATAGTTTCTTTGTTTTGACTTTTTAAGTTTTTATTTTAAAATAAAATTCTAGTTAGTTAACATAGAGTGTTATATTAGTTTCAGGTGTAAGGAAAGGTATTTTTTTTAAGTAACCAGTATAAGTCCCCAGTGGTTTTATAAAAAATCCAAGAACCATTGACATTGAAATTCTTAAGGAAGGTAAGACAAGGACATTTTATGGTCTCTATGCTTAAGTGCTTTGCGTTTTAGTTAGGACTTAACTGCAGAGGAAAATGTGGAATTTTATTTGAAATGTGGGCATTTTAAACAAATGTAAAACTCTCCGTGTTGGAGAATGACTCAAATCCAAGCTAATTTAACCTTGGTTTTCCTGATGAGTGAAATACAATTGAGTTGACTATTCTACTTCATTTGAAGTCTGTACTGAAAGAAAGTGTATCACTTAATTGTCAGCAGCAAGCTGGGGGTTTTAGTTGCAAAGTGTTTACAATCACCTACTTGTTTTCCAGAATTAAATCTATAGAACCGTACCACACGGGGGAATTCTTGAATTGAGTCTCACAAATTCTTTCTCCCTGAAGTGCCCAGATTTCTTTTTTGAATGTGTCCATTATTAGAACCAAAGATATGCTGGATACCGTGGATTTTAACACATGGATGTGTTTAGAGAGAGAACCTAATACGTCCAGATAAAAGAAAACATTCTACCCTATAAGTTTCTGGAGCTACTTTGGGGACTTGGAGGGCTGTCCATCTGGGAGAAATTCTGACATCTGGTTTCTGGAGCAATTAGTATATTTTGGGCCATCACGGCTATGGTCGTAACCATGACCCAGACCTCTGCCTTGTTCCTCGGTTAAACTCCTAAAGCCTCATTCCTTCATTGGGATGATGATTTTAACTGATTAATCAGGCTCATTATATGTCAAGAAATCTTTGGGTAACTTCCTATTAATTACCTCATCTCACCATCACAATCACTGTTAGGTTAAGAACAGATACTACTCTGTTTCCGCAGGGGAGGAAATTGAGATCAAGGGAGATTAAATACTCACCCCAAATCACACAGAAGGTAAAGGACGGAACCAAGACATAATCTTCTTCTTAAAGACCCACTCAACTCTGCTTTGAATAAACTTCGGGTGAATCAAATGTCATGAACACATGTAGCAAAAATTTTAATCTCCTGAATCCTGAAGCGAGATTTTAAAAAGTATGCTTACAGATCAGATCGCACCTGTAGGAGTTTTACGCCCTCACTAGGATGACGAAGTTGCCATCATAGTTATTAGCATAATTATATAACATAGGTTTTAGCAATATTAAAACTACGCTTTTTAAGCAACCATGAAATAATTCCTTTTTTTTTTTTGCAACTTCAACCCCGTGTCTCAATCTGACATCTCAAGTGCAATGAATTATTTGTACTCAGGATGTTTCCTCCAATTTGTTGATACCATTAAAATATTTTAAACACAGGCAGTTACAAGTTATTTAAAGAATTTTATGCAATTGTTGAAACATCTCAGGAATGAGTTTATGTGGTCATTTGTTGCTCACGCTTTTTTTTTTTAAAAGAAAGAGAGGGGTGAGCGGGGGAGGGACAGAGAGAAGGAGAGAGAGAATCTCAAGCAGGCTCAGCGATATCAGCACAGAGCCTGATGTGGGGCTCAAACTCATGACCATGAGATCACGACCTGAGCTGAGATCAAGAGTCGGATGCTCAACTGACTGAGCCACCCCAGGGCCCTGATATTCATGAACTTTTGGACATTGGACTCCCTGTTACAGAAATGTTTTATTTCCTACCCCAGCTCCCCTTCCCCTTCCAAAGGGCTATTATTTGCCCTTTGTTTTTATATACCATAACTTTAAATATATATTTGAACTTCTATGCTTTATTCCAATTGATTTAAATCATGTCTATGTCTCCATTCTAGCTATATTTTTCTAGTCTCCTGTCTTCCTCCAAAAGTGCCTCCTAGATTCTGTCAGTCATTCCCTTATTTTTACATTACCAAGTTACTAGCATTTATTTCAATTTGTAGCTACATTTTCTTCATGGCATATCTATAGGTTGATTTTTAAAGTGGAAAAGCTAATAAAATACCATCTAAATGACTGTGGCATGGTAAATGTTGCTCTCCTCAGAGCTAAGTAAGGTGCCAGGATTATGATTTCTTTTCTCTTCTTTATTACTTATTTATTTTCATTTTCCATTTTTAATTTTTTTTACGTGTTCTTCATTTTAAGTACAACCTCAAAATTGCTGGGTTGCGTCTAAGAGACCACTCCTAGGTCAAGGTCAAAATAATTACCTTTTCTTACATTCCTTCAATTACTATTAAAATTATGACATATTTTAGGGGCGCCTGGGAGGCTCGGTTAGTGGAACATCTGACTATTGATTTCGACTCAGGTCAGGATCCCAGGGTCATGGGATCCTGTCCTGGATCCAGCTTCACGCTCAGCATGGAGCCTGCTTAAGATTCTCTCTTTGTCTCTCTCCCTCCCTCCCTCTTCCTCTCCCCCTCTCCCCTGCTCATGCTTTCTTTAGGAAAAAAAAAAAAAGGAAAGGAAAAACTATTACATTTTTAAACAGCTTTATATTTGTGCCATGATTTTCCTGTTGTTTCTAACTGTGCCCAGCTGGGGAAGGTAGGTAGGCGCTCACAACCTCCTCTACCTCTAAGCTGTGCTGCCATGAGGGGAAGCCTGACGCTGCCAAAGGTCCCCTTGCCCTCTCTAAAGCTCCCAAACTTGCAGTCGTTCATTTACTTATTTCTGTGATCCAGAGGAGGACTGGCGCTCCTCCCCTGAACGCGGACCTCTCCAAAGGCCGTCTGGCCGCGGGCTCTGGGTGGGTCAGCATTCCGCCTGTGCGTCCAGACCATGGCTGCAGGGGCCTGGCCATTCGCAGGTTCTGCAGCCCGTGCCCAGTTCTGCCTGTCTAATGCCCGACACACGGGTGGGCAGGACCCCTCCTGGATCCCTGGCCATGGGCTCCTGGCTCCTTCAAGTGCCACAGAGGCACTTTTGTTCCTGAATGGATCCTGAATTTTAGTTGCCTAAAGGGGACTAAAGTGAAGGACGCCTGATGCTGCCATGATGCTGACTTCATTTGATGGCCGTTGTTTTCTTTCTTTCAATGTTTCGTTTCTTTTTGAGAGACTCAAAATGCGGGAGGGGCAGAGAGAGGGGGACAGAGGATCCGAAATGGGTCTCTGTGCGGACACTAGTGAGCCTGACGTGGGGCTCGAACTCGTGAACCCTGAGATCATGACCTGAGTCGAAGCCGGAGGCTCAACCAACTCTGCCACCCGCGTGCCCCTGGCCATTATTTTCTAACGAGAAATGAGCCACTTCTGCCAGACCAGTGGCATTGGAGGCCTCTGGAGTTTAGGGTTTTAAACTGCATCTACTAAGATATTCACATCTCAATCCTCAGGGTCCCATTCCTTCTCTATCAGGGATCTGACTTTGGAATAGAGACGTGCTGGAGCTAAGTGTCTTTGTAGGATAGAGTTATTTTACAGATGGCCCGTGCCCGTTCTCTGGGAAGTCTGGAAGCATCACGCTGACTCTTGGCCAGATAAGTCAGTAGGCTAAGTAGTGATTTAAGACATGCTGTTAAAACTTTGGAAGTCCCTGATGGGCCCCAGGCTGGTTTGTTTATTGAGGGCTTATGTCTGGCATAGCTGGTTAGGGAACCAGATTTGGCTAGGTGACTCTAAGAGAACAGGGAGCCCTGCTGAAACCTGTTAGGAAGGTCTCCCCAAACCACATTTGCTCACATCCTGGATGCTCAGCCCAGACACAGAGCACGTCCTTGTGGGAAGAAGAAGGACCCAGGAGCTGGGCAGCCTCCTGGCTTACGTTCTCTTTCTGCCACCGCACTATATGCTTTGCCTTTATTAAAAACCTTACAGGAATTTTGTGGCATCTTGACACCTTTCACTCACTGCATTAATTAATCTTCTCCGAATCTTCTCTAATCTTGTGATGTCGTCTGGAGCCCAGGGCTTCGATCCGTCTGCTCTCCATTTGCAGGAAACGGGGCTTCCTTCAGCGCTGCCAAGGAGTTTCCTTGGCTTTCAGATTGTGTCCTTGGCTGGTGATCAATCATCCTGGGCCTGTCGTTCTCTCCCTTCACAGAATTGATGGCACCCAATCCAACAGTGTCTTCCTTCCTACTTCTCGAGTGCACAACTACTGCCCCAGCCAGCATGATCCTCTCACCGTCACCCCACCCCGGTCACTAATGAAGACTGTTGTGACCGCTGCCATACTGCACACGTGGGCTGTCCATTCTGCACCCACCAGCAGCAGAGGCGTTTGTGCCAAATCGCTGGTGATGGATTCATCATCGCAATCGCACAGCACAATCTGTTTCCCTGTGCGAAACACAGCAGCAAGCCAAGAAGCATACTCTGCAACAGCCTGGGGACGCGGGTGGTGGCTGCAGAAAGGACACATGTGGGCTACCACGGTACCGCTACATTTGCTCTGTTTGCAGACCTATTTGTATATCTTTCAAGTATTACTACCATTTTAGGGGCGCCTGGGTGGCTCAGCCAGTTAAGGGTCTGACTTCGGCTCAGGTCGTGATCTCATGGTTCGTGAGTTCTGAGCCCCTCATCCGGCTCTGTGCTGACACCTTGGAGCCTGGAGACTGCTCCGGATTCTGTGTCTCCCTCTCTGCCCCTCCTCAACCCTCCTGGCCTCTCCCCTCTCTCAAAATTTAAAAAAAAAAAAAAAAAATTAAAAAAAATAAAGCATTATTTCTATTTTAAAGAATACTTGACATATAATACCTGTTAGTTTTAAGCATGCATCATAGTGATCCCATATTTTTATAGATCATGAAATGATCCCCATGATAGGTCTACTTACCATTGGTCACGAGACAAAGTTATTACAACATTATTGACTATATTCCCTATGCTGTGCATTATATCCTTATGACTTGTTTATTTTATAACTAGAGGTTTGTACTTCTCAATTCCCTTCTCTTATTTCGCCTGCCCCCTAATCTCTCTCCTCTCTGGTAACCAGTGGTTTCCTGTTGTTTCTATTTTAGTTTTCTTTAAAAACTTTTTAATGTGTATTTATTTTTGAGAAAGAGAGGGAGACAGAGAGAGTGGGGGAGAGGCAGAAAGAAAGGGAGACACGGAATCCGAAGCAGGCTCCAGGCTCTGAGCTGTTCAGCATAGAGCCCAATGTGGGGCTGGAACTCACAAACTGTGAGATCATGACCTGAGCCGAAGTCGGAGGCTCAACTGACTGAGCCACTCAGGCGCATCTTTGTTTTTCTTTTTAAATTCCACATAGCAGTAAAATCATATGGCATCTTTCTCTGTATGACTTATTTCACCTAGTGTCATACCATCTAGGTTCATATTTGTACATTTTTAACAGTCGACTTAACGTTTTTAGGAGAAAGGTAAGGCAAATATATGTGTTTATTCTATTGTCTAGAAGTGGAAGCCATTTTCTAAACCTTTTGTTCAATACTGATTTGTTAAGCCACACCATTATTCCATATTCTAATTAGTTTCTCAATTTATCCCTGGAAAGGAATATTTCAGACAAAGTAGGCACTATCACAATCTAAGAGTATTTGTCCTTTCACATTCATTCAAATGGAAATCAGTATTACTCATGACCTGGAAACACAAAGTGCTAAATGAATAATTCAATATATTTCCTCAAGAATAGGAAATGATCCTATCTAGTGTAAATGAATTTAAATAGGACTTAAAGCCTTCCTGAGGTCAGGATTTTTTTCTTCCTTTGTAAAGCAAGCAGAAAGTAATCATCACCTTAGTTATTTCTAAGATTAATTTTTAATTATCTTCTTTGTTGGGGAAGCTGGAAGATTGGGTCAACTACTCAGAGATGTGTATGAGGAGGTAACTCTATAAAGTCAGTCTTTCTGGGGCCAGGGTAGGTGAAGAGATTGGAGTCACAACTGTTCCACTTTAGTTAGTGGGGAGCTTACTCAGCATTACCTTAAGGTGGCAGAGTGGTCCTGTTGTGCATTAGCAAATGAACTTGCTCCCAAGACTACCCTTCTTATGGCCATGCCCAGTGACCCGCCAACTGCAAATCACGGACTGTGTCTATGGAAATAAGAAATGCTCATCAAAATGCGTGACTCATGATCAGAGAATGCTGAAAAGAAACAAAATGCCAGGGATGGATGGATCAATAAATTATGGTTCATAATTATGATAGAATAATGTGCAGGTATTAAATACACTGTCGGAAAGAACATGGTTAACCTTTAACCTATTACTAATTCATGTACACTGACTCTGAAAATATTGATTTTCGGCATTCACCCTGGACAATGTTTTCTTTGAAACCTCATAGTTAGCTTTAACATTCATTCTTCAGTTTCCTTAACCTTCTTACTCGTGTCTCATGATAAACTTGTTATTGTTACCATTGCACCCATTGCTGTCTTGCTCAGCTTTTGCCACAAATCAAATGTTTTCAGCATTTGATAATATCATGAACAGTACTGGTATACAAAAATGCCTGAAAAATGGTTACTTATTTGAAGTCTTTGCTAAACAGATCCTGTCATGTGAATTCAGCTGATTTAAAACGTGAAAATAAGTAGGCTCTGGCAATGGCGAAGAGCGGAGTGAAGAGGGAAACATCTTGTTTTCAAGTTTCTGTATGTATTCTACAGGTCATGGAGACTGAAGAAAACAATAAAAACCCACACTGAGAAAATTTCTGAACGCTTTCAGAGTTCCATGCCTTTCAAAGCCAAGTAGCTGCTAGTTTTTACCTAGCTTCCAAATGAGGAACTGTTGTCGGGAAACATTCTATTTCTCTTTGAATGGAAATAATGAAGATTTTTTTTTTTCTTTTCGTAAAATGACTGGGTGTTAACTGCTAGCATTTTGAATCCCTACCTGAGACTCATTATCTCACTCTTATGTTTTATATAATTATGTGTAAAACAATATGTGATCATGTCTGTAATAGATACTAATTCCTAATGTGGTATCTTTCGTATCTAATGAAGTCCATGAAAAGTGACGTGGAAAAATTTGAGAGTTATTGTCGTTTCCAATTCTTTCTCAGATTATAGAGACCTGCAGGTCCCATTCTGATATTTAGCTAAAACTTTGATTAGAACTACAGAAAATTATGTCTGCCTTTGTTTTCAGTCCCTTTACCTTAATTATTTTTCTGGATTCATATATTGCACATGGATTTTTGGTCTATGTGAGGAAAACGGCAGGTGAGTCTTAGTGTTCTTTTAAATGATTAGCTTTACAATACTGTGTGTTCTATTGGTCACCAGCAAACACTGACCGTTGCAATAGTGTTAAATCAAGGTAGTTATTTCCTTGGGCATTTCGACTAGGTAATTTTCTATTCTAGTTATACAAGTCAGAAGTTTTTAGCTGGTAAGTTCTTTTCATTGTGTTGAATTTTGTTTATATTTCCTCTTACCTATGCGCTGAACTCATTTTAAAAATCACACTGATTTTACCAAACATTTAAAGAAGAGCTAATATGCATGCCCGACTATTCCAAAAAAATAGAAAAGGAAGTAAAACTTCCAAATTCATTTTATGAGGCCAGCATTACTTTGATACCTACATCAGATGAAGACTACCACTAAAAAAGAGAACTACAGGCCAATTCTGAAGAACAAAGACGAAAAGATTTATAAAACACTAACAAACCAAATCCAACAATACATTTTAAAAAATCACTCATCATAATCAAGTGGGACTTATTACTGGGTTGCAAGTGTGGTTCAATATTTACAAATCAATCAACGTGATACGTCATATCAATAACAGAAAGGATAAGAACCGTACGATCATTTCAATAGATGTAGCAAAAGCATTTGACAAAGTACAACATCCATTCAAGATACAAACCCTCAACAAAGTAGGTTTAGAGGGAACATAATAACAATATAATAATGGTCATATATGAAAAATCCACACCTAACAACAATGGGGAAAAACTGAGAGCCTTTCCCCTAAGCTCAGGAACACGACAAAGATGTCCACTCTCATGGCTTTTATTCAACTTAGTACTGGAAGTCCTAGTCACAAGAGTCAGATAACAAAATAAATAAATAGACAAGATAAAAGGCATCTAAGTCAGTAAGGAAGAGATAAAACCTTCACTATCTGCAGATGACATGATACTGTATTTAGAAAACCCAAAAGACTCCACAAAAAACTGCTAGAACCGATCAACGAACTCAGTAAAGTTGCAAGATACAAAATCAACCTATAGAAATCTGCTGCATTTCTACACATCAGTCATGAAGCAGCAGAAAGAGAAATTAGGAGAACAATCCCATGTCAAGTGTACCAAAAATAATTAGATACCCAGGGATAAACCTAATGAAAGAAGTGGGACTTGTACTCTGAAAACTATAAAACACTGACAAAAGAAATTGAAGACAACACAAAGAAATGGAAAGACATTCCATACTCGTGGATTGAAAGAACAAATATTGTTAAAATGTCTATAGTACCCAGAGCAATCTACACATTTAATGCAATCTCTATCAAAATGCCAATAGCATTTTCACAGAACTAGAACAAACAATCTTAAAATTTGTATGGAATCACGAGAGACCCCAAATAGCCAAAGCAAAATTGAAGACGCAAAGCAAAGCTGGAGGCATCACAATTTTAGACTTCAAGTTATGTTACAAAGCTATAATAATCAAAACAGTATGGTACTGGCACAGAAGCAGACACCTAGATCAATGGAACAGAATACAAAGCCAAGAAATGAATCCACAATTTATATGGTCAATCAATCTTTGACAAAGCAGGAAAGAATAGCCAATGAGAAAAAGACATTTTGAAAAAGACATTTTGAAAAAGACATTGTTGGGAAAACTGGACGGCAACATGTAAAAAAAAGAAACTGGACCACTTTTTACACCATACCCAAAAATAAATAAAAAATGGATTAAAGATCTAAATGTGACACATGAAAGCATAAAAATACTAGAAGAGAGAACAGGCAGTAATTTCTCTGGCATTGGCCATAGCAATGTTACAACCTTAGATAGGTCCCCTGAGGCAAGGGAAATACGAGCAAAAATAAAGTATTGGGACAACATCAAAACAAAAATCTTCTGCACAGCAAAGAAACCATCAACAAAACTAAAAGGCAACCTATAGATTTGGAGACGATATTTTCAAATGACATATCTGATAAAGGGTTAGTGTCCAAAATATACAAAGAACTTACAAAGCTCAACATTCAAAAAAATAATCCAATTAAAAAATGGGCAGAAGACATGAATAGACATTTCTCCAAAGAAGACATTCAGACAGCCAGCAGACATATAAAAAGATGCTGAACATCACTTACCATCAGGGAAATGCAAATCAAAACTACAATGAGATAGCACCTTGCACCTGTCAGAATGGCCAAAATCAAAAACATAACAAACGATAGGTGTTGGCAAGGAGGTGGAGAAAAAGGAACCCTCTTGTACTATTGGTGGAAAATGCAAACTGGTGCAGTCATTCTGGAAAACAGTGTGGAGGTTCCTCAAATTGTTAAAAATAGCAGTGTGCCTGGGTGGCGCAGTCAGTTAAGTGTCTGACTGTTAGTTTTGGGTCAGGTCATGGTCTCACGTGAGTTTGATACCTGCATCGGGCTCTGTGCTGAAAGCGAGGAGCCTGCTTGGAATTTCTCTCTCCCTCTCTCTCTGCCCTCCCTGGCTTGTGCGCACGCTCGCTCACTCTCTCAAAAAATAAATAAATGAATAAATATTTTTTAAAAAGAGTTAAAAATATAACTACTACTCTACGATCCAGCAACTGCAGTATTGGGTATTTACCCAAGAATACAAAAACATTAATTCAAAAGGATACACGCACTCCTATATTTATGGCAACATTATTTATAATAGCTAAGATATGGAAGCAGCCCAAGTGTCCATTGATTGATGAATGGATAAAGCAAATGTGGTATGTATATATATTACATTATTCATATGTATAGAATATATATAATATTATTCAGTCATAAAAAAGAATGCAATCTTATAATTTACAACAACATGGATAGATCTAGAGAGCATTGTGTTAAGTGAAATAAGTCAGAGATAGACAAATGCCGTATGATTTCACTCATCTGTGGAATTTAAGAAAGAAAACAAACAAGCAAATGGGGAGAAAAGAGAGGAAGAGAGAGACAAACCAAGAAACAGGCTCTTAACTATAGAGAACACACCGATGGTTACCAGAGAGGAGGTGGGTAGAAGGCTGGGGGAAATAGGTGACGATGATTCAGGAGTGCACTTGATGTGATGAGCACTGAGTGATTAAAATAAAAAAAATTTTGAACACCACCACTATGCATATGTGTATCAACTCACCATGGTATGTATCCTCAATATATATAATTTTTATTAAAATAATAATAACAATGATTCAAAAAACGAAATGGACAATATCCTTTAAGAATTGATGAGTGACAAATAGGATATTTGTTCCTTAATGTTATCAGAAACAAACACGACATAGAGAATTTCAACTATAATTTGAGACTCTTTGTAAAGGGACGGTTGCCTTAAACTAAGGAAAGTCACCAATGGTACTAACGTATTATAACTAGGTGGAGTCATTTACAACAGTAACAATGTACAGGAACCAAAAACATTTTAAGAAAAAGAGGTTACTTTTAATAAATTCTAAGATCACTATTATTAAATGGAGGCAACAATAGAGGAGCAATTGAAACCATAATAGCAATTATTAATAAATGGTGCCGACCCTGTGGTGACAGGCAAAAATAAATTCTCCTCTCGTATCCTACAGGCTTTCATTTAATTTTATTAAATTATTACAATAGAGGACAAGAACTCATTTTTCAATTTAGTTATGTTTCGACTCTGATAGCCTTCGTATAATTTGTTTTTATCTGTAAGATTTGGGGAAAGTATTGTTTTTAAACTTGATGATTACTATAGAAGATAGGAGCCATGACCTCTTCCAGGCTTACATTTATTCATGTGTTCAGTCATGTGTTCATTCATTCAAGGTGTAGATTATCTAATACATATACGCACTTACTATGTGAGACATTGGGTAAGCAACCATAAATAAAGCAACTACAGACCCTGGTCTCAGACAGCTGACAATTATGCAGGGAGGCCAGGGACAAACAAATGCAGTAAATAAAATCTGATAAATAAAATATGACATGAAGCAGTGCAGGTGTTATAAGAACAGATAAGGGGGTGAGGGTCCTAGTCCCTTTTAAGACTTAGGCAAGACTGTTCTGTTTATGCAAAAGAGAGATGGAACTGGAGGGTGAATAGAGTTTATAATTTGAAGAGGAAACAAGAGAGAAAAGACAAGTTTCAGGGGAAGGTAGTTGCTTTGATATTTTGTGCCAAACAAGCAGAATGCTTACCCAATTCACAAGGGGAGCATATGCTGAAAAGGGAGCATGAAAAAGCTGAAGAAAGGTGAGCACAGCCAGAGAACTAAAGTCGATTTCTGAATTGGAAGGGGAGAGAGATGACGGCAGAAAAGGCTGAAGCCATACACGATGTTTTTTTAGACAGAAGATTTTGAAAGTCACCACTGGGGGACCTGGACTTTCACATGGGGACAATGGATGGATAACCGCACAAGGTTTCTACATGGGATGACGACATCTCAGAGTGCACAGATTGGCTTCACGGAGAGTAAGACTGGGGGACAGAGGGACCACTTCAAATGCTGGGGCAGAGACCAAAGTGAGAAATGACGGATGTAAAGGAGTTAACAAATTGAACAACTACTTGAATGCAGTAGTCTGCGGACCTGGTCGGCGACTTGCGGAAGTCAGCAAGACGGAAATAGGAAGGATAAATACCACACCTTATGTCTTGGGACACTTAATCAATTGTGTTAACTTTACTGACAAGAGCAGCATGGGCAGTAAAACATGTTGCACAGAAAGTATGTTTATATTATGATGTGATGGAAATATTTTAAGAAATTTATGATTGTAGGGAAGACAGGGCAGTAATTATAGAAAATGATGTCAGAGAAACTTCATTTTTTTTAAGATAGGGAAGATTTAGGTTTGTTTCAATATTAACGGAAAAAATAAGTGGAGTACAGAGATGTTAAAAAGCAGAAGGAAGAGAATAGAAGTCAGACCAGAGGTATAAGGATTAGTTTCTTTCTTTAAAAAAAAAAAAAAAGTCAAGGGATTTAGGAATTTCCCTCCTGAAGTTTTTGCTTTCTTTATGAAGTGGAAGAAAGATCATCTTATCAGGGTCAGACAGCAAGGGAAAAAAGAAAAGATGGAAATTTTAAGAGAGAAGAAATTGTACCAGGGAAACATCATAAGACTGTAAGGCCATGTTGGGTTCCCCGTTGAGCATAATTACCAAGAATATTATTTCATTATTGCCTTCATGCATCTTGACATCATTCAGATTTAGGGCGAGGTGAGGTTTGGGGTGGAGGGAGATTCTGAACCAAGTGTCACCATCTTTGTTACTGAGGCGGAGGGGTCAGGAGGTGGGGAGACCACAAAGACAAACAGTAGTCAGCAAACAGAAACCACTAAGAAGCAGCCATTTTTATAATGAGTGGGGGACTAGATCATTTAAAGTACATGATACGCACTGGTCCCACCCAACGTTTGCTGGGGGAGAGGAAGACAAGCATGGAGTGAGGGAAATAGCATCTTTCTCTTGATGGTGCAGCAGAGGAAATGGTGTCTCCAGATGAAGTTGTGTTTCAATTAAGGCCAAGAGGTGTTGGAAATGTTTACAGAAAAGGATAGTTTCTTGATGACGGACAAGTTATAGATAGCAGAATGAAAAGGAAAGGAGAAGTGAAAAACTGGGTCAGGAAAGAGTGCTGTATTCTTCCAGCGTTATAAAGTCAGTTCTTCTTTTATAATCTGAAGAGAGATCACTGGTTTCTAAATTTGCCAGATTACCCGATCCAGGACTTTATGCTTTGAGAGGATCTGGCAAAATAATCTTGATTCTTCTAGATTCCAAAGTATCTAAGTTTCTCTACATGACATGGATGCATATAAAATGCCATGCTCTTTGTAACCTCCCTGATTTAGATTTATACACGTTGTCAAATCAGAGTTGTGCGAGGAGGTATTAGGCAAAAAAAGGGATTTTGTCTTTGAATTTCCAAATTCTGGCAGTGGCCACCACCCTCCCTCCCCAGTACCCTCTCCATATGTTCATGGACTTGCTGCTACAAAAAAAGACATTTAAGAAAGATTTTGATACCTGTCTTTTGTACAGCAGTGGGAATGTATGTCAAGTGGTGATTTTGCCATGGGATGTAGCACTGTTTTAATTACTAAAATAGAGCACCACATTTTGATCTCTGTTAGAACAAGTTTCCCCTATCACAGTCCCTTGCAAAAATTTATAATCAAGAACAAAGATTATGCGTTAAAAATGAACTCTGATATAGATACA
This sequence comes from Neofelis nebulosa, assembly GCF_028018385.1. Taxonomy (NCBI): domain Eukaryota; kingdom Metazoa; phylum Chordata; class Mammalia; order Carnivora; family Felidae; genus Neofelis; species Neofelis nebulosa. The sequence continues at coordinate 9,339,275 of NC_080784.1, read as the reverse complement.
TCCTGGATATTGATACACATTGTGTTGATATATTTGACGCTATTTCTTGCATCTTCTTTGTTTCCTACTCACTTTTTGCTCTTTTCATCTTCTTTCCAGATTTATTCTTTTCTTTTCTCTGTCTAGTCACTGGAAAGTTCTGAAGCACACTTGCATTCTTACAGTCACCATTATGTTTACTGACTATTTAATCTACATTTTCTAACACTAGAAAGATTATTTGAAATCTATAACCTCTTTTCCTAAAAAAAAAAGACTCAACAAACTTCTGCTGCACCCTACCCAAGTCCCTCATACAGTGTTTGTTAACATACTACAGATTTTCAAATTCAGGATCACTTTTATGAGTCTTATTTCCTTTATAATGCCATTTCGACTTTCTTAAAATTACATTTTACTCTACAGAACATTATTCCAGATATAAATTTAACGATTTTTAAAAATGTATCTATCACTTGGACCAAACTATAGACAGTCCTTGGTATAGTAGAAGCTTCCCACGTGCCTCTCCTTATTCGCCACCAAACATGAAACCAATACCCTGAATTCTAGGATAATCATTTCACTGATGTTTTAAATGATTTAGTCAGTACATGTATTTGCAAACAATGGATTGTCCAGCTTTGCCAGATTTTTAATATTATATAAATGGAATTATACCCTAAATATATATTCATTGGCAACTTGCTACCTATATTTTTCAGACTAATCACTGTTGATGTATTTAGTTAGCTGTGACTCTTTTTTTTTTTTTTTAACATTCATTTATTTTTGAGACAGAGAGAGACAGAGCATGAACAGGGGAGGGGCAGAGAGAGAGGGAGACACAGAATCCGAAACAGGCTCCAGGCTCTGAGCGGTCAGCAAAGAGCCCGACGCAGGGCTCGAACCCACGGACCTTGAGATCATGACCTACCCACGGACCGTGAGATCATGACCTGAGCCGAAGTCGGACGCTTAACTGACCAAGCCACCCAGGCGCCCCAGCTGTGACTCTTTCACTCTGAAAGTTTCACTACTGCAGAGTATTCCGCTGTATAAATAAGCTACAGTAAATTTGCCATTCTTCTTTCACTTAATATTATATTTTTACCATACCATACCATAATATTACCATAACATTTTACCATTACTGTGATATTCTATTTTTACCATATATATTTTACCATGTTTCTTTCATTTAATATTTTATTTTTTAAGAGAATTTTCCAATCTCTTGTGGGATTACTTCTGGTTTGGGGCATTTGTGAGCAATTTATCTATAAAAGTATTTGTACATGTCTCCTGGTATAACCTAAATAGGTAAATGGTTAAGTCATTTTTCAGTAAAGTAGTACCTATTTACATTGCCCTAGAAGTCACTCAGTTTCTTCTGCTCCTACCCTCTAAGGAATTATACACTTTCACACTATTTTTCCAAACTAATTGGTATAAAATGCAATCTTGTTAAAATGTGCATCTCCCCATATCCATATAAGGTTGCCTACTTTGAAAATATTCTCCTATTGGGTTGTTTTTCTTATTGATTCATAGAGCTTAAAAATATACTTATCAGTTATACATTTTATAAATACATTTTCATAATTTGTTTTATTTTCATACTTTCCTAGAGTATCATTTAATAAACTGAAGATCTTAATTTTACTCTTCTCAAATTGAACAATTCTTCCCTTTATGGTTCATACTTCTAATATTTTGTTTAAGGAATCATTCCCTACCTGTAAGTTTACAAAATTAATTTCTTCTAGAAAAAGGTTAACAGTTTTCACTTTACAGCTAGGCGTTTAATTTACTTAAATCTTCCAGCTTCTTTTCCCCATGTTATCCAAATGACCCAGCAAAATTTATTGTACAGTGTCTATGATGCCTGCTTAGTCATAAATCAAATGTATGTATATCTGCATTAGTCTATCTCTGAGTTCATCATGTTCTATTCGTTTTTCTATTCAAGTAAAATGCCACATTCTTTATTTATTCTAGATTCATAAGAAACTTCTTTATTTCTTCAGGCAAAAGTCCTCATCCTGATATTTGTTTTCATTCACTTATTCTATAATCTTGAATTTTTTGTGTGTGGTTTCATAGCAATTTAAGAATAAGCTTGTTAAGTGTCCCAAGGAAAAACATGCTGAGATTTTGATTTCTTTACTTTGTATCTGTAATGCAATTTGGAGAGAAAGAAAAATAAAACTGTGGCGTATTTTTTGCCATTTACCTAGGACTTCAATTTCTTTCAATAAAGTTTTATAATGATTTCATTAATGGTTATGCACAGTGGTTTCGTTTTTGGTGTTTCTGAAAATATACCCTTGAAAATGTTATTTTAAAAACTGTATGGATGTATTCAAATTTCATTGACGTATTTATTTGTCCATACTGGTTTTATATCAATCAGCATACTTGCTTAACTTTTGCTATACACTCTGTGTATATTCATCTGTAGTTTCTTATATACTTTGTAGGAATATAATGATGTCTTAAAGATGATAACAAATGAAAATTTGCTTTCATGGTATTTCTTTATATTGCTATGCTGTAGAAGATACACCCTGAAGTGTAATGTTGAGTAGAATTCATGTTAGTGGTCATCTTGTCTTGTTCCAGATCTTAACGAATCCTTTCAAAGTTTCACAATTAAATGAGGCATCCACTACAGGGATTTTAGTAGATACTCTTTATTTGAGTAAAAGTTTATTTCTATTCCTATTTTTGAAATATCCAAAAAAATCAGAATTGGCTATGTAATTTTATCGAATGGTATTTCTGAATTTAATACAGTAACACATACAATTTTTCTATCTTGATCTGAGCGTGACAAATCACATCTATTTACTTTCTCAAGTTAAAAGAAAGATCGCACCTCTGAGATTTGTTAGATTTCCTTCATTAATATTTAGTTTAGGATGTTTGCTTCTATGTTCATGAGTGAGGAGACATCAACCTATAAATTGTCTTCTCCTTTTGTCCTCGTGGAATTGTGTATCAGGGTTCCACTTGCCTTATAAAATGAGCGGGAGACTGTTCTTTATTTTTCTGTACTTGGACATAGTTTGTAATTCATTGGAATTAAGTGTGCCTTAGCTTAGGAATTAAGTTCCTAAGGATTTGCCAATCAAATTTTATGTTACTGGAGTTTTCACTGTACGGAGATTTTAAATTACTGTTTCAAATTCTGTGAAATTAGTCCTTTATAATTTTATAAGTCTCGTTTTACATCCCACTAGAAATATATTTAGGGTCACTTTATGCCTTATTCCACGGTTAATTTTTGTTAACATTCTGTATGTGTTTGAAGAGAATGTGTATATGCGCATTCTTCAACTGTTGGGTGCAGTAGTTCTAAGTTTTACTACTCTTTCACCTTTCGGATCTCTTTGATAATGTAAAAATATTCTTTCTTCTTTTGTTGTTTTTAAATATATATATATTTTAAGGTTTATTCATATACTTTTGAGAGAGACAGAACATGAGACGGGGAGGGGCACAGAGAGAGAGAGAGAAAGAGAATCCCAAGCAGGCTTTGCACTGTCAACATGGAGCCCAACATGGGGCTTGAACCCATGAACCATAAGATCATGACCTGAGCTGAAATCAAGAGTTGGCCCCTTAATCAGCTGAGCCACTCAGGCACCCCTCCTCTTTTGTTACTTTTAATAGGTTATATAATTTTAGCAGTTTGTCCATTTTGTTAAAATTTTCAATATTATTGGCAAAAAGCTAATTTGAAATACCCTTCTACCATCTAATCAATGTCTGTAGCATCAATAGCTGTGTCCTCATTTTCTTAGTATTGTTTATGTGTCCCTTCTCTCATTTGTAAATTAACCAGGCAGACCAGAGTTTTGTCAATTTAACTTTCCTTTTCAAAGAATTAAGTTTTGTTTTTGCATATGCCCTACTGTATGCTTATTTTCTAGCTTACAAGTTTCTTCTCATATCTTTATTATTTCCTGCTTCTGATTTATAGGAATTTACTTAGAAACATAATGTCTTTAAGGTGGATAATTGATTCCTTAATTGTGAGCCTTTCTGCTTTTCTAATATAAACATTATGAAAATGAATTTGCCTATATACTCTGCTTTAACTGTTTTCCATGAGTTTTTTTAAATATAATTCATCTTTATTACTGTTCAATTCTAAATAGTTTCAACAATAGCCAAATTATGGAAAGAGCCTAAATGTCCATCAACTGATGAATGGATAAAGATGTGGCATGTATATATATATATATATATATATATATATATATATATATATATGTGTGTGTGTGTGTGTGTGTGTAGTGGAATACTACTTGGCAATGAGAAAGAATGAAATCCTGCCATTTGCAGCAACATGGATGGAACTGGACGGTATTATGCTAAGTGAAATAAGTCAGTCAGACTAAGACAGGTATTATACATTTTCAATCATATGTGGAACTTGAAAAACTTAACAGAAGACCATGGGGGATGGGAAGGGGAAAAAATAGTTACAAACAGAGAGGGAGGGAAGCAAATCATAAGAGTCTCTTAAATACAGAGAATAAACTGAGGGTTGATGGCGGGTGGGGGTGAGGGGAAAGTGGATGATGGGCATTGAGGAGGGCACCTGTTGGGATGAGCACTGGGTGTGGTATATAAGCGATGACATCTTATATACATCGGGAATCTACCCCAAAAACCAAGAGCACACTTTACACACTGTATGTTAGCCAATTTGAAAATAAATTATATTAAAACAAATAAATAATAAAAATAAATATTTTCTAGATTCTTTCATAACCTTTTCCCTTGATTTACATTCTCTAGAAATAAGCTTCTTAACTTTCAAATATTTGGAGCTTTCCTAGATATATTTTTTTAAAAATTTTTTTAAGTTTATTTTGATACAGAGAGCATGGAGGAGAGGCAAAGTGAGAGGGAGAGACAAAGAATCCCAAGCAGGCTTCATGCTGTCAATGCAGCACCCAATGCGGAACTCGACCACACAAACCATGAGATCATGACCTGAGCCAAAACCAAGAGCCAGACATTTAACTGACTGAGCCACCCAGGCACCCTGACATAATTTTTTTAAAGGGTACTTAAAAAATGTTTATCTATTTGAGAGAGAGAGAGAGAGAGAGAGAGGGAGAGAGAGAAACACGCAAGTGGAGAGGAGCAGTGAGAGAGAAGGTGATGAAAGGCCCAAGCAGGCTCCATGCTGACAACAGTCCAATGCAGGGCTCAAAGTCATGAACCATGAGATCATGACCGGAGCTGAAGTCAGGCACTTAATTGATTGAGCCACCCAGGTGCCCCTCCTAGACATAATTGTTGGTATTGATTTCTAGATTAATTGCATTGTAGAAAGTACGTGAAATTAGTCCTTTATAATTTTATAAGTCTTGTTTTACATCCCACTGGAAGTATATTTAGGGTCACTTTATGCCTTATTCCACAGTCAATTTTTGTTAACATCCTGCCTGTGTTTGAAGAGAATGTGTGTATGTTCATTCTTCAATTGTTGGGTGCGGTAGTTCTAAGTTTTAATGCTCTTTTACCTTATGGATCTCCAATGTTTCCTTTTTAATTTCTTTTTTTGTGGATTTAAAGTTTTTATTTAATTTCTAGCCAGTTAACACGTAGGGTGAAGTTGATTTCAGGTGTAGAATTAATGATTCATCACTTACATATAATACCCAGTGCTCATCACAAGTGCCCTCCTTTCCTTGAATCTCCACACTATTCTCTTTTTAAATTACTAGGATTATTCTCACTCTGGAATGTACTAGATTGGCTACATAGGATTGGCTAGATATTGCTGTAGCTCAACACACACACACACACACACACACACACACACACACACACACTTTATTTCCTGCTCATTTGACACGATCAAACAGCCTCTAATCCTTAGAGGTACTGTCATCATCTACTGTCCCCAGGGTCCCCAGGGCCCCCAGGGTCCCCAGGTCCATCCTCTGCAAAGTTTTCTTTTCCTATTATCTTCTTCTTCCACGTCTGAAGGAAGCACTGGGGTCTGTGTCTTCTTATGGGTTGAGCAGTTTTATCTACCCGTGTCCTGTGCAGGAAGATTGGGGACTGAAAGATAGCTTTAGGTCTTAAAAAGCAATTGTCTCTTTTGGTTCAGAATGGTGGTTATTTTGACAATAAAATATTATTAAAAACACGATAGCCTTCTTATATATTTGATTCCAGCCAGTTCCATGTGTCAAAAACAATGCTCCATTATTTTCTAGGCATGTTTTTTAGATTCACAGTGGTTCTCTGCCCTATGTCTTGTCTTGTTCCAATTCTTTCTGTATTCAGTTGTGGGGTTTTTTGGGGTCTTTGGGGCTTCAGTGGAAAGTCCACATGTGAATTCTCTGTTCCCTGATCTATCTTACGCGATTGAATGGCTCAGGTCATGATCTCACAGTTCATGAGTTAGAGCCCTGCATCAGGGCTCTGTACTGGCAGAGCAGAGCCTGTTTGGGATTCTCTCCCTTCCTCTCTTTCTGCCTCTCCCCTGCTCGCTCCCTCTCTTTCTCAAAATAAATAAATAAACATTAAAAAAAGAAGGTGGCACCAAATACAATGGCCTAAATGCTTTTCATCATCTATGATAGGCAAATACAAAATTCAGTAATTATTAACTGTCATATACTTAGCTATTTATTTAAAATTTCCTTTCTAAAAGTCCATATGTTAGTGTTTTTCTAAAAAATTTGCAATATTGAGAAATAACACAATTTGCCAAATATCACATTTTGAAGAACTTTTTTTCTATTTATGGAAGATATGCTATGTAATTAATTTGGTTAAAATTCACTTGAGATGGGGCGCCTGGGTGGCTCAGTCGGTTAAGCGTCCGACTTCAGCCAGGTCACCATCTCGCAGTCCGTGAGTTCGAGCCCCGCGTCAGGCTCTGGGCTGATGGCTCGGAGCCTGGAGCCTGTTTCCGATTCTGTGTCTCCCTCTCTCTCTGCCCCTCCCCCGTTCATGCTCTGTCTCTCTCTGTCCCAAAAATAAATAAAAAACGTTGAAAAAAAAATTAAAAAAAAAATTCACTTGAGATGACTTATATATTATAATGGGAAAAAGGTTTTATGTGAACAGTGTACGAAAAATGAATGCTCTGTCACTCTAATGAGCACTGATGTTTCAATTTACTTCAATCTTAAAAGCCTTCCAAATACCTTAGCCCTCTGTACAGAAAAGCCAAATGATATTTCAAAGGTTTTCCTCTCCTAGTTGATACAAAATGAGAAGACATTTGACTTCATGCAGGCATTTACAATGTGGAATTAATCGGGAAAATGTAGGAATAACACTAGGATAAGGGTTTTGCGCTGCCTTTCACGCCACACTTTCACGTTCGATTGTGCCTGTGCTAGAAAAGTTAGTTGTAAACAAATACACAAACGCAAACACAGATCATCACAAATGATGGGCTAACGGCCCATAGTATGAGACATCACAACTTCCTAAGAAAAAGCAGTCAGCTTTCAAGCCATATGGCAGAATACCAGTCTTCAGGAAATAAATAAAAGATAAACAGTTATGTGTATAAGAAGGATATGTTTTTACTCAACTTCAGGATTTTCAGGTAGGAGAAAAGTAAAAGTTGACTTCCTGATTCGTCCCTGGGTTACTGGTTGCAGTACTGAAAGACACATTTTCTGGGTTTAAATCCTCCTGCAGACTTCCATATTCTTGCTAAGCTGCAGATCAATACACAGAGAATGAGAGGTACCATGGGGGTAGGGCTCACACAGCCACACCTGTCCTAGTCGTCTGTTTTAACTCCCGAAATAAGAGCAACCAAACCAATTTTTAGGTTAAAATCTGCATCTCCTAAAATGCCACGAGAGACAGTAAATATAGACACTTAAAAAGAAAAAAAAAACATATTTCTTTGTTGTATTAAACTGTGTGTGCTTCTGGCTGTGCATTCTCATAAACATCAATGTCACAACTGGATTCCAGTAAAGAAAAATACTCCCTCCATTCGACACAAATTTCTTCAGAAGACCTAAGGAAGATGAACACTAAAGAAATATTTAGAAGCTGCGATTTTTCAGCTAAGTTGAATTGGACCTTTTCATCATCTTGTTTCTGATGATAGGCACGAAGAAAACATTAGTGATCATTTGTACAAGAGAAGATTTTCCTTTTTTAAAAAAAATGTTTATTTATTTTTGAGAGAGAGAGACAGAGCATGAGCAGGAAGGGGCAGAGAGAGAGAGAGAGAGAGAGAGAGAGAGATTGAGAGAGAGGTAGACAAAGAATCTGAAGCAGGCTCCAGGCTCTAAGCCATTAGCACAGAGCCTGAAGCGGGGCTCGAACTCACAAACCACGAGATCATGACCTGAGCCGAATTCAGATGCTCAACTGACTGAGCCACCCAGGCTCCCTGGGATTTTCTTTTTACTTACCTTCATGCACAAACAGTTTAGCGGAACAGAGAACAAGTTTCTGTCATAGCATATAAACTCATTCCTTTTTCTCCCACTTAAACTATGTCTAATATTTTTTAAAAGCAGAGATCAAGAAGTATTAAAAAAACAGGATACTGAATAATTTTTTTCATATGTGTATTTGTGTGCATGTGTGTAACTTGTATACCACAGCCTGGGACCCCCTCTCAGTTACGTGTTTCAAGTGATTTTGAGATTCATTTATAGAAACATTTGTACTAGACGTGTTGACCTTCTATGGTATCACATCATTGGTTTCAAGGTATTTTTGCTTCCTGGGATGATTTAGGTTCAGAGTCCAAACACTGCAGATAAAAATTATATTTCCGGTTCCCGGAAGTCCAAACATCACCACAGTTTCCCCAGCTGTATGCTATAATAACTGGCAACAGATGATATACTAACATGTGATCTATAATCCCAAAATTGAAAATGAAAAACTCAGTTGCTGTCAGTTCAACATTTAGTGCCAGACAGTTTACATTTCTGTGGCATCTGAGTCTATTCTAACTCTTCACTTCTTGGTTCTTTACTTGGCAAAATTGATTTTTTCTTTGCACTCCATGAGGATTAGAGCTATCAAGGTTGATGACTTTCCTGCAGTTTATTTTGAAGCAAAACAAGCTAATGAAATCTATTTCATTGACTTAAGGTTGATGGAAAGTGCTGGAAAGGGCCGTGGCTGACCACGTTGATTTATTTTTAAACTCCAACAAGTGGTTGCTTTTTGTTCCAAATAGATATCTGGGAGGAAAATGAACTCATCCCCCTCATTTATAAAATTCTTGGGCTCGAGGTGAAGCTATCTCAGACAAATTAATAGATCCCTTCATGGATGTTGTTCTTTATTTCCCTAAAGAAAAACACTGAACATTCCAGAATTGTTAGACAGCAATCTGAAAAATGATGCCAGTGAGTTCAAGGCTATTGTTTCCTTCCCTCTACATATTTAAAAAAATTTTTGTTTTCTAGTTCATTATCAAGGACTGTACCCCCAATCAACCAGCCATCTCAGTAAAGTACATATGGCTTCAAAACTCAGCAAAAAAAAATTTTTTTAAATCAAAAAGTTTTCATAGATAAGCACACGTTGGTTACAGATGAATTACAACATAATTTTTCTAGGATTTAGGAGGGTCCATTACCTTAAAATTATGTACTTGTGGTGCCAGAAGAAAAAAGATGAAATTACAGTGGCCGATCAGCAAAGTTTAGGTTGACCTACTTGGTCCTATGTACCCAAACATAAAGATACACAGTGTCAAATGGTGATAAGGTAGAAAATGGTGATTGCGGCAGGCAATCGTACAGATGTTCGGATAGAGGGGAATGGAATGGGAAGAGTTTGGGAAGAAGAACTGAGGTATGGAGTGGTCCCTTCTTGCCTTCCACAGGGCTGTGACAGGCAAGAAAGGAAATAGTATGCTTGGGAAGATCCCGACAAGTTGGAACGGAGGGAAGTTGTGGTTAGTGAGAGTTGTACTTAGGTAAATTCATGTCCTCCATGTTGCAAAAAGGCAGCAATACTGCTTAGAAAGCTGTCACTTTATTCTGATGAAACTGAAGAGGCATTTAAAACTTTTGAAATGACAGTGTTCTGTGTGAGACGGTACTTAGGAAACCTAGAGGAGCCTGCAAGGTGGCTCACTAAATGACTGCTCGTAGTATCCATCAAAACACATCACTCTGCCACCAAAATCCCTCCAATACTTTCTATCTCAATTAGAATCAAGTCTTAACTCCTCATAAACTTACGAGGCTGGCCCTTGCTTGTCTTCAAACTCATGTGCTGTTCTACCCCTCGGTCATTTTGCTCTGGCTGCTCTCTCTCTCTCCATTTCTAGATGGCCAAGCTTGTTCTTACCTCTCGCCCTTGTCCTTGTTTCCCATGGCTAGGAAGGGCCTTCCCCATGTCTGTACTTGGTCAATTTTGTCCCATCATTCAGGGTTCATCTCCAATTGCTTTCTGTTCAGAGAGAATTCTCATGACCCCATTATCTAACTGTGTCTGCCTCACCGCAAGTCATTCTCTGCCGCACCACCCTGCGTGCACTTACGATGACCTAAGACTTTATATTTATTTACTTGTTTGCTCGTAGTCCACATCCTCTAGATGGGTTGTAAGGCCCACAAATAATGGGATTTGTGTCTGTCTCCGTTCATTGCTTTGTCCCTAGTGCCTAGGACAGTGCCTGGGACACGTACTCAGTAAGTATGGGTTAAGTTCATCACCGCATTGGAATAGGGTGAGGTATTCAAGGCTGAAAGTTCTCCAAGTGACAGTTCTCCAGTGCCTAAATATAGAGCTCAAGCACTGCAAATCCAGAGTCCCCGCTGACAGTGCCCACAGTACTGTAATAAAGTATTTGATGATCCAGATATCCATGACCCAGCTTCATAGGCGAGCAAACAAATGCAGATAATGGTCTTGTTGTTTGCAAGCCCCTTTGAGAGAAAATGGGATGGATTCGGAAGGCACTATCGTTTCTTACAAAAGTCATCACCACGGAAACATTCATTTCTGTGAACAATTATATTTGGTTCAAACTATACAATTAATACTGTAGTTCTAACTTGTCGATGGGCAGATTGGCATGAATATGCTCTTTTATTGACTTCCTAAATTAGTTGTAATTTCTGATTATCCTCTACTGAGACTCCGTTTTTATATTTCAAATATTAATGATAGTAAACGGGCTATTTCATTAAACATTTTGAAAAGAAATTGAAAGTACTTCCAAACCATAAGCATTCCCACATGGTGTAAATCAGAAAACAAAAGAAAACCAACATAAGCCTTGCTGATATTGACTGACATCAAATAAACTCAAACTCCACATACACTCTTAAACATTTTTTTATTTAAACTATATTGGGACATTGAGAGTACATAAAAATCAATGATGAACTAGTGAAGGTTCAGTTTTTCAAATTATTATTATTATTATTTTTGAGAGAGAGAGAGAGAGAGAGAGAGAGAGAGATAGGGAGAGAGAATCCCAAGCAGGCTCCACACTTTCAGCACAGAGCCTGACATGGGGCTCTATCTCAGGAGCCTGAGAGAATGAACTGAGCCAAAACGAGGAGTCAGACGCTCAAAAGGCCACCCAGGTGCCCCAGTTTTTCAAATTGTTAATGGGATTCGTTGTAAGCTTATTTTCAGATATTTGAGGTTGCATAATAAATTCTCTTAACAAACATTACCTACTCTTTATAGCCCAGGTATCTAAGTGTTTATAAGACCAAAATGTACTTTTGAATACGACAGAAAGTAATTTTAAATAAAAATGTGCAAGGTTTTAATTAGAATTCGGAACACAATAAAAATACAACCAGGAGGCAATAAGAGTACAGCTCGGAGTGCCTGGATGATTCAGTCAGTTGAACGTCAGACTCTTGTTTCCAGCTTAGGATCTCAGGGTTCATGGGATCAAGTCCCATGTCGTAAGCAAGAAGCCTGCGTGGGATTCTGTCTCTCTGTCTCTCTCTCAAAATAAACAAATAAATTTAAGAAAAAAGAATGCAACAATCCATGTATTATATTCTTTTGCAATGTCAACACACTTCAATATAGAGGTACGTGTCCAATCTGCTTCTCTACGTGCAAATATAGTTAGCGGGCAGGTCTGGTTGCTGAGTGGCTGAGAGACATATTGCCAGTGACAGCTGATGTTACCAAACCTCTCAAACAAGAGTGGTACAATTTAGACCAGTGGTGTGCAAAGTGTATGATAAAACCCTTTAAAAACACTCCAGGAAGTACAGAAACTGATCCAAAATCTAAAGTAACATGGTTTGATTTTGTGTGAGATTCCCTGGCAGCAGAAGTGGGGGAGAAAGAGGTAGAGAGGGAAAATTGTTTACTTTGAGTTACTAATCTCTGGAAACTCACTAATAATAGCTTGTGGGCAGCTGGATGAACAGAGAAGGTGGCCACTGCCGCAAATGCCAACTCGAATAAGACGTGGCTTAGCTGGATCCCTTAGCTTTCGGCCGCAGAAGGAAAGGCCACCCACAAGCACCAGCCAGAGAGAAGGAAAGGGAAGGAAGAAAAAACCCCAGAAAACCTTACTAAGAAAAGGCCGTATCTGATACTCAGGCTTTGTCCCTACTTCTCTCGATACCTACACCAAGAGTGTTCAGCGTAAGCTTCAGCAGATTTCTCTTGCTGCAGGATAAATGGAAGGAATGGGTGGCCAAGGTCCAGAGTCAAATAGCACAGCCTGGAGGAGTTGTTCTTTTTTTTTTTTTTTTTTTTTTAATGTTTCTTTATTTTTGAGAGAGAGAGAAAGAGTGCGCGTGCGAGTGGGGGCGGGGGGGGGGGGCGGAGAGGGGGGCGTGCACAGGGATCCAAAGCAGGCTCCATGCTGACAGCAGTGAGCCCGATGTGGGGCTCAAACACACGAACTGTGAGATCATGACCTGACGCTTAACCAACTGAGCCACCCAGGTGCCCTGGAGTTGCCCTATGGAAATACATGGGAGCAGCGGCGGGCAACAGTTTTTGTCTTTGATGTGATTAAAAGGAAAAACCATGAAAAATACTGATTCCATTTGCATCAATGTGAAATATGCATAAGTCAGAATTAGCATGGTACAAAATGAAGCTGGGACTCTCAGGGGACGCCTTCCTTGGGTGAAAACATGCCAGGTAGTATCCCTTATCCTGTGAGCAGCTGTTGCAGGCGGCCCCAGTACCTTTGCTCTGACCCCTGCAGCGTGTCTCCTGTGTGTGCAAGGGAGTCCAAGGAAGTCAGGGAAGTAACAGGAGGGCAGAGTGTCAGGAGCTTCTGGCTCACACTGAGGTTTCTGTGGCCGGTTGGCTTTCGGTTGGACTCCTTTGGCTCTCAGCTCTGGAGGGAAAAGGCCCAGGCCCCTCAGTAGTATATCTCAACCATTTGGTGTAAAATAATTTTGCAAGGAAGAAAGTGACCTTGTAAAGGAGGAGAGAATGCCATCGAACTTTCCATGATGGTCCATTGTTATAATTACTGCCACCTGAAGCAGAGGTCCATGTGACATGGTACATTTACCCTCCAAGTATTTACTGGCTAGAAAAAAATTCTGCATGGAAACTAAACTAATTTAGCTCAGGGAGAGATTCCAAGCAGGTCAATGCAGTTCTGGGCATCCTTCAATATTCTAATGGCCATATGTGTGTGTGTGTAACAGGGCAGAGCCTATTGTGGGGCTGGATCCCATAACCCTGGGATCATGACCTGAGCCAAAACTGAGTCAGACACTCAACTGACCGGGTCACCCAAGCAACCCCCTCCCCCTCCAGAATGTCATTTAAATGTATTTCTTGTATGACAGCATGTTGAATATTCTGGTAAATCCAAGGAAAGGGGGAGAAAAAGGAAAATATTAATATGATGTTATATATAACATTTCACTGTATGTGATGACTAGCCCAATTTGGTCATAAAAATACCCTAAGTTCAAATAAGATATATTAATACTAAAATGGCCAGGGTTCCACCTAATGTTTTGGCGGCTTCTCAGTCCCACCCAAAACTGCTGCCCTGTATCATAGCTGCTTAGTAGATCATTAACTCCATCCCAACTACACTGAGACTGAAAATTAGAGCATGAAAAATGAGGCTGTGCACTCAGATACCTGAAAGCAACAGCCCTACCCACGTGCTATGCACATTTGTGCAGTCTGCACCCTGAACAAGCACACCACGTTCCACTGGGGAGCAGGACCTAAACCAGCCTGACTTCTCTGCTCACTCCTGTGTGGGGCTGCTTTGTTCACATGTATCCAGCACATTTTGCCTGGTTGGTGGTCCAGAATTTAGGTTGTAATGTTACCACCATGTTTTAAGAAACCGTGTTTGGGGCACCTCAGTGGTTCAGTCAGTTGAAAGTCTGACTTTGGCTCACATCACGATCTCACTGTCCAAGAGTTTGAGCCCCACATTGATTGGGATCTGTGCTGACAGTGTGGAGCCTGCTTGGGACTCTGTCCTCCTCTCTCTGTCCCTCCCCCACACAGGCTCTTTCTCTCAAAAATAAACAAACATTTTTTAAAAATGGTGTTCTCGGGAGTTTAATTTAAAAAAAAAAAGTTGGTACTCAATTTGACTATAAGGGTGATCTGAATTTCTCCATTAATTAAAATGATTATGAAGATCTCGTCTTAGATTATAAAATCCTCTTTAAAATGATGTTGAAGTTATAATTTATCTCCCTAACTGGAGAAAATAGTATCCCCAGTACTTTCGACTTTTGATTTCTTAACCCTAACACTTATAGTCCGTAATGTATTTATAAGTTTACTTTGCGATTTCCCAATTTCCAATGTTCGCCTAAGTCAGTGAGTAGAAAAGATCATGGATTTCTTCTTGTAATGGTTAACAAGGCTTGTTTTCATATTTGAAATAGCTGAACAATGAATACTTTCAATGCATTATCATTGTAAGTGCTTCATTCATAGCTTCAGTGCGTAATTCATTTACACATACATACAGCCCATTTAAGAAATAGAGAAAACTAAAAAAAAGTTAGCTTATATTTCAGAATTTTTAGAGGTAGTTTTCTTTCTTTTTATATATACAGAGAACTTAAATAAATATAAGAAGGCTATAGCTATTCTATTGTTTAGTAGTTTTAAACTTTTTTACTTTTATTTCTTATATTTTCAGAATACTCTTGTATTCTTGTACACCTGCAATGAAAGCTTCTGTCATGGCATGATACAAGACAAAAAAATTCAAGCAGTGACTGATCATTAAAAAAATCTTTAACAAATCTTTAAATGTGGCTTTAAGTTTGGGTTTGCTAAGGAAGAGCTATAAAATCTTTATATACATAAAACTCCTATGTATATAAACGCTAATTCTTTTATACAGTTTTAGTTGAAATTTATTTTGGAGTAGGAGAGATGTGGATATTTGAAAAGTTACTGATCATCAAAACCCTTATAAAAATGGCTTCCACACATAGTAAATGATTTATGAACTTCCTAAATTTCATATTGGCATCTATTACATAGAAGAAAAACTAAAAATAATCAATAAATTAAAAAATAAGGAAGAGATATTTTCGTATTTAAAAAAATCATTTCATAAAATTTAAGAGCCAGATAAACCCTTGGCAGGATTCACTGTAGAATGGACTGTAGGGAAATTGAATTGACACCACAAATATGTTTGCAGGGTATTATTGTGTTCCAACATTACATAAATTCTGCAAATCTAAAACAGAAAGTTTATGTAACAGATGCCAAGTCAATCTCTGTATGTGCCTCGTTCCTTGTTACTTGGGAAAAGATGTGCTCTGCTTAATGATGCTGAAAATCACTCCAAGGACACAAAGCCCAATATGCAGGAGACCCATTGCATGGTGTAATTTGCAAACCTTCAGTTACTTCCATCATACCGCATGCGTTCTGTTTAATGGGCTAGGAGCATGGAGTGTGATTTGTGGATACACTCTTAAAGATTTTAACACAAGACTACAGTTCTCATCAATGGCTCAGGGTTTAAGCAGCTGTTAAACAAACTCCGATTCATATGACTGGTAAAGTAAGCACTACTTAGACAGTAAGTTCCACACTGAGTCTTTGACATAGAGATAACAGAGTAATTTAGGACAACGAACAAGCCAGTGATATGTTCCATCTGTGGTCTAGACACCTTTCAGCACAGACTAAAATGCACTTGAAGGACTCGTGCCAAACAATAAATATGGTAATAAGGGAGGGGCATTCTTTTAAATGAAATTATAGCCTTCATGACCATTGATGTAATATTTAAATTACACTTAGGAACATCATTTTTAGCTCGGAGTAGCAAAGTTGAACTGAGACTTTGGCCATCTTCATAATCAATGTGCACAACAACTACGTGAAATGATTCAGAGGATCATGTTGCAGAATTAGGTACATTTTTTTTGAAAGGAGTGGTTTTTCCTTTCTCCCCCCTAGAAAATGTAAAACTGGAGATTGCTCAGCAGCCCCTTCAGCGATCTGAGCAACTTTGTAATGGTTTGGCCATCGCTAGACAGACTGCGCAAGCCTCCCGACTGTTCAGCAGACAATGGTCACCATGGCGGTGCTGTGAAAGCAATACGCGTTCAGTAGAAACCATACTTGGATCTTGTATTTTGATCTTTTCTCAGCCTAGCCATCTAGGGGATGATCCTCTGAATACATTACTTGAGATATTCAACACTGTTACTCCACAGGCTTTGTGTAGTTAGATGATTTTGCCCAACTGTAGACTAATGTGAGCGTTCTGAGCAAGGTCAAGGTGGGCTAGGCTCAGCTAAGATGTTCTGTAGGTTAGGTATATTATAAGCATTTTCAACTTACAGCATTTGCAACTCCATCATAAGTCAAGGAGATATGTAAAAGTATTTTCTATGAAGTTTGTGCAAGTAAATTTATCGATTATGTTTAAGGCTAGCTAGGCAGCTACTAGCTGTCTTTTAAGAAGACAGAAATAGCTTTTTGTGTGTGAACCATAGAATTTTGGGCTTAATAACTGTGAGGATTTCACTTCTATGAATACAAATAAAATTGACTACCTATTGCAGTAAAGTCAACATATTGATCTTTAGAGGAAAATGAGGAGAAAAAAGGCTAGACAGTCTAGATGAGTCAAATTTTAGAAGTTTGAAGCAAAGGAGAAAATACTCCTGTATAAAAATAGAAACTGATGGAGAATATATGCAAATTTTTAGATCTTTCATGCTTAAGTCACTATTAATTACATTCTTTAAGGTATTATATTTATATCTTTCTTGTTTCTATTATTCACACTTTGTATATTATGGCCTGGGTAATTTACATATTTACCAATTAGGATGTTGGCATAAACCCAGACCATTTTCTGAGGGAAATATTGAC
Organism: Neofelis nebulosa; assembly: GCF_028018385.1. NCBI lineage: Eukaryota > Metazoa > Chordata > Mammalia > Carnivora > Felidae > Neofelis > Neofelis nebulosa. Next base: position 9,321,971 of record NC_080784.1, on the reverse strand, counting down.
CTTGTCTTCAGGTACTCACTTTGATAAATTCTATAGGGAATTAAAAAGTAATCTGTTCAGATACAAGTCAATTTGTCTTCTTAATTAAAAAAAAAATGAACTCGTGTCCTTTAAATCTTACCACCCTTCAAGTTCAACATCAAGGACAAGAGATCTGTTCTTAATTAAAACCATAAAAAAATTGTGTTGCAGGCACTTGCTAGAAAATACAACCCAAAATGTGCTGCTGCTGTAACCTTAACAAAACTTCGATAATGCTCATGGAGTGTTTCTTGCAGGATAAATAATGTATTAAAATTTCAAAATGTTAAATTAAAAAACATTAAATTTTATCTTTGTATAAAAGTGGTTCACCAGAGATCAGTGAACCTAGTAGACTACACTTGCCTTTTTTTTTTTTTAAGTTTATGGATTTATTTTGAGAGAGATTGAGAGATTGAGCATGAGTTGGGGAGGGGCAGAGAGAGGTGAGAGAGAAGTCCAAGCAGGCTCTGCATTGTCAGCAAGAGCCCGATGTGGGGCTTGAACTCACGAAACTATGAGATCATGACCTGAATCGAAATCAAGAGTCGGGTGCTTAACCAACCGAGTCACCCGGGAGCCCCTGGCTACACTGGTCTTCTGATGACTCACACGTCCAGTTTTTACTAGAGAATTTTCCATTGCCATTATGCCACACGAAACTGCATTTTTACGTGTAGCTGTTCCTAAGGACATTGACCATAATATAACATTACTTTGGTATTGTGAGAATCCACAGGAGAAATCTCTCTTACAATGCCATATTGTAAGTACTCACTTACTTTTCTAAAGAAGAAAAACCTATGAAAAAGCATGGTTCAATCTTAAAAATGATATTCTTATTCTTTCTTTGCACTACTTGGAAGCTTACAGCCAAATCAGAATCCTGTTTCCACATATGTATAAATTAATTTTACTTCTTATATCATCTAATTTTCTATTCTAATTTACCTCTGACATGATTACCTCATGTTTCCCCTTACAATATATAATTTTGCAAACCACTTTGAATTGGTCTTGAATTTTTCTTCTAGGTTACTGCGAACTCTTTGAAGGTATAAAGTATATACCACATTGGGCGATATGGTCAAGTTAGAATTTTAGAAAAATTATTATGGTGATAACAAGAGAATCAGGTTGGGGATAAGGGTACAAGAGGACATGACAATGACAGTAAAATCTAGCAAATTAAAAAAGGAATTCATAGAGGAGAAGACAGAAGTTAGAAAACTTCATGAGACAGAAGTCTAATGTTTTGATCACCAGTTGGATGTGTTTATTTGAGATAAATGAAATGAAGTAAACTCTGGTGTCTGCCTTGGTAAATCTGGTGGTCGTAGGTTAGGGACACAGAAAGAGAAGCAGATATGAGAAGCACATTTTGAATTAAGGATACTATGGAATATGTTGGTAAATACATTCATTAGAAAGTTGGAGATACAGAGTAAGCATACAGGAGAGAGGCATACAAGTATTTATACAGAGATGTATACATCTGAGCACCTCAATGTACCACTTAGCACCACAGACTGACAGTTGAAGTTTGTTTGTTTATTTATGCGAAGTTGTTTATTTTTTGTTTAAATTCCAGTTAATATACCGTGTAATACTGGTTTCAGGTGTACAATTTAGTGATGCAACACTTGTACATGGTACCCGGTGCTCACCCTAAGTTTATCCCTTGATCCCCATCACCTAACCCATCCTTCACCCACGGCTTCTCTGGTAACCAACACTTTGTTCTCTATAGTTAAGAGTCTGTTTCTTGGTCTTCCGCTCTTTTTCCCCTCTATGATCATTTGTTTTGTTTCTTAAATTTCACAAGTGAGTGAAATTATATGGTAGTTGTCTTTCTCCGACTGACTTATTTTGCTTAGCCATTAAACTCTCTAGCTCCATCCATGTCATTACAAATGGCAACATTTCATTCTTTTTTATGGCTGAGTAATATTCCATCATATGTATATGTGTGGATATATATATATATACATACATATATACATATATATATATACACATACATATATATATGTGTGGATATATATATACATATATACATACATATATATGTATGTATGTATATACATACATATATATGTATGTATGTATATATGTGTGATGTATATATATATGTATATATATACATCACACACACCACATCTTCTCAACCCATTCATCAGTTGAAGTCAATGGATGTTTGACTTCCCAAGTTTGGGTATTGTTGATAATGATGCTATAAACATTGGGGTGCATGTATCCTTTCAAATTAGTATTTCTGTATACTTTGGGTAAATACCTATTAGTGCAATTTCTGGATAATAGGGTAACTCTATTTTTAACTGTCTGAGGAACCTCCATCCTGTTTTCCAGAGTGGCTGCACCAGTTTGCATTCCCACCAGCAATGCAAAAGAGGTCCTCTTTCTCCGCATCCTGTTGTTTTCTGTGTTAATTTTAGCCATCCATACAGGTGTGAGATGATATCTCATTGTAGTTTTGATTTGAATTTCCCTGATGATGAGTGATGTTGAGCATCTTTTCATGTGTCTGTTGGCCATCTGGATGTCTTTGGAAAAATGTCTACTCACGTCTTCTGCCCATTTTTTAACTGGATTATTTGTTTTTTGGTGTTGAGTTTTATAAGTTCTTTATACATTAACCCTTTATCAGATATGTCACTTACAAATATCTTCTCTCATTCTATAGCTTGCCTTTCAATTTTGTTGATGGTTTCCTTCACTGTCCAGAAGGTTTTTGTTTTCATGAAGTCCCAATAGTTTACTCCTGCTTTTATTTCCTTTGCCTCAGAAGATGTCGGTGGTGAGAATTTTTGATACAGAAGATACTGCCCATGGAGAATGAGTAGAATTAAAACTAGTGGTGTACTATGCTTTGGTGAAAATTAATAATTAAGGGATTCTCAGACAAAGTACACTTTGTAATGAAAAAAAAAAAAAAAACCAAAGAAAGAAAATCTAGACAAAATTAGGCTTCAAGAAGTAAAGGGTTAAAAAAAATGTCACCTAGTAGACAAAAGTTCAAATAGGAGGAAAGACGGATGGTGTCTGTTTTGTTACTAGAAGATGGTGTGGGTGGCCTGGACTGCACTTCCATGAATTGGTGAGGAGGAAAGACAGATTCCATGAATTTGGAGGCTAACTAGGCACTCGGTTCATTTGTTTACAGAACCACTGTAAGACATTTACAAGACTGGACAGAGATCAACATAAATAAGAAAACCTCTGGGCAGCATAACATGAAAAGAAATACAAAATTCCCCCAGTAAGATCTTGTTGAATCCACTGTAAAAATTAAGAAAAATCTTAAGATCCCTTTAAAGCATAATCTCATGGTACTTATTAATCAAAAGCTGCATGTGGTGGTCAAAGGAGACAAACGGCTTTAATTTATTTGAAGAAGACATTAGAGAAATTAACCATTTTCCTCTCATAAAAATTCTGAGTAAATCTGAATGAACTAAGATTTGAAGGGAAATTTCTCAACAAAAAAGGGATAATTTAGTCCAAAAGCTCAATAGTTCAATTTGATATTTAAAATCAACATAACCTTTCTGCTTTTATAATATGAAATCATTGAAATAAAGTAATAGATAACAATAAAAAGAAAGGCAAACATAATTGTGCTTTCTGGAGACACTGCCACTGTCTCCAATAAAGAAGGCTTAATATCACTGGTCGCCATCTAATCTTGGGGTAAATAGTTATGTTCCTATTTTCCTGGCTCAATCTTAAGGCTTACTATCATTGTCTTCTATTATTATTCCAGTTCCATGACTTCTTTTTCCAGAGAACTTATTTTAATCATTTAACATGTAAATAGACTCTCTTGGGGAAACCCTTGTACTATAGGTTACTCTTACCTTGTTCAAAATTTAAGGTTTTATTTTACCATCTATGGTGTAATATCTTTTCATGCAAGAATATGTATGTATATGTATGGGTGAGTGGGGGTATTCTGTAATTTTAATTTCAGAAATAAAGTTAGCACAAAGAACACGCCTTTGCCAATACTGTATTAATTTCCTTAGTTTTAGCTCAAAAAGAAATTACCTAAAATTCCCTTTTCCTCTTTAACTCCCAGTGCGGTGCTCTAAAAATTCACATGGAGATCATTTGTGTTTGAATTTTTCTCTTCCTTCTCTATATAGAACATTTTATGACCTTCAGAGGTAAAGATATGAGCACACAGTACATAATAAGTGGATCTATGGAGTCAGGATTTTTTTTTTTTTTTTACTAATTCTACTAATTAAAGCCAATATGCAAATTTGTAGAATAGATGATAGAATCAGCCACACCTTTATTAATAGCAAACTAATGTTGGTGAAGTTTGCTTACTGACTTAGAAAATAAAAAATATATATGTTGTGGTGGGAGGAGTCATTCTGGAAATGCAGACTTGGGCATTGAGAGTGTTATCACTATGATCTGATTGGCATTGGTAGAGAATTCTGTCATCGTCAGTTTCAAGGTCGGAAGAGGGAAGTATCTGACATAATAGTGTTTACCCTTTATACACTATACATCCTTGCTGACTTTAATAAAACAGAATACGAGAAAGATCTAAGAAATGGATTCGACAGGTCTAGGGGTGTTTTCACAAATGCATCCACTTTAATTAGGTAAGGCTTCCTCTCACTTTGTCAGCGTTACCATTTTTCTATTTGTAAGCGGCCCCGAAGATCCTTGCCCTGAGGATTCGTGGGAGTATGCTAAGCTGGGCTGTCTGGCACTTCTGTTGCCTGGATGGCAAGGGGGCAGATGCGGGGCCACACGGTGAGCCTCGTGGTCATGGGTGCGTGGGCTCTGGTGTCCTACTGCCCTGGTTGTAAAGTGTATGACTTTGAGCAAGTTGCTTAAAGGCCTTGTGCCTCAATTTCCTCACCCACAAAGTGGGATGACAGTATCCACCTTTTAGGTTTGTTGTGAAGATTAACTAATATGATGTACATATTAATTCATATATATAAGATTAATTTATGTAATATTATGTGCACCTACACATACATAGTTTTAAATAAGCCTTCAATAAGCACTGATAGATTACTCTAAATATTGTTGATTCAATCTAAGCTCAGATCTTTGATAGTGATGTAAATGAAAGACTGAATAAAATATCTGGTGCTCTAAAAAGATAATCAATCCTTTGCCAACTTCCCCAGGCATTGCTTGTTTGGTGACCACGGTCCCATTGTACATTTCTCATGAAAGCCTTGTGATATGTGCTGTCCCTTAAGATTTGAATGTTTACAAGTGATTTACTGTATGTTCACAGATGCATGACCACTTGACCAGATATAAAATCTTAGCAATGCATTCTTTCCTTGAGTTCCTTGAAATATTTGTTTTCTATTTTCTTTCTTTGTAAGTTACTCTCAAGGTAACACCAACTTTACTCTTTCTGAATGACCTCATGATACCATGAAGCCTAAAGGATTTTTATTTTCGCTATATATTTTAAAGTCCAACCATTTTATTAAGATCAGTCTTGGAATTAATCTTTCCTGGTGAAATTTTTTGAAATGCGTATGATGCCCTCTGGGCATAAATTGCGGCATTTATTTCCTAGAAATTATCTTAGACTGTAGGTATGTATAGTTTTTTTTTCATTCTAAAAGTTCCTTGGACCCCTTTGCAGTACATTTCTACCCCACCATGCCCACACTTAGGAAACTACTGTCACTACATTTCTGCCTTTTCTCAAGTTTCATATAAATGTAATTATAAAGTATGTGGCATTTTGTACTTGACTCCTTTCATTTAACACAAATGTTTTTAAGATTCATTGATTTTACATAATAAGAGTGTAAGACAAAACGGACCAGATAATATCAAGGAACGTGAAAGGTTATAAAGAAAATAAAACAAGCTGAAAATTAGAGAATGTCTTTCTTACCACAGGAAAGACTGGGGTCTGCTTTACACTAGAGAGTTACAAAAACCTCTGTGAAGTAGGGACATTTAAGTAGAGGCATGAATAAGTAGCGGAACGCCAAGTGAAAAACTGAGAACAGAATATTCCAGACAAAAGTAACAATACCCATAAAGACTATGAGTCAAGAACAAGGAATACAAAGCAGGCTACAGTGGCCTGAGTATCTAATCAAAGAGTGGAGGCACAATTAGTGGGAAATGTAATTCGAGCAAGAGACAAAGGCTTAGGAGAGGCATAAGAGCCTATGGTATGGAATTTGGCTTTTATTGGATTGCAGCTGGAACATTTTAAGTGCGAGAAGAGGAAGGATCAAATTTATGTTTTAGAAAATCAATCAAGAATGGAAGCAATAACTATAGTTAGGCGACTCGTGAAATTACCAAGGCACAGTTGACGGTGGTTTGGACTGGAATGGTAAGGTAAATTTTTTTTAACTTTATTTATTTTAACAGAAAGAGAGAGAATCCCAAGTAGGGATCAGCATAGAGCCTGATATGGGGGTCAAGCCCATGACCCTGGGATCATAACCTGAGCTGAAATTGAGAGTTGGACGCTCAACTGACTGAGTCACACTCAGGTGCCCAGTAGGGTAATTTGAAGATAGAGTGGACAGTGCTTTCTGATGTATTAGATTTAGAGAGTAAAAAAAAAAAAAAAAGCCAGGAATTAAGATATCTTCTAGGTTTTAGCTTGGGCAACCTTGTGGATGAGAATAGAGAACAGTCAGGGGGGGAAACACTTGTTTCCTTTGGGCCATGTTAGTTTGACACCCAAGTTAAAAAAAAAAAGAAAACCATGTATTCTTTATAGAATATTAGTATTCACCATCTGGGTAAATTGTGCATTATACATGCTACTTTGCTGTAATAGATCTGAATTAGAAGTACAAGGTATGTGCGTTGGTTGTCTGAGCCTAAATCCAGTTCCAGCACTCAACATCTTGAGTTGTTCCAAGACAACTCGAGAAAGTAAATGTCTGGATTTGTTTTCAATTTCTACGGTAAGTGTTGTCCCTTTCGCTGAACAAGACTCACGAGAGGGGAAAATATCCAACCAGGGTAAAGAGATCTTGATTTAGGGCAAATGACCAGTGTCCTTCAGAATTGTGGGTGACACTAATGTCTCCTTTAGCTTTCTTGAACACGCATTTACCTTTCAGATTTATCTTGGACAATTTGATGCTACATGCTGTTAACAAAACAAAACAAATAACAATATCAAAACAGGAGTAACCATAAATGATTCCCTTGAAGGTATCTCCATTGGGATGAGACATAAGTTCTTCGTTCATTAGCAGGATAATTCTAAATTAACGAGTTAGGCTTCTATTATGCTTTTACTTATTTATTTTGAGAGAGAGAGAGAGAGAGAGAGAACGAGCACAAGCAGGGGAGGGGCAGGGCGAAGGGGACAGAGAATCCCAAGCAGGCTCCACACTGTCAGTGCAGGCCCCAATGAGGGGCTCACTGATTCATGAACCATGAGATCACGACCTGAGCCAAAATTAAGAGTTGGATGCTTACCCAACTGAGTTACCCAGGCACCCCATGAGTTAGGTCTTTAAAATTTAGTCTAACAGAGGGAAACTTGCTCATTTTGATAAAGAATATTTTTAATATTTATAGCTAATATTATACTTAATAGTGGGAAAGTAGGTGCTTTCCCACCAAGAATAGGAACAAGGGAAGGATGTTCCCCTCACCATTCCTCTCAACACTGCACTAGCTAATGCAGGAAGACAAAAACAAAAACCAAAACCAAAAAAAAAGGAAACAAATGTATACACACTGGGAAGGAAAAAAATATCTTTGTTCATTAGATAACATGGTTAGACACAGAAAAATGCCAAAGAATCGGTAAGAACAACAAACCACGGGAATAAATGAGTGATTATACCAAGGATGCAGGATATAAGATGACTATCTAAAAGTGAATTGCTTTCCCATATAACAGCCATGAAAAACTGGAGTTCAAAATTACAAACAATACCATTCACATTAGAACCAAAAAACTGAAATACTTAGGTAAATATAACAAAATACGTGTAAGATCTATATGAGGCAAACTATAAAAGTCTGATGAAATAAAAGAGGATTTAAACAAGTGGACAGATACTTCATGTTAATAGATTAAAGAAACTCACTATTATTAAGATGCCAGCATTCTCAACTTGATATATAGATTCGACACAATCCTGATCAAAATCTCAGCAAGTTGTTTTGTGGGTTTCATCAAACTGATTCTAGCTTATAAGGAAAAACAAAAGAATAAAAATAGCCAACAGCATACTGAGGACAGAAGAGCAAAGTCAAAGGAATGGAATGACACCATCTGGCTTCAAGACACACTGTAACATTGGAATAGTAAAATAATGTGCTATTAGGGAAATAATAGATATTGCATGCATTTGACACTATATTTGGTGATATATATTCCCTCAAAGTAATTAAAATTGTTATTATTCTTATAAGTAAAAAATAATCTTCAAGAATGACTATATAGAATTGGGGTCCATATGAAAAATACAGGGTCAATGCGTTTGTTTAATGAAGAACGAAAAAGAAAATCAAAATCTCTCATTAGAGACGAAAATGTTTCAAAGCTCATTTACATAGACATATAGAAAAATTTCATCATAATCACAGTGTTGTGTTTTCTGACAAGTTGATTCTATAAAGTTGGACTTTATACTGCTTTGGGAAACAATGTCAAATATGCATTACAAGAAATTGCTGAACTTGAGTCCTTCGTAATAGTTTATCAAATGTCATTTTTTCCCACCTAACAGTATCTATTCACAGGTCTACAATCAACGAATAAAAAGTGACTTTAATGTACATTTGCAATGTACACCAGACTGTTTTGAACAGCCCTGGGCTCTCACCAATTTTCTGTTGCACCTGGTAGAAATGCAATATAAACAAATAATGGAAGATTCAATAAGGCATAAATATGCTAAGAAACAAAGTTTTTTCAGGCTTCAAGTCCAAGTCCAAATTTTCCTTTGCTTGTTAATCTACAGAAACCTAGACATTGAATTTTAGAAAACAATCATATAAAGTAATAATTAGAGTACCAGCCAACTAGGCAGATCTTAAACCATTTGGGTCTCATACGTCCTCAAACCCCTGAAACTTATTGAGATTCCCAAAGAGTTCTTTTTTCATTTGTTTTGTGACATTTAACGTATGAGAAATTAGAGTATCTTAGATTCATAAACTTATTTTAAAATAACAGTAATGGACTCATTTATTATTTATATAAATAATTACATTTTCTGAAATAAAAATATTTAAAGAAAAATGGCACCATTTTACATTTTGCAAGTCTCTTTTTTGTTTGGCTAATTGGAAGAGAGCTGGAGCCTTACATCTGTTTCTACATTGACCCTATTTGAATTTCATACCTCCAAAAGTCTGTGAAAAACTCATTGCACACTCATTTAAGAATGAGAGGGAAAAAGGCAAGTAATGTCCTTTTATTTTCATGAATAGTTTTGACTTCACTAACCCCGATGGAAGTTTAATGGATAGCCAAAGATTCCCAGACCAAACAGTGTGAACCACAGAACTAAGTTTTATTGAATACTTATAGTATCCCACCTTCCCCCACCACAAAATTAACACTAAATTATACGTTAAGTGCAACATGTCCAAGCTTCACATGCAAAGTTACGCTGACAAGTTTTCTGGGTTACTATTCGCCTAAGTTACTTAAGCAAATAGTTTAAAACTCTGCCATAATACAATAAAAGGGCTGATTTTCATAATGTAAAATATGGAGCCATGACATTAGAAGGTTAAATGAAATAACTTTAATCTAAACCATAACCACAAACAACAATAATGATAGTAACACTCAGATGTGCGTGGCTTTATGTAAGAAAGAAGTAATAGGAAAATTAGAAATGAAAAAAAAAAAAAACACGTGAGAAGGTCAATGACCATAATCCACTGGATTTTATCCCACATGACGTCATAGCCCATCTCACTTGTGACTGTTCTCTTACACTTGCAAAGGTTTATGGTGAGTTGAGAGGTATAATATGAATTTTATATGTTTTTACATATAAAACAGTAATTTCTGAGAGAACCTAATGAGCATGCTTGAGAAATGGAATCTGCAAGTTCAAACAAAGAGTATACCATCATTCTAAATGTATGAGAAATATAAACATGGAAGGATGGTTGCTTGGAGGTCATAAAGTTTGTCTACAAAAGTGTTAGGACCAACTCTAGATCTTTCACTCCAAATCCAATCAATTATCTATCCACTAATGTCTATTTCTAGTTTTTGCAACATTCCGTGGCCTCATATGGTCAGTGTTTAGTATTTCTGTCTTTATACACACACCACACACACACACACGCACGCACACACACACACGATCCATGACTCTGGGAAACTTATATGAAGGAAGTCTTACTTACTAGAAAATGATGTTCCAACATTTTTCAAATTTGCAGGGCATGAAACAAATCAGGAAAGAGGTCACTTTGCTATCATATAAATACAGAATAAATGACCCTTACATTCTGTATTCAGTTTGAATTAAAAGCACATTTGGCAGGCTTCCAAAGTTTGAGAATGCCATTTATTTGGTATGTTGCCATACATTTATTACCCTACTCAATAAATAAAAATCCAAGATAAGATTGTCATTGTAATATATCAATGACAGCATAAAAATAGAGGAATCAAAAAGGAAATATCTTTGTGGCATGATTTTAGGAGGTCTAATAGGAAAGATATTTTGAATCTCCTTCTCAAATGGTTTTTTTTTTACAAGTGGAAAAACTGAGACACAAATAAAATGCAGAAGTTAAAAGAGTGATATTTATTATTTTTAAAAAATATTTTTTAATGTTTAGTTTTGAGAGAGAGTGTGTGTGAGCAGGGAAGGGGCAGAGAGAGAGGAAGACACAGAATCTAAAGCAGGCCCCAGGCTCTGAGCTGTCAGCAAAGAGCCCGATGTCGGGCTGGAACCCACGAACCCTGAGCCAAAGTGAGACGCTGAACTGATTGAGCCACCCAGACACCCCAATAGTTATTTAAATGGATACAAATGTGACTTTTCACAATTATTGACATATGGCTGTATGACAGCACACTGAGATTTCTTGTAAAAATTCTGTGAAATAATTCAACTCATTTAATTTTTTTTTTCAATTTTTTTTTAACGTTTATTTACTTTTGACACAGAGAGAGACAGAGCATGAATGGGGGAGGGTCAGAGAGAGAGGGAGACACAGAATCTGAAACAGGCTCCAGGCTCTGAGCTGTCAGCACAGAGCCCAACGCGGGGCTCGAACTCATAGACCGCGAGATCATGACCTGAGCCGAAGTCGGACGCTTAGCCGACTGAGCCACCCAGGCGCCCCATTTAATTTTTTATTATACAGTTCGATAGGTAACAAGCACCAGTCGGATTCTAAGAAAAATTCACATTCTAATTCCATAAAAATTATATGACGTGATGCGTTCTTATTTAGAATTAACAAGGTGTTTTTGCATTTACTGTCAGAGCAACTCTTTGGAACCTCAATTCTAGGAATGCATGACATCACATTTCATTGTATGTAGATCATGCTTTTGTTAGTACTGAAAGTGTTCACTCAATGGATGTTAAGTATTTGGTAATAGAGAACTGCTGGGTCAGTAAGATGTAATTAAGCACCACGGGAAGGTTTCATATGAAGTTTATAGGGCACCCGGGGCAGCAGTGATGTCTTCAATATGTATTTACTATCTTGCACCCTGAGAACAGTCATAGCATGAGCACGTTTCTGTATGGATGAATGAAGTTGTCGACCCACAGAATTTAGCCAAAATGGTGGACCACTTCACGAGAGAGCATTGGTTCTGCTTTACTAGTAACAGTTCACTTAATTTTCACATAATGTTGAATCCAGGTCTGAACTATCTAAATGATGAAACAGATATATGCTGAATTCATACCTGCCCTCCATCACAACACACCAAGACAAAATCCAAAGAATCCCAGATAAAAAATAATCCAACTTTCTTGGTTCAGAGTATCCACTGTTGTTAAATCTGAATGAAAACTTACTAGGAAGACATTCGAAATATCATATATTGTGTTAAAATGCATACTCGGTATTTTATTGTAATGCTATTTCTTTACTTCTGCAAGAATATGATTGTTACTCATGGCTCAAAAATCAAAAGCATATTGGCACATTTTATATGAAAAATAATTGTGATTGGCACATAATCCTCTGTAAAGTACAGGGGATAGATAGATCATATTTCATCATAACATTATACCGGTGTGAAATGTATAGAGAATTTCAAACCAGTAGAAGAAGCCAAATAATACCTTTACCGAGGATGGTAATTGGAGTCTTTTTTTTTTTTTTTTTTTTTTTGCTAAAGGTTTGAAAATAATAGCAGTGAATTCTAATTCTATGATATTTATCATTCTGTCTTCTAGAAATTACTTTGAAAATAGTGATATTAGTGATTATATATTTATAAATATATATATATATATATATATATATATATATATATATATTCATGATTCGAAGACTGAAAAATGCATTTCTGCATACCCTGGTGTATATTTACATTATTGCCAGAATAAAGTACATTTCATTCTATTACATAACACGAACTAAACTCAACTCCAAGGTTTTGTTCACTACGCTGAATTTTAATGATGGTGCAAAGCTGTGTTTTTACTCCAGCTGGGTGAAAGTCCATGGGCACATTAATCTATGCATAAGTGGCAGTATCCCTTCCGCTTTATTCTGAGAGCTCTAAATTCACACCGACCGCACTCATTGTGTCCAGGCCCAAATGTGTCAATCAGTCCTAACTGAATTATCTACATAAAGCACAGCTGACAAACCAGGCATTATTGTAAATTTAAAAAGCAATAGGGACCAATGTCAGGGCCACAATGATGACATAAATAAGGTGACAGGCTGCTAACTCTTTCTACTTTTATATCTTCTTTATATTTTATACCTCTCTTTTACAACTGCTTCAATACCAGGACACTATGACCCCATTAAGTTCTGAAAACATGTTCATAAGGCAGACTTCATACCTTGAGCCAAGCCTCTAGGTCTGTTTCTCTAATACCTCTATGATCAGAATACCACAGACATTTTATGCTTGAGTGCAACTGAATGATGAGGTATAAATATTCAAAATAATGTGGCAGACTGAAGCATGACCATCACTGTCTTTCTTCCGAGTTTTACTACCAGTCTGGTGGTTTCCCACTGCCACAGTATGAGCACCGGTAAAGCAAAGTTTGATTTTCTCTCCTTAAGAGAATGTATCTGGGTTAGTGGTCCAGAAGTATCACATCATAAATTAATTTAGGTAGATATTTTTTTTTTCATTCAGTATCCAAGGTGTCTAACAGACACATTGCGATGATTATTTGCTTTATCTGTTGAATGACTCATTTGATGATAACCACGTGTGTTTGCTTTCTGTACAACAACACAAATATCATCTGGGTGACTTAGTATTGCCATATTATCCAAGTAAGTAATAGCTACTTACTAGTTGGAGACATGTCTTTTGAAATTTAAATCCTCACTCAAATTTAATCAACATCTGGGCAAAAGCCAAATTTAACTCATGAAAACAAAAGATGCGAAACATAATTTAATCAAAATCTCCTGGCAATCCTTCTCTGGATTTACTACCTCTGAGATAAGCCAGTACTCTGGCCACTGACCACAATCACAGGTCTGGCCATGGGAATTAATGGAAACCTCAAAAGAAAAAAAAAAAAGCAATTATATTTACAGAAATGGATGTTAAGGAGTCAGGATAAGGCAATGACTAGTTCTGGTCCAACAGGTTAAGGCAAAGGTTAGCATCTCTAGAATTAAAAAAGTATAGATCAATCATTCCAGCATTAGCTGCTGTTTCTAAAAACTAAAAGTGTAAAAGCTTATGTAGGCACCTGTATATATACATATTAATTTTAAAGGGAACCTGAAAAAGTTTTTTGATGTTTATTTATTTTTGAGAGAGAGAGAGAGAGAGACAGACAGACAGACAGAATGTGAGTGGGGGAGGGACAGAGAAAGAGGGAGACATAGAATCCAAAGCAGGCTCCAGGTTCCCAGCTTCAGCATGGGGCTTGAACTCACAAACTGAGATCATGACCTGAGCCAAAGTCGGAGGCTCAACTGACTAAGACACCCAGCCACCCCAAAGTGAACTTTTAATTGAAGTATAACGTACACATAGAAAAATAAATACATGAATCACATCAGTATAGCCTGAAGAATTTCACCAAAAATGCACCCAGGTAATTAGGACTCAGATCAAGAAATTAAACATTATCATCGCTCCAGAAACTGTGTGCCCTTTCAAAGTCACCAATTCCTGAAGAGTAACCATAATCTTGATTTCTAAGATGTAATTTTTAAGACAGTTAGTCTTGCGCATGCTGTATTTCCAAATTCAAGGGTATTAGGGGGGGACTCCATTTTATATGATATTGATATGTCAACTAATTTAGTGCCACTAGTGTGATTACTGGAGGGATTGATCGATAAATCCTAACGCTTCAAAAAGTTGTAGAGCTACAAAAAAAACCCACTTTAAACAAAACTTATGATTCCACTGATGAATAATATATATTACAACACATTTGGGGGAACATAATAGGAAAAAAATCTCCAATCCTCCTTCCAATTAATGTCCCAGATATTAATATCGTTTGTCTTGAATTGATTGAGAACTAGTGTTATAAAGTCAGACATGATTTCAATTATTGACTCCCTCACTTAGATTAAATAAACATCAATTTTTATATTCTTCTTTCGAAATAGAGATTATAACAGAACTTAATTCACAATGTTTTACAGAATTTAAAGTGAGACATAATGTCAAGGATAATTAGCTCTAATCCTGGGACATAATAAATTCCCAATAAATTATAAATATAATCCATACCCTTTGATTACACTATGTCATTTCAAGGAAGCCATCCTAATAATATAATGTAAAATAGAGGAAAACTTTATGCACAAAACCATCACGGTAATGATATTTGTAGAAAAAATTAGATACATTAGATGCATATTTATTCAGAATTAAAAAGAAAATGGACTGGAAAAACACACCCTAAATTTGCAAAACATTTTATGAAAATATTACTGTATAAAAATGGTTTGAATAGAATTTTCTTCCTCCCTATAATATTACAATATTGAGCAAATATTGAAAGATATATCACTTCCTGATTAACACTGACAGTCCTGACCTTTTAATTGTTCACTATTTTTATACACTATTTTGAAATAAAAGTCATTATTTTTAAATGATTGGGACCAGGGGCGCCTGGGTGGCGCAGTCGGTTAAGCGTCTGGCTTCAGCCAGGTCACGATCTCGCGGTCCGTGAGTTTGAGCCCCGCGTCAGGCTCTGGGCCGATGGCTCGGAGCCTGGAGCCTGTTTCCGATTCTGCGTCTCCCTCTCTCTCTGCCCCTCCCCCGTTCATGCTCTGTCTCTCTCTGTCCCAAAAATAAATAAAAAACGTTGAAAAAAAAAATAAAAAATAAAATAAAAAAAAATAAATGATTGGGACCACTTGTCTTGTGGCAAAAAATGATATGCAACTTGAATGAAATTTGGACACTCTCTCCCATAAATGGTGTTGGGAAAACTGGACAACATAATGCAAAAGAGTGAAACTGGACCACTTTCTTATACCAAACACAAAAATAAATTCAAAATGGATTCAAAACCCAAATGTGAGACAAGAAACATCAAAATCCTAGAGGAGAACACAGGCAAAGAACACCTCTTTGACATCAGCGGTACCAACTTCTTACTAGATATGTCCCCTGAGGCAAGGGAAACAAAAGCAAAAATAAACTACTGGGACCTCATCAAAATGAAAAGCTGCTCAGCAAAGGAAACCATCAGCACTACTAAAAGGCAACTTATGGAATGGGAGAAGATATTTGCAGATGACATATCGAATAAAGGGTTAGTCTCCAAAACATATAAAGAACTTATCAAGGGGCGCCTGGGTGGCTCAGTTGGTTGAGCGACCGACTTCAGCTCAGGTCATGATCTCGCAGTTTGTGAGTTCGAGCCCTGCGTCAGGCTCTTCTGTGCTGACAGCTTGGAGCCTGGAGCCTGCTTTGGATTCTGTGTTTCCCCCTCTCTCTGCCCCTCCCCTGCTCATGCTCTCTCTCTCTCTCAATAATAAATAAACGCTAAAAAAATAAAAAAAAAAAGAATTTATCAAACGCAACACCCAAAAAATAAACAATCCAGTTAAAAAATGGGCAGAAGACATGACTAGACATTTTTCCAAAGAAAACATCCAGATGGCTAACAGACACATATAAAGATACTCAACACAACATCAGGGAAATAAATATCAAAACTACAATGAGGTACCTTAAACTTGTTAGAATGGCTAAAATTAACAACACAGGAAACAACAGGTGTTGGTGAGGATGCAGAAAAAGAGGAACGCTCTTGTACTGTTGGTGGGAATGCAAACTGGTGCAGCCATTCTGGACAACAGAATGGAGGTTCCTTAAAAAGTTAAAAATAGAACTACCTTAGGATCCAGCAATCGCACTGCTAGATATTTATCCAAAGGACACAAAAATGCTAATTTGAAAGGATATATGCACCCTGATGCTTATAGCTGCATTATCTACAGTAGCCAAATCATGGAAAGAGCCAAAATGTGTATCGACTGATGAGTGGATAAAGAAGATGTAATACACATATTACTCAGCCATAGAAAAGAATGAAATCTTGCCATTTGTTACAACATGGATGGGGCTAGAGAGGACTGTGCTAAGTTAAATAAGTCAGAGAAGGATAAATACCGTATGATTTCACTCATATGTGGAATTTAAGAAACCAAACCAGCAAGCAAAAGGAAAAAAGAGACAGAGAGACAAACCAAGAAACAGACTTATAATTATAGGGAAGGGACTGATGGTTACCAGAGGGGAGGTGGGCCAGGAGATGGGTTAAATAGGAGATGGGGATTAAGGAATGCACTTGTCATGCTCAGCACTGGGTGACGTGTGGAAGCGATGAATCACTAAATTCTGAACCTGAAACTAATATTATACTATATGTTAACTAACTGGGATTTAAATAAACACTTGGAATTAAAAAAAAAGAATGTTCATTTCATCCTGGCCATGGTAACCTTAGTTATTGAGTTTCAACTCTATGCTGTATCCATCTCACAAGCAGTTCAGAAAAATATATATAGCATTACAAAAACTCTCTTATATTTTAATTATGTATTTCAGTTACTCTTTGACATATTCAGTTCAAATACATCGGTGATTCTATTCTTTTTTTTTTTTTAATTTTTTTTGTTTTCAACGTTTTTTATTTATTTTTGGACAGAGAGAGACAGAGCATGAATGGGGGAGGGGCAGAGAGAGAGGGAGACACAGAATCGGAAACAGGCTCCAGGCCCCGAGCCATCAGCCCAGAGCCTGACGCGGGGCTCGAACTCACGGACCGCGAGATCGTGACCTGGCTGAAGTCGGACGCTTAACCGACTGCGCCACCCAGGCGCCCCTCGGTGATTCTATTCTTAAAAAAAAAAAATCATGTGGTCCAGGAAACAAGAAAGGGAAGAGGTAGAAGATTCCAGTTGTGACAAAGAAGTGAGTAAGACATTTAATTTTTTATTGATAAATAAGCAGTGGCCAGAGCACTATCTACTGTTAACCAAGATGTCTGCATTTAGTTTTCGAGATTCTGACATTGACTTCTAACTTTGTGCTCATTTTTACCAAACAGCAGAACACCAACTTCAGTTGGTTCACATTTTTTTAATGGGTGAAGGATTTTAGTTTTTTAATACTTTCCTTTCTAATCCTTCACACCATTTCATCTCCTTTCTAACTCTGACAGAACTGCTGTCTAGCAGAAAGTTGTTTACCAATGGATTTTGAGAAGTGTACTGAATTATTCCTTGGATGTCCATTTTGGTCAAGCACAAAATCCAAGTGCTAATAACTAAAGTAGAACCAAACTGTGCTTTCTGTTTTTATCAGTGATTCATTCAATCTTCCAGCAAACACTGAATGACCATCATATAATACAAAGCCCTGGGCTAGAGGAATTGATAAGAGCTAAGAAAATCAACATTCTCTCTCGGCTAGCTGAGCCTTGGGCTGTTTTTATATAGGATACATAAAGCCACTGCTTAGTGATTTAATGACGCAGAGCCTAAATTACTGCCTAGATGTAAAGGCCTGCCTTCACAGTTGACTAGAAGGCCATTGGGAGGTCAATTTGGCTATTTCAGTTGTATTAATGAACAGCTTAGATACAATTCATTGCTTAGCAAGTGCATGTTATGACAAAAATAAAATTTAAAAATCCCAAAGGGTGACTCAAAGTTATGTGTTAGCTTCTCCGGGAAATACTTTAATTCTTTTAGGTCAGTCTTGCTGCCTTGTTACCCCTTATGCCTTATGTAAAGCATAATTACCTTTTCTCTTACTCCAAAATTCTTGAAACGAAAATCAAATGCATTTTTTAGCAAATGTATTCATGTGGATTTTTAAGATAGCATTTGTAGTTAACACACTAAGGTTTTCCTTATGTCAGTAACAACATCCAAAGAATATAATACCTTTTCAAACCACCTTGTCAAACAAAAGGGAAAATAGTGTTCTGTGTCGATTTGATAACATATATCAAATATATATGACATATATATTAACATATTTCAAAGACTTCTGTGACATTTTGATCAGATGAATTATAACTAAAAGTGGTATCTACATACCTTCCGTTCTTCTCCTTTTTTAAATTAATTTATTTATTTTGGGAGAGCGAGGGAGAGGAAGAGAGAGAGAGAGAGTGTGTGTGTGCTCGAGCTGAGGAGGGGCAGAGAGATGGGGAGAGAGAATCATGAGCAGATTTGCACTGTCTGCACAGAGCCCAATGCAGGGCTCGAACCCATGAACCATGAGATCATGACCTGAGTGGAAACCAAGAGTCAGATGCTTAACTGACTGAGCCAGGCAGGTGCCCTGATACTTTCCATTTAACAATACAGAGAGAGAATTTTTAGAATTGTCACATGTTAGTAGATAATTCAAGAGAGAATAGGTAAAATGATTGATAATGATATAGAGGAATTTAGGCTGGGAGAATTAGCTAATTAGGTGATTATATAAATTCTTCATGTTTTTTTCCCAATAATGATATATGGTGTATTTAATCATTCATGGTGATATACAGACAGATAAAATAAATAGATATGTACAATACTAAAAGCATGTCAAACAAAAACCAAATGATTGAAATATCCTGTTAAAGACTTAGAATCCAAACATGGAGAAAACACACCTTTCAAGAGTCAGTCAATGCTTACGTAATTTGAGACAAGTAGCAATAATGTGTCAAAATTTTCAAGACTCTATAGTAATTATAAATATTGGAAAGATTTTTCCTGTTAATTATTTTATTAGTATGATCACAAAAGTGGCATCTATAGTACACTGATCATATAGCGGAATACAAATATTTGAAATAACTTAGGTAAGTGTGGCAAGTATTAAAATGTCAACTGAGAGTCCCTCCCATGCATTTCCCATGCTTTGCATCTGTCCCCCCAGATCGCACAACTCAATGTATCCTTGTCCTGTGTCTTGGAATACATCTCATCTAGGTTGGGTCAGGAGCTGTTGTGCCATTTTGCAGACCCGGATTTTCAAGAGCAACAGTGTGGAACTCAGGCATTCTCTGGAGCATGATGGCAACATTGGGTTTTGCTTGGCTCAGGTGAAAATACAATCACCCACAATTGCTTGTGTGAGCTGCCTGACTCCCCAGGGCTTGGGCTAGGCGTACAGGTTATTTTGATATCCCTGCATGAGGCTAGTAGGCAGTTTCTGTACTTGTGTTTCCTTCCTAGAGGAAAGGTCTAGAATTGATATGTTTTTGATGATACAGCTGGAACCAACATGACATTAATAGTAACATTTTGCATGAAAGGTATTAACAGCTATTAATTAATCCAGGGGTTGTAATCACTCTTAGATACATTAAGTAGGAATTTAGGTCAAATGTTTTAATTTTTGTAAATGCAGATATTCCAATGTCAGTCAATCTTATGTAGTAACCTAAAAATTGTTAACAGTGCTATCTGTAAAGAGTGGCTTATATTTATAAGGAATGAAAAAGAAGATAACATTTTACAGAAGTACTGTACTGTTTTACAGTAATGTCTTATTTTAAAACACATTTGGGGGTGCCTGGGCGGCTCAGTTAGGTAAGCATCTAACTTCAGCTCAGGTAATGATCTCACCGTTAGTGAGTTTGAGCCCCACATCAGGCTCTGTGCTGACAGCTCAGAGCCTGGAGCCTGTTTCAGATTTTGTGTCTCCCCCTCTCCCTAGCCCTCCCCCACTCACGCTCTCTTTCTCTCTCTCTCTCTTCTCTCAAGAATAAATAATAAACTTTAAAAACAAAAACAAGAACAAAAACACATTTGAACACCCAAGAGGATTCTGAGTAAAAGAAATGCCACTCATTGAACCTTTCGGAGTTTACAGTTTAGGTATCTTTTCTCTTCCATTTTTACTTGTTATTTCCTGATCTTTCTGTACAGTTGGGCAGGTCAAACTGTCTTGCTGTTGTGGAGAGAACAATCTGATTGTGGACATCCCCTTCTGTCTGTGGATATCACCATTGGGTATAATCTAGTAATGACGAGGGAATGTTTACAAAGGTTCCTGTTTTATCTCAGATTAGCTCTAAGTGCTATATACAACACAATGTCCTTTTAATTAAAACCATGAATTATACATAAAAGTGATTAATATTAGCTGATAATCATGTACACATTTACATTAAATAAATGGAGCAATTACAAGGCTGAAAAACAAGGATGATGGACAGAAATCAGTGTCAGATAATGCAAGCTGAAGAACTAGATGCTGAAAAGACCATTATTCCTTGATAATTATTCATCTATTGGCTAGATAAGAGCAGAATATGTCACCTTCCAAGTCATTAAATACTTGCAGTAGGAAGAGGGGAAGAGATGGGCCTGTGTCCCTAAATTTGACAAAAACCATATTAGAAAGCTGCCGTTTCCATTTAATCTCTTTAGAATGAAAACCAGAAGGAAGCATGGGTCTTTGAAAAGGTGTGCTTTACTGGGATCGGTGACTAGGGATGGATTTGCCTACAAAGACTTAATAGTTTTCGTCAAAGAAAGGGCACATGACATACCACTGAATACTGAGGAGCAGACTGGGAAAGTTAAAAAAAAAAAACAAACAAACAACCCAAAACAGGTTCTGGAACAAGTCTGCCATTGACCAGCAATGTGGTGTTGTGTGACCACAAGCCTCAGTTTCTCCATCTGTAGAGGGAGGTGTTGGGTTATGATGCTCTGTAAGGACCTCTCATCTCTAAGCTCTTCATTACGTACATCTGTGAGATACGTGTAAATCCTTATAGCGATTCAAGCTCATGCTTGGCTTCCTACCTCCCCCAGTATCAGAACAAGAATGAAATACTCACTTTCTGACCTTCTTTTTTCTCTGCACCTGCTTCCTGTATCTTGGGAGCTACACTCCCACTCTGGCTCTGCTGCTTTGTTTCTACTGAAAGGATAACTCATACTGAGGCATTAGTAGGCAAATGTGGTACCCTGCCAGATGTGCACGGATTTTTCCAAAGAAGCTCAGGTGGAAAGGCAAAGCGTGACCCATGACCCCAAGAAGTGAGGGGTCAGGGCAAGGAATTCAGGTGTCAGAAACAGATGGTGGGGAGATGTTTTCGAGAGGGAACCTTCCAGAAGACTAGTCTACTACCATAAATCCCTTTGTCCTTGTATATTGTACCTTCTCTCTCAGAGGGTGAATCAGTGTCCTCAGTTGGTTTAGCAGTGACCAACATTTATACAGTCACAAGAATGTCAATAGCAATTTTTGTAGATATAATAGTGGATGAATGGGGGAAAGCAAAAGGCTATATGAGTTGAAGCTTCATCTACTATATAAAAAAGTCAGTAGGAGAATTTTAAATTTGGTAAATATAAAACAGCAGCATTCATTGCTTAATTTAACAGAAATTTATTAACTACCTATCATGGGGATGTCTGGGTGGCTCAGTCAGTTAAGCCTCTGACTTCGGCTCAGGTCATGATCTCACGAGTTCGAGGACCACATCTGGCTCTGCAGTGACAGTGCAGAGCCTGCTTGGGATTCTCCCTCTCTCCCTCTCTCTGTCTCTGCCCTCCTTTGCTTGCTCTTTCTCTCTCTTAAAAATAAACTTTTAAATACATGCATGCATGCATACGTACATACATATATACCATGGATCTGGTGTATAGGCACTGGGATCACGAGTGAATACACAGACAAATTTATTCCCTTCATTATACTTACACACGGATATTGCAAAAAGACAGTGTCTCAGGCAGCGATAAGCACAGGAACTAATCATGTGAAACACCACTTTAGTAAGGGCCACTTGCTATTTTAGCTAGAAAGGAAAGTCTTCATAGGGCTAGTAAATTCAGGGTGGAGGTCTCAAGGAGGTAAGTAGTGAGGCTGGCACATAGTATTGGGAAAATTTAGTGCAGAGGTTCTAGGTTGGGAGCATCATGGTTTCTTCAGAGAAGTCCACCTGGTATGTTTGATAAATACCACGCCTCGTATGCTTAAGGAGCAGCAAGAAAGCCATTACACTGTAGAAAAATGAGTGAAGGGGATAAATAGGTATTGAGGTCAGAGAATCAAGGGGCTCTCGGTGACTTAGGAATATCAAAAGAAACCACACACACAATCTTATGTAGCCACGAGGAAGTATTAGAATTTATATGTATAAAACCTAATGTGGAGACAGTAACTTGAGAAAGGAAAGTCCCTGGGAGTGTTCCACATTTCATTTATGATATAGAGCAACAAGAAAAGCATTCTATGCCAAGAAAGAATCTGGGACGCAAAAAATACATAATATTCATCTATTAATGAGAACAGGTATTTGGCTCCAAAACCTTGAAATAAATCCACATTGGGGCCAAATCTAATGACTCACCAATGACAGAAAAGCTAATGATTGCAAACTGGAAAGCCCAGTCTCTAAGTATAAATAAATACAGACAGACTTCAAGTTAACATTAGCAAACAAAATCTTCCAATGTTGATCCATATTTTGTTCTCCTCTCCTTTGGGATATGTGGAAGAATTACTTTTCTCAGCCATATTTACAGATGGGTAAAAATACAGAAATAGTTCTAAGCAATGGGTCATAGGCAGAAGGGTAAGGTATCCTGTCCAAGCTATAGTACGGAATTGCCTTCTATGTTACTCTGTCCCTGCTACCTTGACCAGAGAAACTTATCAAGATGGGGCCTCTGTCATCTTGTGTTAGTAAGTGTCCATGATACAGTGATTTCCTCTGATGCCCAGGTTAGACATGTATCATGAGAAAAAAAAGTAAACTTTTATTCTTTTCATCTACTAAAATTTTGGGGGTTGCAAATTAATGCAGCAAACCTTGGCCTGTTCTGACTGATCAAGCAAAACAAATTGTGTGGGGTCCTATTAATTTTACATTGTCAATGTGAATGCTTTTAGAAAAGGAGATAAATGATTTTTATCCTTCAGAAAATATTATACTGTAATTCTGACTGCGAGTAACAAATGTTAATATATATCTAAGTGCCTAACAGCAGAAACAAAACACAAGCATTGATGAGTTACTACCAAATTAGTAATTCAATGTGAAATATTTCCTTATTCATTACTGATAAGATTGTAGTACTATTTCCCCCTTCTCCCTGATGTTTAACAGCATTGGCTTTTGTAAGTTAATAACTAAAATGGACTCTTTGTTTTTTTGTTTTTTTTTTTTTTTAAATTTTTTTTCAACGTTTTTTACTTATTTTTGGGACAGAGAGAGACAGAGCATGAACAGGGGAGGGGCAGAGAGAGAGGGAGACACAGAATCGGAAACAGGCTCCAGGCTCCGAGCTGTCAGCACAGAGCCCGACGCGGGGCTCGAACTCACAGACCGCGAGATCGTGACCTGGCTGAAGTCGGACGCTTAACCGACTGCGCCACCCAGGCGCCCCTAAAATGGACTCTTTGGATGAAACTGTGAAACATCCATAGTCTCTGGCCTCTGGAGAGCAGAATGCTACCAAAGATCTCAGAAGTAACACTTAAATACAGAAGATAACTAATCATTACTAAAGCTGATAAAATAGAAAATCCTATAGAATTCATCATTTTCAATTTTATTTTATGAAGATTTTATTGAAGTTTTATTTTTAAGGTGGCTGCATTTGTTAATCCATACGATTTTCAAAACAAACACAGAGCAGTCTGCTCATTTGAGGCCAACATCCCACATATTTCAAAGGTTTTGAATTTAAGCAAAGATATTTACTGAATAATAAATATTCTTTTCTATTTGGGTTGACACGTGAAATAATTATCTGTAAAACCAATAAAGTCCAAGAGAACTGACTCAGGAAGAAGCTTCTCTTATTGATGCTGAGCATATTTTAAGCCCTTGTTGATGGTTATTTTCCAACAGTCCATTAGTATCCTAGAGAGGAAATGCAAATAGATTTTATGATTTAGGCCTTTGTTTCAGGAATGGACTATTTAATGGAGAAATGAAGTGTTTAAGATTACTGCATGAACTATGTACTATTTAAATGTCCTCCAGATTTCTGAATGTTATAAAAAGTTTTTGTTTGGAAGTAGACTCTGGCACTTATAAGAAAGCATTATTTTTCTGTTTGAGTACTAGTTAAATTTATAGCTTTATTTAAATGGAAAGATAATTCAGAAAACCCTGATCGATTATTTATGCTTCCTCCCTTACATACCACAGAACTAACACCTATCCACTGGTACATTCATTCATTCTTTCATTTATTCATGAAAAACCAAGTATCGACCAAGTATGTGGTAAATTAAAAATAAAATACCAGGTACAAGGGATACAGGAATCAAAAATGCAGTTCCTGCCCCTAAAAGAATTTACTCTTTGGGGAGTCTGAATATCAAACAGCAAAATACCAAGGTGGATGATGGCAGGGACTCTGGAGTCAGGGACATGACTGGATTTAAATTCCTCTCTGATTCATCAATTACTAGTTATGTGACTTTTGGGGAACAAGTCCTTCTCGGTGAAGTATATAGATTAATCCAAACAAGAGATTATACCGTAAATTAGGTAATATAAGTATAATAATAATCACAACGCATGTGTGTAGGTATATCTCAGAATTATCACATACTTGAATTTGATATATGCTTAATATGGCAATATGGTTTTTTAAATAGTGAGAGTTGTTACACTTGCAGGGATGATGAGGGGGCACTTTATTTAACCGGAAGCTGTGGGAAAGGGGTTGGCAAGGTGCAACCAGAGGCTGACAGTTGGGTGAAAGCGGGAAACACAAGAAGAAGTGAGAGAGCTGAGCTGGGGAGAGAAGTCAGAGGGCACGACGTGTGCAAAGGTGCAGAAAAGGGAAACAGTGGAGAGTTTAATGAGCTGTAAGTGTTTAGCATAGAGGATGTTCTTATGAAATCAGTGGGAGATGAGGCTGGAGAGATGGAAAGCGATTTGGATTTCCTTCTGAGCGATTTATCATGTATCCTGAAGACGGTAGCCATTCAACTGACATGAGTGCAGTGATCAGATGTGTAATCTTTGCTTCATACTGCTAGCAGAATTGAGCCCTCTTAGTGGTTCAGGGGTGCTGAAGTGAATTAGAACACAATTTATACTTTGGTATCAGAGGATTATGCTTCAATGTCATCATACACATGGAGCCTTTGTATAAATTAGTGTACAATTAAGGATACACTTTTCACTTTAGGAAATAAGAGCTTATAATACAGCAAAATATACAACATATATTCAGCATGTGTTTATGGAGGACTAGTCTGTGACTATGCTAGAGTCTTCAGAAATAAACACAAAAGCCTGTTTCCTTTAAAAAAAATTTTTTTTTGATGTTTATTTATTTTTGAGAGAGACAGAGACAGAATGCGAGTGGGTTAGGGGCAGAGAGAGAGGGAGACACAGAATCCAAAGCAGGCTCCAGGTTCCGAGCCATCAGCACAGAGCCCGGTGCGGGGCTCAAACCCATGAGCTGTGCGATCATGACCTGAGCCGAAGTTGGACACTCAGCCGACTGAGCCACCCAGGTGCCCCAAGCCTGTTTTCTTCTTTAAAGGTTACAGTCTGAGTGGGTGAAACAAAAAAGAAAGTAATAAGCATTTCATGTTTCCAGTGACCTAGCAGAAGTTTATGAAGGGAATTAGTGGTGTGGGGAAATGAATGACTGACATCTCTAGGCTGACCAATGTCAGGAAGACCAAAAGGGAGTCTAGTGCTATGGCAGATGTTAGATGACGATGGCTTGCACCCCAACAATGGCAGTGTGGATGGGGACAAGGAACAGATACGAGCCATATTCAGGGGACGATCTGACGACTCACTACATATGAGAGCAGGATTCATTGCAGGACCCTGGAGTAGGCAATTGGAAGTCAGTATTCCAAAGTAGAAGAGCTAACCACAAGAATCACATATTTTGAAAAGTTGAGATTATTTTATTTGTTTATTTTTAGGGAGAGAGAGTGCACACGCATGTGAGCAGGGTGGGGGGGTAGAGAGAGAGAGAAAGAGAGACAGAAAGAGAGAGAGGGAGAGAGGGAGGGTGAGAGAGAGAGAGAGAGAGAGAGAGAGAGAGAGAGAGAGAGAGAGAATATTAAGTAGGCTTAAGAATCTTAAGCCCAATGTGGGCTTGGATCCCACGACCCTGGCATCATGACCTGAGCTGAAATCAAAGAGTTGGACACTCAACTGACTGCACCATCCAGGTGTCCCTGAATAGTTGAGATTTAGAAGTCACCTGGTGTCATGCCCGCCATTGACCCCTCCTTTTCCACCATTCCATCTTATCCCAGCGAGGCTTCACCTTGGAACACCAGCATGGATATATGGTCTCAAGCCCATCCTGCCCTAAGGGGTCGTACGTGCTTCAGATCTTTGCTCCTTACCCTTTCTCTGTGATCTATACAGTATTTCCTTACTAGGAGATTCCATAGTTGAAATAGAACAAAATATCAGATTTATCAAGGAAAACTACTATGAAGGCGTCAAAGTACCGTGGGGGTTGAAGGCAGAGCACAAGAGATCTGAGGTTTCCCTCCCAGAACCGGAAGTGCCATCAGATGGACACTCTCCTCGGTGGATTTCAGTGGCTCTGTCTGCCACCACGGTTAGCTTTGTGGCTGCTGAAAGGCACTTTATGTGGTGGTTTCTTTCTCGTGTGGAAAGTTTATCCCCCCCAAAGACAAATGGGCAGTGGCATTTCTTCCCAGTCGGAAGTGTATGAGCTCAGTATGAACAGCTGTGAGAACAATTGTGGGCAAAAATTTCACTTTATAGAAAACAGCCTTGATGAGTGTACATGGTCACATTGCTTTCAGACTCTATGCCCATCTGCTGGGCTGGCTGAGTGCCCGCTCACATGTTGGTCGGACTTTAGGACATATAATGTCTCAGTCAGCAAGTTCCAGTCCCTCCTCTCCTGCCACACCACTGCCCCTTGGATGACAGATGCTCCTTTACCACGGGTTAGTTGTAAATGGTCACATCAGATTTAAATCCCTCTTCTTACTAGCTCATCAAAAAAAAAAAAAAAAAAAGAAGAAGAATCCAAATTTTATGGAAGCTGTATAGTATTGAAGGCCACAATATATTCCATCTGTTGCTGACTTTTATGTTTCCTGTTTATCCTATTCCCCCCAAGGATGACAGAGTGTCAGCATAGCATATCATGGCCACTTAAATGAATCAATGCATGATGACGGTTTTCATAACGAATAGCGCGTCCTTACAGGTTCCCTCTCTACACAAAGAAAATCAAATAAAATACAGTATAGGAGTTTGAAAACAATTTTCCTGATCGGAATTTATTTTATTTTTTATTTTCTTACTATTTTTTTTTCCTTTTTGTTTCCTTGTTCCTTTATTTCTACTTCTTACATCTCAGCCTTTTTTTCTGGGGCGGGGGGTCTCTGCTTTACTTTTATTTTAACATTACGACTCCAGTTTACTTTTCCCATTCAGTGTACTGGATTCAACCATTCTTTGGAGGTCCCTGGCCTTTTACAGTTTCCCCTCAAGTCTGAAAGCTCTCCAAATCGTGTATTCCTCTAATGATTTCCTTCTTTCTTAATTCAGCCTCCAGTTTGCCTTACCGCTGATCCTTGTTCATCTTCCAGAAGTCTGAATTCTTGACGCTCTCAGTCCTTTTGTAAGCAATCTCCTTCTAGCTGATCATGTTTTATTAACTCAGAGAGAAACAATGATATATTCTCTTATAATTCCTTTCTCCTACTCTTTGGACTAGTTACCTTCTATCTGACACTCCGCACAGAGAATAAGGCTCATAAGGAACAAGTAAATTTCTAAACAAGTACATTTCTCTGCAGAAACACATTAATGCCCTCTCCATAAACTCATTTGCCTAAGAGGCTGGTCTATGTAAATCACCTGGGGACTATGTAAGTCACTTGGGGACTGTGAGCATCACAGGAAGCTCATGCCAGAAATGCCCAAGTTTCAGAGATTTATAAGAATGCAAGAGGAAGCATGAGCATAGGTGAACTTATATTCATTACTGCTCTTTTGCTTTTCTTTCTGGCTGTGTCCTTTTTTCCTTCCAGCCCACACCACAATGGCGAAATCAAGAGAGGGACACTTGACTGAGGGGCAGTGAATATAAATATGGAACAACTGTCACCTCCCTACCCTGTCCACACTGCAAATCACCCTGGCTTCACAGAATTTTATGTAGGTTTTGAGATTGTGTTTGTGGTTGTCTCTGTTCTTCAATTAAAGAGCTAGGTAGCAAATACTTAATATATTGCATTCACTGTTTTAATAAATGTTTATTAAGCGGATATGCTTGTGAAAGGTCATGTTCCAGCCACTGGGAAAAAGTGAGCAAAACTTTAGAGATGACATGTCCAAAAATGTAATTAAGGTTATATTCCTGTTTAACCAATGTATTAAGTTTAATAAATCCCCTCACTGCCAAATACTGAAAATTTTATTATCTTTAGAAATTATTGGGGCGCCTGGGTGGCGCAGTCGGTTAAGCGTCCGACTTCAGCCAGGTCACGATCTCGCGGTCCATGAGTTCGAGCCCCGCGTCAGGCTCTGGGCTGATGGCTCGGAGCCTGGAGCCTGTTTCCGATTCTGTGTCTCCCTCTCTCTCTGCCCCTCCCCCGTTCATGCTCTGTCTCTCTCTGTCCCAAAAATAAATAAAAAATGTTGAAAAAAAAAAAATTAAAAAAAAAAAAAAAAAAAAAGAAATTATTAAGCCCTACTAAGAATAAAAAGACTTATTTAAAAAAATTAACTAATTATTTTAAAAATTGAGGTATAACTGACATACAATGATTGTGTAAGTTTAAGGTGTATGATGCATTGGACACTAAAACTTCTTTATCCATTTATCTGACACTTCAGTTGTTCCCATATCTTGGCTATTGTGAATAATGCTGCAATAAACACATGAATATAGTTATTTGATAATCTGTTTTCATTTCCTTTGGATATATACCAAGAAGTGGGACTGCTGGGTCACATAGTAGTTGTATTAAAAAGTATTAATAATTTTTAAAAAGCTTTTTTTAATGTTTACTTATTTTTTTTAATTTTTTTTAACGTTTTTATTTATTTTTGAGACAGAGAGAGACAGAGCATGAACGGGGGAGGGTCAGAGACAGAGGGAGACACAGAATCTGAAACAGGCTCCAGGCTCTGAGCTGTCAGCACAGAGCCTGACGCGGGACTCGAACTCACGGACCGCGAGATCATGACCTGAGCCGAAGTTGGACACTTAACCGACTGAGCCACCCAGGCGCCCCAATGTTTACTTATTTTTGAGAGACAGAGAGAGACAGTATGTGAGCGGAGGAAGGGCAGAGAGAGGGAGACACAGAATCCCAAGCAGACTCCGGGCTCTCAGTTGTCAGCACACAGCCCGACACAGGTCTCAAACTCACGAACCATGAGATCAGAACCTGAGCCAAAGTTGGTGCTTAATTCACTGAGCCACCCAGGCACCCCAAAAGTCTTAATAACTTTGAGGGCTAACTATTGGTGCCAGGCTCAGTAGAATACAATGAGATGGGCTGCTATTTCAAATACCATTCTGAAGGCAACTGGAACTCAGGAAAGTTATGTGACTTGCCCACAGCTAGTAAGGGATTGGGAAAGCAGTCTTGACATAGCACCCACATAACTTTCAAACTTCTGCTTTGGTAATATAAGGGGATTTTCTTTTTTTATCTAGTTTTCGCCACTCCGGGCACAGAAAAATCTTAGTCTGTGCTAATGCAAATATTAAAATTCAATTTAAATCATTGTCATTGTAACGTGAAATGGTCCTTTGATTACGTTCCACAAGTTGTTGACGGCTTTAGTATTTTGTCCGGAAATACTCTTCTGGCAAAAACACGCTACATTCTCCCTCCCCCATCAGCATTCTGCATGTTGCAGCAAAAGTCAAGAGCATTTTAAGCCTATTTCAGTGGGGAGAAGAATTTCTTGAAGAAGACATGAACTGAGAGTCAGTTCAGACAGAAAGCTGCACCCTAGGATAATTCTTACAGAATTGCATTAAGTGCTATAGCCCAAGGTATCCCAGCTCTCTTGCAGAATCTGCTGATATGTTTCTCCCTCTCCATTCCCACCCCCATATCTGGCCTAAAGAACTAACAGCTCAGTCTTGCTTAAAAGCAATAGGGCCATCTATTGCCAACACAAAGAGCCTGTTTAAAATGCCCAAGATTTCTGTATTATGATAGGGTTTAAAACAGATCAAACACTCAAGTTTGACATTATATATTAACACTTTGCTATTTGGCTTTATTTTAGTTTATCTTATTGACAATGAAATTTAGATAGCACCACTATTTTGGGTACATTATCCCAAATATTGTGTCCTTTGTGAAAACACTTCTAGGAGAGGATTTTGTGGTACTGAAACTGTTCACGAGCATCATTTAGCTCGGTTTTAATTTAATTTTAAGTTAGTGCAAGTGATTTTCTTTCCCCAGCATATCTTGATGTTATATATTCTATTCATTTGGTCATTATCGCATATACGGAAACATAAGTAAATGACATGAAGAGAGCATTGTATGGCCGACAGTGGGTTAGGTTTGGAATCACAGAATATGCTGGAAGGCAGAAGATACAGCATGTGGAGTTACAAGTCCCAACCTACATAGAACGTTGCATTGAATCTTGGTTCATAACAAAGACACCATTTTTACATTTTACATTTTACCATAACACACCATTTTTACATCATCCATTTTGCAGACCAAGGTGAGACACAAAGTGTAGTTATTAAAGATATCAATTTAGGGGCGCCTGGGTGGCGCAGTCGGTTAAGCGTCCGACTTCAGCCAGGTCACGATCTCACGGTCCGTGAGTTCGAGCCCCGCGTCAGGCTCTGGGCTGATGGCTCGGAGCCTGGAGCCTGTTTCCGATTCTGTGTCTCCCTCTCTCTCTGCCCCTCCCCCGTTCATGCTCTGTCTCTCTCTGTCCCAAAAAATAAATTAAAAACGTTGAAAAAAAAAAATTAAAAAAAAGATATCAATTTACCTAAAAGCCCAAACTTCCCTGTTTTTTTAAGTTAGTGTCAGGCAGAGAACCCAGGACTACATATTTTTCCAGAACGAAAATGGTATCACTTCATCTGAAATGCACAGCATAAATCTCTTTATAGAAGTTGCTCTCAAATGTAATACAAACAACATCCTTCTGCTTCTATCATGAAGACCTCAAAAGAATTGTTATATGTAATCAAACATGTGATACATAAATCTTCTTTAATTATATAATATATGTGTAATATACAATACTGTATATGCATATATATGTGTAGGTGTGAAATTATGTTATTTTCATAATATTTGTCTTAGTGTTGCTGTGAGTTTATGGTCTTGGGTAAATGCTAAAAGAGTTATAAAAGCTATTTTCATAATATTTGTACTTGTAATACATGTGAAATTTAAAGACGATCTCTGCAGGGATCTAATGATATACCACTATAGCCTTCAAATAAAGTAAAACTTTCAGAACAGTATTTTTAAAATGTATGACTCCCACCCTTCAGACTTGAAATATTTATACAGTAATTTCTGTGCATTTGATAGGAGAGAAAATGAAATGATTTGGTGTGCTTTAACATATACCAAACGAAATATGGCTATCCGTGTATTTTGAAGCTAAAAATTGTTGGACAGTAGCTCGTGGAAAGACAAAATGAGTTTGAGACAAAGGGTCCCTTGGAAAGTGCGAGGTTGTTAAGAAGCCCATCAGAAAAGGATGAGAGATGAATTATATCGCTGTTACCTCAATGACATGGGTGGGAGGTTGGCAATATGAAGATGGGAAGTGAGATCAAGGCAAGAAGTAACGTTCTTACTGGGGATGTAAAAGTAGAGGCTATATAACAACTG
Source organism: Neofelis nebulosa (assembly GCF_028018385.1). Taxonomy (NCBI): domain Eukaryota; kingdom Metazoa; phylum Chordata; class Mammalia; order Carnivora; family Felidae; genus Neofelis; species Neofelis nebulosa. The sequence goes on along the minus strand of NC_080784.1, from coordinate 9,289,456 downwards.
GTAGATAAATCAATATGAAAACATTCTTCCCAAGAAGCTAAAAGCTAGAGCAAGGGGCTTTTATGAAAGGAAATGCCAATGGGTCTTGCAGAGAATAAAACCTTCTGTTACATTCTACTTCATTTAGTTTAGCCTCATTACAGAATCTCGGGATGCAAAGTACTGCTCCCATTCGGAATGTCTTCTGAAAACACAAATGTGTGAATGTGTTTAAAAAAAAAAATTATCAAGAGGTATTGTATCAGTGTTCAATATATCCTAATCCAGTTTATCGCTTTAGAAGGCAGTCAGCAGAATGATTTTCATTGTCCTTGGATTTTTTTTTATATGACTCATGCTTGAATTCTGAGAACACACACACACACACACACACACACACACACACACACACCTGAGGTTTCTAGACAAAGTGCATTTTTTTAAATGTCCTAAAATATTTTACATAAAAATAGGTAATTGTTGAGATACTTGATAATTAAAACCTTTTAAGTAAAATTCAACTTTAGCTGTTAAGTTTTCTACATTCAAAAAACTCAAAAATCAAAAACCAAAAAACATCCAGACACATGTTCTTCCAGTATCTCCACGAGGGAGTAAAATCTTGTCTTTAGTGTCTGCATAAACTCACAGAGCTGCCAAATGAGTTAATAACATTTTGAACGCATGGACTAATAACTGTAGAGACTGCTTCCCACTCAATCACTAAGTCACTGTTTTACACGTGTGACAGTCCTAGAGGGGGCTCTGGGGTCTCCACGGAATTTGGATTGTGTTTTATTGTCGATAAAAATTCAACTTGCAGGGTATTCGGGAACAGCTCAGGTGTGCTTCATAACAACTGCTATAATAGTAACGTGTTTACTCCTATCAGGTATTCAGCTCAGGTCTTGGTTTTTTGTTTTATTGTTAGGAGCAGGGGAGACTGTTAGCGGTCAATACCCCTCGTAAACCCAGAGCACAGACGCAAACTGCTTGAGGAACACTATTGTAAGCCAAGCGTGGCCAGCTTAATCAACTATATAGTAAAAAGCTGGTAACCACCTGGAAAACAGCTGGCAAACGAGTCAAATTAAATTATTAATAGTGTCTCTTCCATACTGTTTCCATTACCAGAGCAGCACTGTGGCATTGAGGGCAATGTGTGGGCTTTGCATTTAGGAAAACCTGAGCTTCAAAGTAGGAAAATTAGCCTCCATGAGCCTCAAAGTTTTCAACTGTCAAATGGGGATGTGAATACCCTGTTCATGGCTTGTTTTAATGAATTAAATGAGACAGTGGATGCACAGTGCTTGGCAAACCAAATGTATCTGAAAACTAGCAGGGAACTGCATGACCTTTTTTAATCTGGATCATTCAAAATAAAGCAGCGGCTTGATTTTTCGTTGTGTATCCCTGCCCATCTTTGTAATCCTGGAGGCTAAGCATCTTCATAAAATACTAATGACCCCCAAAACTTATGTCATAAAATTTGGACTTATCTTATGTAGGATTCCTTTATGGAGTCAAGCATGAAAGTGAAAAGTGCTTTGACGGCCTTTTCCCGTTTAATTATTCAGACACAGAAACCAGAAAGATTCACAACCATGTTATGTTAATGACCACACTTTCGAAATGCCCCTAGAACCACAATAAATAACCTATGACATCCATAACCATTTTGTGACTCATTGTTCATAACCAAAGGACTTCCCTGACATTTATACACTCTGTTAAACCACCTGTATCTGTATAAAAATTTTTAAAAAGGCATTAACAGATATGTTTTATACTAATCAGACCAAGGCTATTCAAACTTATGACCCAAAGCCTGTTGAAAGACTCAGTTCTTAGAACAGGCTGTTATTCAATTATGGAGAAACCTGCCTTTTACAGCACATTAATTAACTATAAAATTATGAACTTTCTCTATATATCTACGTCCTGACACCGCAAAATGATATTAGTTGAAATGTTGTTTTTATATGCTTTAGTAACTTAATACATTTAAGGGTGGCATAAACATCTCTTGACAATCTTTTTTTTTTTTTTTGTGATAGACACTGTCATTTAATTGCATTTGGTGGTTTATGAACTATAATCATCTGACTCTTTAACCTTCGGAGTCTTGCAGTGTAAGCATCCGTGAGCAGAAAATGCACCTTACGCTTTCCAGGAGGCTAAAGAGTGTACACCCTCCATCCAAGCCCTCTGGTAAGGAGAGAGAACCACAGCGAGGACAGGAGATGCATTCCAGCGAGATGGTTTCAGGCTCTTAGTTCTCAACGTTACCTGATCCTTTGAATTCATTATTAAAATACAAGTAAATCCAGGAGGGCTAACACCTTAATCTGTTCTCAGACCACAACTGGACTGAAGCACAGGGCTGATCAGAAATCTGCACTGCCAGCCAGAGTAGGGCATTACTACAGAAAAGCAGGAGTAAGACACAAATATCCCTACTGACCTTCTCGAATCTGCTTCAGTTTGAATTTGTTTCAGTTGTACCCTTGTGAGATAACAGAAAAGGAAATAATTCAGCGTGCAGATGCTTACAGGGCTCTTTCACACCCCTGGGAAACTTAAGTTGAATGAAAATAATGTCAACATTGTGATTTTATAAAAACCATAACTCATTTTAAATATATCTTGAATGTTAGAAAGTATTACATATCATTAACACATGGAGGTGTTTGTACATAAGCCAACATAAATTTGACTAGAGTGCTATCCTGCTAAAGCCCTTGGGAGAAATCCCAACCATCTGATAATAATAATGCATCTCTCACAGAAGTGTCTCTCGAAAAGGGACAAACATTGGAAATCACGAACAATGGGACTTGTGATGAGCACTGGGTGTTGTGTGTGATGATGAATCATGAAATTCTATGCCTGAAACCAACAGGGCACCACATACTAACTAACTAGAATTTACATGAAAAGTTGAAACATTGAAAAACTAAATAAAATCCCAAAGACAAAATACATAAACAAAAAAATAAAATAAAATAAAATAAGAACAACAGACTACCTGATAATGGCATCTGATAACGGCAAGTTGAAATTAAAGGCTAACGTCAGGGTACGAATGATACGAATATTAATGTTACAGAAGCATAAAACACATGTTAGCTGAAGGAGACAAAATATACTGATGACAGGACTCTGCTGGCTTATACAAAAGGCAAGAACCGATGCCGAGAGATGCTGTCTGAGACTGTGGTGTGAACCTGAGATTTTCACAGGGCACATGCTTCCTTGCCCTTGAATAAAGACAGAGTTGCCATAGCCAAAAGTCAGTGTAAATGTGATTTATAAAATAAAATCTGTATGTTCAATTAGCATCATGCTCGTAACAGAACTTCAAAATGGCAAATGAAGCTTACAGGCATTTTGGCATGTTCATATACTGACACCTTGAAAATGTGCTTTAATTATGCCAAAGTTGTGCAGGGAAAGGAGGAAGCTGAGGAAAGGTGGATAAGGCAGTCTACAAGAACCTACCCCCAAATTAGAAACCACTGAACTCCAGTATCTACTAAAGCACCCGTCCCCAAACATCAGTATAAGCCTAGCTACCTGCTAACAATCAGCTAGAGAGCTTGGTGATTACAATTTCTTATTTATCCAGTCTAATGAGAGATCAAACAGTCGGCTTCTTTGAAATGTTCCCCGGGACATTCTGATGTTCACAGGAACTGGAACCACTAGACCAGACTCTTCAGACTTGACTGGCCAGAGCCAGCTCTGGCCGCAACCAGGTCTCTGCAGCTCTCTGGCTGGTTTTTCATACTTAATGACGACTGACACATATTCTCCCTAAATCTGTATATTGGATTGCAGAATGGATGCAAAGTACAAATTCAAAGGCCACTGAGAACTCTCCCCAGCACCTCCTCATCCGTTAATAACAGCAGAAATCATCTCCCTGATCTGGTATCTTCCATTTCCTGGTCCCTGAAGGAGGGAAATCAAGTCTACGGCGGTGTGCTTTTTGCAATTTGCTCACATATTTGAAGGGTTTCTGCTCCTACTGACAGATGTATAAAATTCATTGCTTGTGAAAAGAAGGGGGGAAAAAAAGAAAGGAGTAAGATTTATGTTCGAAGATGCCGCAGGGTTTAGTTACAGTAGAATGAAGATTATGCATAAAAGAAAATCCTAGAACTCTTTGTTCCTGGCATAAAACATGATGCTGTAATGATGGCCTTTCTTTTCAGAGCATTGTTAAGTGTGACTGAAGAAACTCATATGTGAGACATCCACACTGCAAGCTGTCTTGATGTTGATAACTCAAACAGCTGATTTGATTTACGAACTTTGCACGTACCATTTAGTTCTGTATTTCCCGACATGATTGTGCAAATCCGATTTTAGTCTTCTTTTAAAGGTTTGAGTTTTATTATATTTAAGAAATGACTATGAGTAACGTCAATGTGGCCAGGATAACAATGTTAAGTGGAAGCTACTGGATTAAGAGTAATCAGTAATAACATTATTGAAGGAATTCGTGTTTGAGATAAGGAAATGTATCTTCTAGGATCCTCCATGGAAACAGAAGAGGCAAGAAGATAGAGAGAAATTATGTGATGAATGGAAATAGATTCTTTCTGGTATTTCTGATCTGGTAATGATTCTATATGGTAATGATTCCTTTTGAAAAAATAAATGAATGTTCTAGCTAATAATAATTAATAACTTTAAATCTTAGAGGCTTAAAAAACAATGACTTCTTTCTCTCTCATACCACATGTCTATGATGGGTGAACTGAGACTCCCCTCAATAGTGCTCTCACTCAGGACAATAGAACATTGGCTCTCTGGAGTGTTGCTGGTAATTACAGCAGAGAAAAAGAGAAGGCATGGTAAACTGTGCACAAAGTAAAAGCTTCTATCCTGAAATGATAGAATTTAGCTGATGTTTCACTCATCCAAGCAACTTCAAGTTGGCCAGGAAGTATAATCTGAACCATGTACCGGAAAGGGAGGAAGATAGGATATTTGGTGAACAACAATAATCACTTCAATAGTTTGCCCTTCTGGTCATTAAATGTTTGAGCTCCTTTCCCTTGAACAACCACAAAAAAAAACATATACCGACTCACTTCCCAAGCAAAGTCACATCAAGTCACAGCTGTACTTCAATGTCCATGATCTCCAAGTGATGCTAAGTGTCCTGACAGGTCTCCTCCTTGTCTGGAGAGCTATGCACAGACAAGGCATCATCCAGCACCAAACCCCCAACTGCCAACCCCAATATTTAATGGTAGTACAAAGACAGATCACTGTCATTACCAGGAAAGGTGACAGACAGGAAACACAGGGAAGTCACCGGTCTATAAAAATTTGAAATCATGCTAGACAAATGTCCTGGGGAGCCTTAGGCTGGGAGAATAGAGAATGTTGTTTAGACTGTATTCTGGTTCCTAAAAGGGTCCCACCAGCCCTGCCAGCCTAACTTTTTCCACGGCTCTTGGCTACTCTTCTGATTGTTTATTTATTTTTTATTATCCTTCTTGGTCACAACTAAGTTGGAAATGAGGTTGTAATGCCATGTCCTCACTGGAGGCTAAGCAGCTTTCTCACTGGGCTCCCTAGCCTCCCAGAAAGTTAGGGACTAAGGGTCATTTTAATTCTAGGACAGGCACATAATGTTTTCTCCATGCTCATCATGATTTCTCCCACAGTGCACTCTCTTAAAATCTTAGCAGTTTTTAAAATGTTTGCCTCAGTCAGTTACAAGAGCCAACAGCCACATCCAGAATTCTTTCTAGACATTATTGCTTAGATTTACAATATTTCTTTGCTTTTTGCCCCAAGCTTTCTCTTTCTCCACTTAATTACAAGCCTTGGGCCAATCAGGCGGAGGTGGGAGATACCTTTAATCTCTTTTCCCTGAGCTATTTTATTCAATTGAAAGGATTTACTATATGCTAGCTTAATCCATTCAAAGGCTTTTAATAATGGGAATAAACAGCTTTAGCCTTGATTGGATCCTCGCCTCAAGGCTAAGTTTTGATCAGATTTTGTTGCTCAAAAGAGTTTTTTCCAACCCAAGTCCCTGAATCTGTAGACTCTATTTTGTTTTGTCATAGCTTCCCATTGAGTATTATTAATGATTATGGAAATATTAAGAGTTATTCCAAAGAACACCCTGGATTCCAGCCATAGAACTCCCTACCCACTTTGTATAGTAGGAGCCAACTCCCTGTTACTAGTAAGGATCAATCTCTGCTCATTTGTTCAGCAGTAAGAAGAGTTTCACAGGGCCAGAAAGTGGTCTTAGCTTCCACATCAATGGAACTATGGCTTTCTATCTTGTGGAAGGTTTTCTCTCTTGGGATTAGTATCCCCAAACCTTCTAAGCCCAAGGTTGTGAGGACAGGAAGGAAATATTTTATAAATTTCCTAGAACAATGAAGGGAGAATTTTTTTAAAGGGGTCATGATGCTAGTAAACGCTGTGCAGACAAGGACAGCGAATCTCTATCTGTGATACGGATCTGTTCTTGAAAGGACTAATTGCTGACCCTCCACAGTGGAAGGAAGCTAATGTAATCAATTTGCCTCCAGATGGCTAGATAGTAACCAATCTCTCCAGATCACTCCAAGGAATGGGGCCATGTTGATGGCTCAGTGTTGACATCTGCTGTTGGCAGGTAGGGCACTCAGCATCATCAATGACTGTATCCACATCAGCCTTGAAGAGGGAAATTTTATGCTACTGAGACTTTTTATAGCCTTTATTGAACAAAATTGCCATGGCGAGAAAGAGAGAGAGAGAATGAATGAGGTCACCACATATCTGCAAGATGAGTTTTCTTGGTTATCTGACTATTGAGAACATCCTCTGCAGGGGGTATCCTTTACTAGGCATTGACATAACACACAGATGTCTTATACACTGTATGCCCATGCCAAAAGACACAACTCAACACTCCTTTGAAAGATCGATCACCTTGTCACTAATCTGACCAATCGGATTCTTTTCAACTGGCTATACCATTATCCAACGTTCATTATTTGGTGTAAATTCATATATCAAATTATTTCTCCTATAAAACGATGTGGAAGATCAGATATATGCCCCACATTGTTCCTACTGGGAAAATTTTATTTCACAGCCATCTGTCAAGGGTGCTTTTGAATGGGCTATGATACATTAGGAAAAACCCATACAAGTAAGCCTGAATTGTTTTCTTCCTCAGGTAACTAGTCAACCTGACGAATTTTCTACCAAGTTTGGGATGTGAGTTGAGGAAAAGACCACAAAATGGCAGGAGCAGGACTGAGACACCTGCTCGTGCAATTTTCACTGATTTTCTGGCCCTGCTTGGGAATGTGCCATCCAGAGCATTGCCATTTAGTACTGGAATGTTGATGCTTGTGCTCGGCCTTATGACCTGCTAGAGCAGCAATATCCACCAGGGAGCCTGATAGACACTGCTTGATCTAAGTCATCCACCACGAGTCTAGCACGGTGGGCAGAAACCTACCAGAATCCCTGTAATGGTGCTTCACAACCTTTCACCCACTTCCTGGAATTGTTCCAGTTCATGGACTCAGAGACTGTTGATTAAGGGAGAAACTGTCTCCCTTTTAGGAGGGATCCCACAACACACCTCAAATATATGCCTTAAATTTTCTTCTATGCCTTCACTAGAGGGATAATAGACATTTACCAGTGTAACTGTGATCTAGGAGGTGGTAAAGACCCAGATTTGCCAAGAGTATCTCGACACCGGCTTTGAGTCTGCATTAATCCCTGATAATCAATGTGTCACCGAGGTCCACTGGTTGTAAGGGGTGGGAGAAGACTGACGACTCCGGAATCTGGGTGGCAAGTTCAGGCTGGGGTCCTGTGAGCCCACAGAATCACTGTGTTCTTTTCCAGTCTCGGAATGCAGAGTTGGAAGAGATACACTCAGCACCGCACCGGGCAGAACTCCCACATTGTCTCCTTTATCATATAGAGGAAGGGTTATCTTTGAAGCCAGAAGCAATGGAAGCTTTTATGACTCCAGGGCTAAAGGGAGAAGTGGGAGAATTCATTTTCTCAGAGTCCAGTAAAAACTGAAACCAGGCAGGAAGGGCTGGAGCGGGGAGGGGGCAAGGCATGGAGGGAGCAGCCGTTCCTGCCCTCCCACTCCTGCAGGGGTCCTTCTGACTGCATGCCAACCAGAGCTGGCCAGCTGGCCTGGTCCCTGCAGCCTCAGCGCTTAGCTCCCAGGGCACAGAACAAGGCGAAGAATGATGGAGAACAGATAGGGTTGGAAAAAGAAAATAATAAGCAAAACTACCAGAGGCATTTATTCTGGTCATCAAATAAAAAAGCCAGAATGGTATTTTCTGGAAGAGGTGTTTTATCACAGAAAGAAAGACCCTTTAAAGAGGTGTTGTGAATGTTGACAACTGATACGGGACTTCCTGAGAGAGGAAAAGTGGGATTCGTTTTTTAAACAAACTTAACTTTAATTAAACCGAAGGAAACCCAAGTTTGTATTATGTTAGAGATTATGTAGTTTGAGTTTAGAGCATATAAAGGTATTCCTGGATCAGGTCCTACAGAAATATGGATTATAGGTAAACAGAGAGCTTTTGTTTTGGTTTTGATCTTAGAACTTTATTGAATACAGCAAAAACTGTGTACAATATATGTCAGATATATGCGTAGCATATCTTCTTTTTAAATAGATTTATCCATTCATCACACCTATAGATGATGTGTCTTGGGTGAGTGCTTGTAGGTTCATGTGAGTTTTATTTATTTATCCCTAAGTGAGGCAACCATTTTATTCTGAATTTTGCACTACAACTTGGGGACTAAATTTTTAGAAAATGCCCTCATCTCTTATTTCTCCTGATTCACATTGTGAAGTGTTTTTTTGTTTTTGTTTTTAATTTTTTAATGTTCATTTATTCTTTTGAGAGAGAGAGAGAGACAGAGACAGAGTGTGAGCGGGGGAGGGGCAGAGAGAGAGGGAGACACAGAATCCGAAGCAGGCTCCAGGCTCTGAGCTGTCAGCACAGAGCCCAACGCGGGGCTTGAACTCCAGACCCTGAGATCACGACCTGAGCTTAAGTCAGAGGCTCAGCCGACTGAGCCACCCAGGTGCCCCTCGCATTCTGATGTATTTTAGACAGCTTATAGAAACCTGCCCATAATTCTACTTTGGCCAAAGTTTTTTGATTTGGAAAACCTAATGCTACAAGTTTTTGCTTGGGTATAGTTTTTTGCTCTCCTTGGTTGGACTTGTCTGGTCACTTTCACATTAAACTTTCCTTGGTCTACTCGCTTATAAAACAGAAAAGGGAATGCCCCAAGGAGAGATTCTTATTTTTTATCAAACAGAGGCACTACTTCTAATCTATTCAATTTGCTTTTTTTTATTATTTATTATAGCTGACTATTCCTTCTCTATCAAAGTCCTCTTTTATTTTCTATTGCAGTTGTACGAAAACAAGCTTGGGACAACAAATTTCTTCTAATAAAGCAAACAGTGTCCTTTCATATCCATATTCCCTAGCATACACTCATGCTTCATTATTCAGGTATGGAGAAGTTGAAAGGACTGGGAAGTGTGCTTTGTCCACATAAGAACAGAACTATTAATAAATACTTTTGTGTCTGTAAAACCGCCTCAAAAATTAAGTGAGTTTAGTATAAATCATATAAAGGTACTCTTTACATTTTTGTGATTTACAATGCAGGGAAAGGGGATCTTGGTAATGTTTTGGTCAAATGTCATCTCTGGGATTCTAAATCAAATTAAAAAGAAATGTGTTTCTAGCCAGGAAAACCCTTATATTTATCCTGTCATGGGAGTCCACATTCAAGTTGTGTCTTGGTCAGAGATTGATTGGAATTAGAGCAACAGTTATACATTGGTCTAAGAGTGGGTCCCCAGATGCCCAAATAATAAACCTGACAATGTCCACAGAACATTCTGTACAAGTTAGGTGGTTTACTATGAAGAAGAGAGAAAACATTCCAGAGTGTTCCCTTGAGTTTGACCAAAGCTTCCCGGGGCACCGGGAGAACTTTGCATGCCTTTGCTCCTTAGTTAAAAACATATGTGGTAAGAATTTTGAGAAAAGCTTCTGGTGACAGAGAACTCAACAAGCTGAGAATAGATATGAAGCCAGAAGATCCAGGTTTAAGTGAGGTCTTGCCCTCACCAGCTGTTCCTAAGTCCCTGAGACCCACCTTCCCATGTGTGTCCTGAGAAAAAGGACCTGGTCGACAGTGTGTTTATTTCCGGTCATGATTAAAAATAATGATGCGTGTGAGAAACGCATGAGGAACGAAATACAATGCACAAGTGGTACGTGTGTTTGCTCATAAACACAGAGAAGTAAGGAAGAGCCAGATTCCGTGTGGGCAACGCCAAGCGTTTACAGACAAAGAGACAGAGGCTAAGGAGGCTGACTACATTGTTTAGGGTTACAGAGACAGAGAGAAAAATTAAAGACTAAAGTTCCCGGAAAGTCAGCTCTCTACACAACGTAGGGAGATCCAACAGGACTGTAGATGAGTGTTTTTCAAAACACAGTCTGTGGAAGACCTGCCTCAGAATGTGTGCATATTGGTTGAAATGAAAATGCATGGTCTTTGCCCACGACCAACTGGACCAGAGTCTTTGGGAATGGATTCGTTTGGTACAAATTCCCAAGCCAATTGCGTGCACTCGAGTCACTGCCAATTGCCCCTTAATAGAGACCCTTACAGGGAGGTCAGAGGGTAGAATATTTTTGCATGTCCTTGGACATGGGCTGCTTAGCTCCTCTATCTTTTAAAGGAAGGTGAAAGGTTGCTGCCATCTACCAGTCTGCGATGTCATGCAGGTAAAAATGTGAAAATTAAGGGATTCTACACAGCGTAGGAAAAACAAGAGCCCCCTTGATAAGTGCGCCCACGTAGCAGGGGGCAGCGTGGGTCACTCACTGTTCCCGCTGTGGCACAAAGATGAAAGTACCCGAGATTGAATTCTCTCAGCAGGAGACACAGACACAGTATCTGCAGGGCGTTTGTTACTGTATGAAACAAACACCAGGTGTTTTCAAGTCTTGATTTACTTTCGAGAGAAACAACACAACCTTCTAGGCCTTCTAAAAATTATGTCCGTGTTCGCAAAAGTGACCGGAGCGTCTATCCTTCCGCGGACTCTGCCGCAGGCCTGTTTTACTGCCTCACCCTGACCATGTACCCTGTGCACATCAAATCATTGTTCTGTGCAGCTCTCCCTGTCAGGGCGTCTGATAGCACACCGGAGAGAAAGGATAGGATGGGGAAAACAAATGCTAGTGTGGGGACGTGTGTTTGGCACTATCGACCATATGGGCTCCATCCCTAATGAGGATTTACGGACTATATGGCCTTAAAGCTCTTCAATAGGCCTCTACTGCAATTTCCTTATTAGTTAACTTTGAGACAGAAGCACGGATTTCTCTGGGTTCAAATGTGATTGAAATGAGCTAATGCACACAAATTTGTCCAACACAAAGCAGTTTACACATGAATGCTTCCTTTCTTCTCACCCCTGCTGAACACATCCATCTTTTCCTGCCCTTTACTGCATTTTATTATTAACAAAAATTTAGCACTTATCTGGTACCAACTATACAGAGACATGTATGTACTAACGTACAACTTTAACAACCCCTGAAGAATTTCACCTGGATGTCACATGAGGGACATCATGGTCAAGTTGGCAGTGGTAAGAGTCCCAAGGCAGTGAGACATCACTAGGCATCCTACATACAGCGTTGGACAAGGTGGTTCTGCAAGGAAGGGATTATGGTGTCCACTTTACATACGGAATCATGGCTCAGAGAAGCAAAGGGGAGAAGCTAGGCCAAGCGCAGAGGAGGAGTTGGTATTCAACTCTGTCGTCCTTCAAAACCTATTCTTCCCTGGACCACATCGATGCCCAACCTAAAACCAGACTGGAAACCTTTCTCCCTCAAGCCTACCCCTTTCTATTTCCCATTTCGGAGAGTGGAATCACAATTAAGCTAGTCACTCAAGAGGGAAATTTGGGGATTTTCTTTCAAACTGTCTTTTTTTTCCCATTTCCTGCTTCCTATCAGTGGCTTAGTCTTCTTCATTTATACTCTTCATATTTTAAAATATCCTTAGGCATAGAACTTCTACTCTAGGAAGTTTAAGGTCTCACTTATTACCTCAAACTTGGATGGCAAAATAAATCTTTTATCTTTGTCCAGTGAGAGACCTCATGACTCTATCCGTGTCAACATTTCTAGAATGATCTTTCTCAACCCCAGATTTGGATTTGACGATATCACTGTTTCCAGTGTGTCCAAGGTTCTTCATGCCTATTCAAGCAGCCTCGACTCCTGATGTTCCCCTTTGGTAACCGTTTGCAACCTCATGTGCCATTTTCTATGGCATGCCTGTGATAACTCTGCTTCCCATACCTGAAAGGTATTGAACACTCTTCTCTGGTTCCCCTGGGAGAGACCAGTGAAGACTCAAGACTCATTCAAGGGCTACATCCCCTGTGGACACTTTATTAATCTCCAGTGAGAACTACCTACCCCACCTCCCTGCCCCAGTGCCTTATGTGGGGCCCTCTATCACAAGTTGCTTGTTAAATGTCCCCCTACCTGGCATACTGTACCTCCTTTCTTGAAATCAGGGATGGGAGTTTTGTTTGTCTTTGATTTCTAACAGCCAGTACAATGCTGGCAATTAGTACAGCCACTTAATAAGTGTTTATTGAAAGCATAAATAAATGAGTGAGACAACAGTCCATTGTTTTATACCAGGATTAGGTAGATGCGGGGCCAGAGGCTTCATGCAGGGTCTGTAATACAATAAAGATAAGACAAGGTCTCTGACACAGACAGCCTGGCTAGGTGACTGAACAATAGGTCAAGTTTAATTGATGAGTTACATCTTCTTCTCCTTTCTTCTTCCCTATTATTCTGTAGAAATGAGTCTGTTACCTGAATGAATCAAATTCACTGTGATTCTCCCTTTGCGGCTATGAAACTGTAAATGGTCTGAGCTCTGAAAGGGAACCAGATATTTCTACAAATTGTTTTGGAGATATATTATCCCAGCTTCATGGACGACTTTGAGGGGATTACCCTGAATGTTTAGCTCACAAAGGTCTGCCTAGAAAAACCAGCTTGGAAAATTGAGGTGGAGAGTTGATTTGTCCCTTTAAAGAGTGCTCATTTTATTACTTCAATAACAAAGGAAAATAGAAAGCGATACCAGAGGGGTCTGTCAAATGGCAAAGAACACCACAGGTTTAGCTATGACTGATACCCGCTAAATCTAAAGGAAAGAGCTGCAGGGGCTTAATCAACCAAAGGTTGATTTTTCTCACACAAGAGGAGCCCTGGAGGAAGGCAGGGCTAGTGAGGCAGTTCCATTAAGTTATTAGTGACTCGGTTTCCCTTTTCTTTCAGCGCCATCATTATTGGCATTTGGTTTTGGTTTCCATCCAGGCAATGAGTGTGCTTTACAGGCAGGAAGGAGGCGCAGCACCAAAGGGAAATAATGCTTCTTTTTCACCTTATACGACACCCCGTGGACGTGGCCAGAAGATATCACACCCACACTGACTTTAAGGAAGCCTACCAGAAGAACGTTTGGTGGGCACTGGACCTCCTTGAACAGATGGTTCTTTTAGTGAGGAAGAAGGGAGAAGAAAACACGACTCTGCTAAGACCCAGTGGCATCTTTCCCATTTGGCTAAGGGGTTGGGATACTGAACACAACATGTAATAACCTGTAGGCTGATGGCTAAGAAGGATGGAATTTCAGGTTCACAAAGTGCTTATGCAGTCCCGGACACAAATCCATCCACTAAGCTCTCCCTTGACCGGGGTCCTGTTCAAATTCAGCCTGGATTAACATCTATCAACTCTTACCTACTCTCTAGTATCTCTGCTTTGAGTTTTTCTCATTTCAGTACCTCCTGTGAACTACTATGAGAGCTTTTTTTTTTTTTAATTTATTTTGAGAGAGACAGATAGATATAGAGAGTGTGAGTGGGGGAGGGGTAGAGAGTGAGAGGGACAGAGGATCAGAAGCGGGCTCCACGCTGATAGCGGAGAGCCTGACATGGGGCTCGACCTCACAAACTACGAGATCATGACCTGAGCTGAAGGCAGATGTTTAGCCTACTCAGCCACCCAGGAGCCCCAGAGCTAACTTTCTAAAATACATACTGATTATGTCACTGAATCCCTCCTATAAAGTCAATCTTGTTGGTATAGCATAAGATACTCATCACGACTCTTCAATACTTGGTTCTGGCTTTTCTCGACAGCCCCATTTTTTAGGACTGCTCACCTTGCTCATTGGTTCTGGCCAGAGTGAGAAAAACCTTCAGACTCACCACCTTCCTAGGGTCTCTCTAGCCTCTGGCCACGTGCTTCCTTCTGCTGGGGCCATTCTTCATCCCTCTCCACTTTTCCCACCTGAGTTGTCCCTGAAGAGATGTGACTTTCTGCAGGAGACCGTCCCCGCTTCTTGGGCTACACCTTCCCCTCTACTGTCCTCACACCATGTCATTACTCCTTGTGTAAATATCTACACCTTCGTCTACAATACAGATTTGTGAAACAGGAAAATGGTCACCATAACTGGCCCACACCTCAGCCAGCCCTGGGCCCACAGGCATGCACCAGTCCCACTGGCTCCGGGGTAAAAAGGGTGGTTTTGTTTGTTTCTTTCTTTCTTCTTTGTGTCTTTTCTTTCTTTTCCTTTTTTCCTCCCCCCACTTTTTTTTCTTTCTTACTTTCTTTTCTTTTCCTCTTTTCTTAAAAAAGCAACTGGAAGGTTAACAGAGCAACTCACCCAAATAGAAGAGCCAGCACTAGAACCCCACCAAATGGCCATGGGAGCTGCCGGAATATTCTCTGGGTGCGAAGGGCTCACAGACACAGTCTATGCTCTGACCCCGCCATCTTGAAAGTGGAAACCAGTGTACAGTCTGGGTGCCTTGGCCACTCTGCTGCATGGGTAACCCTTGGGCCCCCGGCCCCCATCAGCCCTAGGCATCCCACCAAGGTGGCCACAGGGTGGTACACACCAGAATCCCCTAGTTAGCATTCACTACAACTCCAGACTATGCGCCAAGGGGACACAGGTGCCAACCACATAGAACACTCCAGGCCCATACCACTTTGGCTTCAGATGGCTTGCTAGGGCATCCCTGGTGCAGAGAGCTCCAGAACCTCTCAGCTGAAGTCTGCTTCAGATCCAGCTACCCTGCCAGGGTGCTCCCTGGGAGTCCCCAGCCCATGCTTGCATGCTTCAGGTACAGCACCAGAGAACCCTCCAAAGTGCCCTAAAACACCTGCCTATACCAGCCTCTGCTAGGGCATCCACTCGCTGAGCACCTCGGTGCACCCTGGCTTGCACCCAATTCCACTTAACGTGTCCTGCTGATGTTCATTTTGCACAGAAAGCCCAGGGGCCACATCAGCCTGTGGCCCTTTTAGCTGTAGCTGTCCTGCCAGGGCACCACCTGCATAGAGAGCCCCAGCACCTCCCAGTCTGTACCCTATCTTGGCTCCAGCCACTGCTTCAGGGCACTCTCTGTGCAGAGAGTCCTGGAACACCCTGGTTCACATCCCCTTTAGCTTCAACTATCCTGCCAAGGTGCCCACTGTGTGTAGAGTCCTGGGTCCCCCGGGGCTTATTCCAATTTTAGTTTCAACTGTCCTGCCAGGGCACACTCTGTAGAGACAGCTGAAACACAACCTGGCTTCACACCATCTCAGCTCCAGCTGCCCTGCCAGGGTGCCCTGCACAGGGCATCCTGGAGCACTCTAGCTTAACCCCTTCCAGCTTCAGCTGTCTGGCCAAGGTGCCATCAGCACATGGAACCATAGGACACCCTGGCCTGCATCCACTGTAGTGTTAGCTGTCCTGACCAGGGAGCCCTGGGAGCCCCAGCCCATGCCAGTCACAGCTACAGCCAACCAGCAGAAGTCATGAACCGCCCCCCCGCCCCCCCCCCCCCAGTCTACACAGGGGATGGACATATGTAAGACCATGCCTTCAGGTTTAGGAGAAGCAGCCGTTCTGCCTAATCCATAGAAACAAATATGAAGAGTCCAACAAAACTTGGAGACAGAGGAAAATGCCCCAAAATAAAGAACAAGACAAAACTTCAGTAAAGGAACTGAAGGAAATGGAGATAAGCAAGGTTCCAGACACGTAATTTAAAGTAATGCTCATAAAAATGCTCGCTGGGCTGAAAAGAAGAGTGGAAGGACTGAGGCCTTTGATGAAGGCTAAAAAAAATATACAAAAGAACCAATAAGAGTTGAAGGAGATAATAACTGAGATAAAACTCACACTAAAGGGAATGCAGGGCTACAGGGTACATTAGGATGAGGGTACATTAGAGGGGAAATTAGTGATCTGGAAGATGGGATAATGGAAAACACCTAAGTTGAACATCAAAAAGCAAAAAAAATAAAAAAAATAAAAAAAAAATGAGGATAGATTGAGGGATCTTCCGAACCACATCAAATGAACAAACAATTGCATTATAGGGACCCCAGAAGAAGAAAAGAGCGAGAAAGGGGCAGAAAACTTACTTAAAGATATCATATATCCGAAAACTTTCCAAACCTAGAGAAGAAAATAGACATCCAGACCTAAACAGTAGAGAGAGTTCCAAACAAGATGACCCCGGGAGGTCCCCACCAAGACACATATTAATTACAATGGCATGATAATAATTATAATGACAAATTTAAAGATAAAGAGAAAAACTTAAAAAGCAGCAAGAGAGAAGCAAAAAACTAGCTACAAGGGAAAATCTATAATGTTTTCAGCTGATTTTTCAAGAAATGCTAAAGGGACTTCTTTTTTTAAATTTTTTTTTCACATTTATTCATTTTTGAGACACAGAGTGCAAACAGAAGAGGCTCAGTGAGAGAGGGAGACACAGAATCCGAAGCTGGCTCCAGGCTCCAAGCCATCAGCATAGAGCCCAATGTGGGGCTCAAACTCACGAACCACAAGATCATGACCTGGGCTGAAGTCGGACGCCCAACCAACTGAGCCACCCAGGTGCTCCCAGGGACTTCTTTAAGTAGAAATGAAATGGCCATTATTAGACATAAAAATTATGAACAAAAAGATGTAAAATATGACACCATATGCATAAAACATGTAGGAGGGAGGAGGAAGAAAGAAAGAAAGAAAGAAAGAAAGAAAGAAAGAAAGAAAGAAAGAGCAAAAGAAAAAGAAAAGAATTTCTTAAAAAATGTGTTTGAACTTAAATGACTATCAATATAGACTGCTATATACTTAGGATGTTTTATAAGAACCTAATGGTAACCACAAACCCCAAACCTATAAAAGATCCACAAAAAATAAAATGAAAGCTAAACAGAACACTATAGAGACTTATCAATCACGAAGAAAGCAAGAAAGCAAAAGAACTACAAAAACAACCAGAAAACAAACAACAAAATGGTCATAAGTACATACCTATCAATAATCACTTTATTGTGATTTAAAGTGTAAATGGCTGAAATGGCAGAATAGATAAATAAACAAGACCCATCTGTGTGCTGCCTACAGGAACCTCACCTCACACTTTAGGAAACATACATGGTGAAAGTGAAGGGATGGAAAAATAGTCACCAGGTAAATGGTGAAACAGAAAAGTCAAAAATAAACTGGTATAGCAATGCTTATATCACACAAAAGAGACGTTGAAACAAAGACTGTAAAGAGAGACAAAGAAGAGTATTATATAATAATAATAAAGGGATCAAAGCAGCAAAAGGATAAAACAGTTATAAATATGTACACACCCAACATCGGGGCACCTAAATACATAAAGCAAATATTAGTGAACATAAAGGGAGAAAATGAAGGTAATACAACAATAGTAGGGAACTTTAACACCCCACTTACATCAATGGATAGATCATCCAGGCAGAAAATCAATAAGGAGACAGCGTCTTTGAATGAGACATTAGACCAGATGGGCATAATAGACATATATAGAATATTTCAGCCACAAACAACAGAAAGCACATTAGGTCACAAAACAAACCTCAATAAATTTAAGACTGAAATCATACCATGCATATTTCTGACCACAATGATATAAAACAAAAAATAAATCACCGGAAAAAAATTGAAAAACACACAAATGCATGGGGGCTAAATAACAAGATGCTAAATGACCAATGGTTTAACAAAGCCATCAAAGAAGAAGTTAAAAAAAAAATAGATGGAAGCAAATCAAAATGAAAACAACAGTCTAAAAGCACTGGGTAGTAGCAAAAGCAGATCTAAAGGCACAGACGCATGCCTACCTCAAGAAACAAGGAAAAGCTCAAATACACAACCTAACCTTTTACCTAAAGGAACTAGAAAAAGAACAAACAAAACCTACATGAGTACAAGGAAGGAAATAATAAGGATCACAGCAGAAATAAATAACATAGAGGAAGAAAGAAAGAAGGAAAGAAGGAGGAAGAAAGAAAGAAAGAAAGAAAGAAAGAAAGAAAGAAAGAAAGAAAGAAAGAAAGAAAGAAAAGAGGGAGGGAGGGAAGGCAGGCAGGAAGGAAGGAAGAAAAAAGAAAATCAATGAAACCAACAGCTGGTTCTTTGAAAAATAAACAACAGTGATTAACCCTTATCCAGACTCACAATAAAAAAATAAATAAATAAAGACCCAAATAAATAAAGTCAGAAAGAAGAGAGAAGTAGCAACTGGCACCAGAGAAAACAAAGGATTATAAGAGAATGCTACTAAAAATTATATGCCCACAAATTGGACAACCTGGAAGAAATGGATAACTTCCTAGAAGCATACAAATTTTCAAATGCATCAGAAAGCAATAGAAAATCTGGACAGATTACTAGTAATGAAATTAAATCAGCAATCAAAAAACTACCAAAAAAAATATAAAAGTCCAGGGATGGGTTCACAGGTGAATTCCACCAAACAGTTAAGGAAGAGTTAATACCTATTCTTCCCAAATTAGTCTAAAAAATAGAAAGGGAAGGAAGGTTCCAAATATATTCTACAAGGCCAGCATTACTCTAATACTGAAACCAGAAAAGACACCACAAAAAAAGAAAACTACAGGCCAATATTCTTACAACAAAAATCCTCAACAAAATATTAGCAAGCCACATTCATCAATACATTAAAAGGATGATTTGTCATAATCAAGTGGTATTTATTCTGGAGATTCAAGGATGGTTCAATATTTGCAAATCAATGTGATATAGCACATCAGTAAAACAAAGGATTAAAATCACATGGCATCTTGGGGCGCCTGGGTGGCGCAGTCGGTTAAGCGTCCGACTTCAGCCAGGTCACGATCTCACGGTCCGTGAGTTCGAGCCCCGCGTCAGGCTCTGGGCTGATGGCTCAGAGACTGGAGCCTGTTTCCGATTCTGTGTCTCCCTCTCTCTCTGTCCCTCCCCGTTCATGCTCTGTCTCTCTCTGTCCCAAAAAAAAAAAAAATAAATAAAAAAACGTTGAAAAAAAAAAATCACATGGCATCTCAGTAAATGCAGAAAAAGCATGTGACAAAATTCAACATACATTCATGACAAAAATTCTCAATAAAGTGGGTTTAGAAGGAACACACTTCAACATAATAAAAGCCACATGTGAAAAACTCACAGCTAACATCTTATTTAATGGAGAAAAACTGAGGACTTTTCCTCTATGATAAGGAGCAAGACAAGGATGTCCACTCTCACCACATTTATTAAACATAATACTGGAAGTCCTAGCCTCAGCAATCAGAAAAGGAAAAGAAATTAGATGCATCCATAATGGTAAAGAAGAAGTTAAATTGTCACTATTTGCAGATGACATGATACCATATACAGAAAACCTTAAATTCTCGATCCAAACCTACTAGAAGTAATAAACGAATTTACTCTGAAAACTCTAAAATATTAATGAAAGAAACTGAAGGTGACACAAATGGAAAGATATTCCATGCCTGTGTATTAGAAGAGCAGATATTGTTAAAATGTCTAAATTACCCAAAGTAATCTACAGATTCAAGGCAATCCCTATCAAAATACCAACAGCATGTCCCATAAACCTAGAACAAATGATACTAAAATTTTATGGAAACACACAACACTCCAAGTAACCAAAGCAATCTTGAAAAAGAAAAACAAAACTGGAGGTATCACAATTCCAGATTCCAAGATATATTACAAAGTGAAAGCAATCAAAACAGTATGGTACTGGCATAAAAACAGACGTCTAGATCAACGGAACAGAATAGAAAAGTCCAGAAATAAACCCATGCTTACATGGTTAATTAATCTATGACAAAGAAGGCAATGATATACAATAAGGAAAAGACAGACTCTTCAATAAATGGTGCTTGGAAAACTGGACAGCTACATGCAAAAGAATGAAACTGGGCCACTTTGTAACATCATGCACAAAAATATAGTCAAAACAGATTAAAGACTTCACTATGGGACTTCAAACCATAAAAATCCTAGAACCCAGGCAGTATTTTTCTGGCATTGGTTGTAACAACATGTTCCTAGATATGTCTTCTAAGGCAAGGAAAACAAAAGCAAAATTAAATTGTTGGGACTACACCAAAATAAAAAGCTTCTTCACAGCAAAGGAAGCCATCAATGAAACAAAAAGACAACTTTCTTAAAGGGAGTAAATATGTGCAAGTGATATATTTGATAAAGGGTCAATATCCAGAATAAATAAAGAACTTACCCAACCCAATACCCACCCCCAACTAATCTGATTAAAAAATGTACAGAGGACCAAAATAGACATTTTTCCAAAGAAGACATCCAGATGGCCAACAGACACATGATGAGATGCTCAACATCTCTCATCATCAGGGAAATGCAAATCAAAACTACAATGAGATATCACCTCACACCTGTCAGAATGGCAAAATCAAAAAGACAAGAAATAACAAGTGTTGTGAAGGATGTGGAGGAAAAAAAAAAACACACTGCTAGTGGGATGTGAACTGGTACAGCTACTGTGGAAAACAGTATGAAGTTTCCTCTAAATTTAAAAATAGAAATACCATATGTCCAGTAATTCCTCTAATGGGTATTTGCCCAAAGGAAAAATACTAATTCAAAAGGATATATAAACTTCTTTATCTATTGCAGCATTCTTTACAATATGTAGGATATGGAAGCAACCTAAATACATATGTAGACACACACACACACACACACACACACACACACACACACACCAGAATACTACACATCTTTAAAAAGGATGAGATTATGCCATTAGTGCAATAAGTTAGATACAGACCAATGCCATATGATTTCACACTTGTGTGGATTCTAAAACAAAACAAAACACGTGAAAAAATATCAGAATCAGACCTATAAACACAGAGAACAAACTGATGGTTGCCAGTAGGGTTTGGGTAAAAGGGAGGAAGGGGTGTAGGGGATAGGGGCCTCCAGTCATGAAATGAATAAATCATGGGAATCAAAGGCCCAATTTAAGGAATAGAGCCAATGATACTATGACAGTGATGTAACAGGATTGATGGTAGCTATACTTGTGGCGAGCACAGCATAATACTTAAAACTTGCCAAACCACTATACTGTATACCTGAAACTAACATGACATTGTGGGTCAAGTACACAAACAAAACAAAACAAAACAAAAACCTACACTGTAAACAACATTATTTACTCTGTAAATTTCCTGGAGCTTAGAGAAGAACGAAAGTAAAAATCTATGTCAACAGAACCTCCCAGTAACCCTAGGATTTTGAAATGTGCGAAAGAAAACAAGGAAATAGTAGGATTTAACACCTAGCAATTGAAAGAAAGATGGCTGCAGGGAACAATATCATATTCAGTGTTCCCTCTTGGGAGCAATTATTAGCAACAGAGTAGAACAACAAGTCCAATAAAGAATGGGGAATGGTGTATGATGCTGAGTTCACAGAACTCTAAGTGCCTCGCAAGAGCTGGGACCTCAAATGGAGAAGCCAGCAGAAATCGAGGAATCCCTCCAGGACCAGGTGTTCCCTTGAGCCTCCTTTTCTGAGCATCAGACTACGCACAGGGCCAGCCTGCAGCTGAGTTCTGGTTTCTTGCTTAGATTGTGGACTTAGATTGTAGAACTGTCTTGAATTGCTCCATCCAAGTTCCTAGGACAGAGAACACAACTGGCCCAGTTCAGATGAGGTGTCCGCCTCTGACCAAATCTACCCGTCCTAGTGTTCTTGGGGCAGTGGAACAGAACACCACAGACTGGAAAGCGTACACAAAAGACATTTCATTCTCACAGGTGAGGAGGCTGCAAGCCCAAGGTCAGAGTGCCAGCACAGTGGGGTTCTGGTGAATCTCCTCCTGGCTTACAGATCCCCTTCTCCTTGCTGTGTCCGCTCATGGTGGAAAGAGAGAGATCGTCTCTCTCGCATCTCTAATCTCATTTACAAGGGCTCCACTCTCATGACTCATCACTTTCCACAAGCCCCACCTCCAAATACCATCCCATTGGGGATTAAGCCTCAACATATGCATTCTGGGGGGACATGAACACTGAGTCTGGAGCATAGCTTGAGCAAGGGGTTCAAAATGACATGGTTACACATGTGGCTGTTGGAGCCACACATTCAGCAGAGTGTCAGAAAGGGTACTTAGACCTTCTCAGAGAAAGGGTTTTGTGGGGACACAACAGAGCCCTCTCCCAGCAAAAACTTTTGCACATCACAGCAAAGACAGTATGAATTTTGGTTTGCTCCAGCCTGCCACCTCATTCGTGGGGGGTTTCCTATACTTCTCTAGGCTCATTGAATCCCTTCCTTCTACTTATTTATTTTTGTCACTTAGCATGTTGTTAGTTTTGTCTTCCAACTAAAGTTTAAGCTAGTTTAAAGAGCATAACCTTATGTATGATAGGTACTCAGTTTTTTGTTGATCATAAAAAGAAGAAATATAGTCTGAACAGCTTTGAAGTATGAGTACGTGGTTTTGGGCCCTATTCTCATCTCTGTGCCTAATTAGTAGGTTGACATTGAGTTATTTCACCTCTTTGTGTTTCCTGTTGCTCATCTGCTTAACATATGATATTACCAATTTCAGTGAATATCATATGTGCACTCCCAGGACCCATCCCTTCTTCAGATGAGAGCAGCCTTACTGCCATCATGAAACAACTCCTTTCAGATGCTCAGGAATGTCCTCTCAGTGAGGCATGATATGTGGGCCTTGTTGATCAGCATACATCATCATATGGCACAGTGATCTGTTCCAAGATTAAGAAGGACCAAGCCATGCTAAGGAAAGTCAATTGTGGGCTATCTGCTAAAACCAATGAAATGAGAAAAGAGCTCTCTTGTTGCTAGACTCGAAATAAGGAGGATGAAACCTGGAACACCTGTATTCCCAAGTAGATAGAGCCTGCCTGAGTGAAGAAGTAACAGAAAAAATCCTAGCTGTGCAATAGATATGGAACCCAGATGCCCCAGTTTGAGCCAGGAAGTCTCCCAACTCCCAAAGCCAACACTATCTGATCATTATTCAGTCATTTGAGCCTCTATCAATGTCCCCTTACCCCCCACCCCAAGTTTTTTAAACTTAAACTAGTTTCAGTAAGTTTTAGGTCATAATTAAAAGAATCTGAAAGGACTGTGAATTGGTAGAACACTTTTAAGAAATCAAGAGCCTTTATTATGTTCATATATATGTATTTTCCACATTTGGAAATCTGTCTTAAGAGAATCATCCTAAATGCAGAAAGAGTTTTATGACAAAGAATACAGCAAGCTCCTTGATACCAATTTTTTTTCTCCTGTTTTTTTTTTTTTTTTAATGTTTATTTATTTTGAGAGACAGAGTACACGAGCAGGGGAAGGGACAGAAAGAGAGGAGAGAGAAAATTTCAAGCAGACTCTGCACTGTCAGCACAGAGGCTGATATGGGGCTTGATCTCATGAACAGTGAGATCATGACCTGAGCTGAAACCAAGAGTCAAACCCTTAACTGACTGAGCCACCCAGGTGGCCCCCCCATGTTTGTTTCTTATTAATCATTGTGTACACAGCAGTTAGCAAAATGCTTAATATAAATTACTTACTACATCAACCAACCACTACATAGTATTAACCAAAATTGTTTATTATAACTTAGTCTAAATGTACAGATCTTTAGGGAAATGGTTAATTTTCATTTATATACTTTATGGTAGATTATACAGTCATTAAGATATTATAAATCATTTGTAATACCATGGAAAGCTAAATATGATACAACATTAAGGGAAATAAATTGAGAAGCTTGCATATAAAGCACAATTGTATCTATTTTATCAAAGACATATTCCAGAACGATATTCCAAAATGATAGAGCAAGAGGGTACATATTATTTCCTTTCTCCCACTTCTTTATAATTACGAAAATGTATTAACATATTGATATATTAATGTCTTAATATTGCAAGAGAATAGGCACCTAAAATACCCAATTTCAACTATTTGTTCATGATCTTTTCAATGCTATCATTCTTTAATTCCAAGAACCACTAAATTATTGGTGGTTTTCAGAAATCCCACTATTTTTGCAGGTAGTGAAAATTTACTACTAAAATTCAAGGACAAAGCCAGCAGAGCTATTAAATCACAAGGTACTTGTATTTTATTTGTTGCTGTTTTTTAATGGTTGTTTCAGATTCTTTCCTATGCTTGTGAAACCAAACAGAAATAGAGAATGTTTCAGAGACACAGAAGAGCGTCCCGTGCTTTCTTGAATGTGGTCCTTTTATTTATCCAATTATCAAGAATAACATCAATAACATCAAGAATGTAGGGGCGCCTGGGTGGCTCAGAAGAATGCCCATCATCATCATGTTCTCTGCCTAACTGTTCCCCAGGCACTGGCCCAGCCCCTCCCTCTGAGTGTGCCAACTTTCTTTCCTGTTTCCTCTTTCTTTCTTGCCTATTTCTTCCCTGTTTCCTCACTCAGCCTTATCTTCCCTGTCGAACACCCACCGCATTGATCCCTTGCTTCCCTGACCTCATGCTAAACGTCTGATCTATGACACATCCAGAGTGAACTTACTCAGTCCCCATCCTGAGGTCTTCTGCCCTCTTGCCCTCGGAATACTCTTTCTCTGCCTAAGTTGGCCAGCTGAAATGCCTACTTATTATTCTATTTCCAAGTAGGATGTCTCTTTCTTAAGCCCTAATGTGGGTCAGGCACCCTTACCATAGCTTTCCACAGGTCCCTTGCTCTCTGTGTCCAAAGCACTGACTGCATTCACTGGTATGTGTTTGAGGGCTCTCCCATGAAAATGTAACCCATGTGACCACAGATGTCATCTGTCTAGTCCATCTCATACGTCATCACAGCTCTTGGTGCAGAGCATGGCACATATTAATGACAGCATTTAGTAAAATTAGAAAGAATGGATGGATGGCACACACTTGTTTAATAGCATAGCCATTACTGGAAGATCCATAATCTAGTCCTCTGGACTCCCAGCTCACCTCCACTCACTGTGGCATTCTGTCTCCTTTGATTCCTTCCTCAGGGTGAGTGCTTTTCACCTTTTCAAAGTGTATGATATAATATTATGCCATTTTATTTTACCATGGACCTCTGGGATAGGTTTTCATTTGTTTCTCTGTTTTAAAAACATTTTGTTTATTTATTTTTGATAGAGAGAGACAGAGCATGAGCATGGGAGGAGTGGAGAGAGAGGGAGACACAGAATCTGAAGCAGGCTCCGGGCTCTGAGCTGTCAGCACAGAGACCGATGTGGGGGCTCAAACTCACAAACCACAAGATCATGACCTGAGCTGAAGTCGGACGCTTAACCGACTGCGCCACCCAGGCGCCCCTTCATTTGTTTCTGTAAGTGGAAAACAGCACAGGGTAGAAAGAAAAGGACAGAAGTAAAAGGAGAGAAAACAAACAGTATGCTCAAAAGGAGCCTGTCTTTGGAAACATCAGTATTTGTTGCTCATACCTCTACAGTAGACGACTACAGAAAGAAAAAACAAAAACAAAAAACAACCTTAAATTAAAAAACTTGAAATAAAAAAACATACTTATTCATGGTTTAAAATCCTTTGATCAGAAGTTGCAGAGAGGAATTTGCAAACATGTTTTGTTTTAAAGTCCTTTTTGTTATGATGTCAGCAAATTGTAGCCATTTATAATCTTTTATGGAAAGTCACATATTCAGAAACTAAAAACAAACAGACACACACACACACACACACACACACACAAAACAAAAACAGAGAAAAAAAAACAAACCCGGAGCTCATTCAGGCTCGGGTGCCCTTCAAATACAGGGGTGATAAAGTAAGAGTTTATAGATTGAGGAGCTGGCTGTCTTGAAAATTGACAAGGGATTTATGAAAAACAGCGGAAAACAACTGATATGAATAACCTCTATAATGATCCAGCATTAAATTATAACAGATGCTAACTCCCCATGAAATTAGAGACTAAAAATAGGAAAGACAAAGTAACCTTGGAAGAATTTAAGAAAAACTGGCAATCTTCAGACTCCATAATTACGAAAAAAAAAATCAGTTATACTTTAATCCAATGCGAGTTTAATTTTACAAAAGATTTGGTTACCTCACTGAATACATTATTTTAAAACTTTATATGAGATGTTTGGCTGGATCTATGCTATAGTATTTGTATTTTAGGACAAGGAAAAACATACAAACTGCAAGATATGATGAAACGATTCCATTTACCATTTGGTTTTCAAACAAATTTAAGCAAATAATGAGAAATTTTACCGTAGGGATCTCTGGTGAGTAGTTAGGAGGCTGAACTGAGAAAATCAAATGGTCTGTAATTGGGTCATGACCCTATAAGCTCTTGCCTCACTGCAGGAAGCAAAACAAGTTTCAGATCAATATTTACACACAGAAAAAAATGTCCTAAATATTTGGGATTTTTTGCAATGGTTAATTTGACCACACAACGCATTTTTTTATGTTCTGCAATCCTAGAAGGAAAATGTATGAATCCTCAGATACTTTTAAAGAAACATAACAAATTAAAAACAACCTTTATCTTAAATGACTGATTTGTATTGTATAGATTTCATAGTGTGTTCACTGCCGATAAATTCATACATTGAGCTCTTTTCATCATAGACAGCAAGATGGTGAAGCAAGAACTTAAGGAAGCTCTCTGAAGACAGATTCTAGGAAGAAATGAATCATCTTAAGTAACTGGCCAGGACACCATGTAGTTTGAAAATCACCAGTTTTAGAGTCCTGCGAAAACCACCTCATGACTGAAATTAAGGACTGTCTTCAAATATATTATTTTTAGAAGAATCCAGAACTACCTAAGAACATTTTTATAACAGACTATATTTGTGGCCAAACTTATCTAGTCATATCTGGCCCTTTGATGAGCCAGTTAACAGATATTCATAAGCCACTATGATGTATTAGGTATTTTTTAAGGCTAGAAATAGAAACATGAGACATAGCTTCTGCTCTCAAGGAATGTATACTTTCATTGGGTGCAAAAGAACACATAAAAAGCTACATAAAGTTTTAAGTTTAATAATAATATAATGATAACAATTGTGAATTTTCCTGTTACAAATAACACAAAAACTAACTCCATTTAAACAACAGCACTGATGCTGTTACGTAACTACAAGATCGTAAGGCTTGAGTGCTACAGTGGCCTAATAATAGAAACAAAGACATGTTCTCTTTGCTTCTGTGTCTCACCTTCACCACGGTGTCACCTCATCCTGAGGTGCCCTATCCCATGTCTCACTCTATCCCTAAACCACACAGGGATATTCAATGGAAAGGATGTGCAAGCAATAACCTTCCCCATGTCTGCTTCGGTTTCTCCAATTCTCCCCCTAACATGCACACACAAATTTATAAGCAGTTTTCAAAATCTCTACAACTACAGGAAAACACCGAAGCCCTCCTAGAGGGTACCATGAAAAATTTTGTCAGTTGCATTCAGGTCAACGTGCAAGCTTTTCCTGCCATGCTATCGTCTTGACTGCGTGGAACTCTGTAGGGTCCAGTGATCTACGGCTAGCAGCTATTATATCTATTCCCAATTCTCCAAATATATAATCGTGGGCGAGCTCAGTGAAAATTCTCATCTGAAAAAGGAGAGAATGAGAAATAACCTATAATTGTTAATACTCCACAGCACAAAGTACATGTTGCTGTCCAGAAAGAGCTAGGATTCCCCTTTCTCTGAAATGGAGTCAGTCCTTTGACCCGCAGCAACAACAGCTGCTCAGGAGGCTGCGGTCTGGGAAAATCATCCTTGCCCACTGTCCTACATGACCACATCAGGGGACAATTCCCTCTGCAGGCAATGTACCACCCTACCAGCTCTGTGCAATCATTTCTAGTGTTCGAAGATTGGTTAGGTGGAGATGAAGGGCCGACTCTGAGGTTTCTTTGGTAATCTGACTCACTTTAAAATGTCGTTAGCTTTGGTTTCGCTGCCTTCTGATAAATTCCGCGGTCTGGTCTCCAGAGGCACAGAGGGCGTCTGGGTCTCGTCTGCGAGCCTATGAATTTCTGTCCTCTGTACCGATGCTCTGTAGTAACAGGCCCTGTGTGCAGCCAACTCTCCCTGAATGTACATACGACAGACTTTCACTTCGTCCTGACATGTGGCTTGGAATACGCAGAAAAGCAGCCTCTCGTGGGGAGGTGCAGGTAATGTGGCCTCGCCTCCACGCTGTGGCCCCTCGCCCCCAGGCACATCTCCAGGGGGAGACTCAGTTCCACGTTTATCAGTCAAACAATGCTTACTAAAGAGACCTCAGAGACACCTGGGATACCAGGCTTGTCTTTCACCCCCATACATTCTTTTTGTCAAATCCCACCTCTTTGCCCCTTGCTCTCGCCTGGGGTAAAGTATTTAGCTTTTACAACCCTGCCAGATTTCAAATTACAAACATTTTTGGCACTAATATGACTGTTTGCAAGCGGAGAATGCTTGTTTTAGCACAACTATGTACTTTTTTTCCCTCTGTGCCTTTCAATGGGCCTGTTTTAGATTAATCCTCTTTCTTTCTTCAGTCTTCTTGGTGAAAGTCAAAAAAAAAGTAACCAACACTCCAAAGTGTGGAGGTTTTCCTATCAATTCTCTTAATGCTATAGCGAAAGCACACGATCATGGCTCCAAATCCAATGGTCCCATTCGCCAATGCTTGTTTTCCTCCCCCACGAGAAAGTTCTAGATTCCTGCCCCCTTCCACCTACTTCTCCAAGAAGAGTAAATCCTCACATTCGAGTTTATTTACATGGAAGAGTGTCCCATTTCTGACCTCACCCATAGCTGTTTTATAGAGCTTTTCTTGGGGAAGGGATAACACAAAAAAGAGAAAGCGTTTCAAAACCCTATCCCTAAGAGGAACATGTAGAACTTGTACCCAAGATGATGGATGTGTGAGAAAATGGCTGAGAGTAACACAGCCTGACTATCCACCGTTAGTGCTAAGTCCTTCTATCTTGGGAAAAGAGAAGAATGTAGGCAAGAATCAAAAAGTGAGTGACATTTTGGGGTGGGAGTGTCCTCACTAATCTTTCTACATTTAGGACACCTGAAAATGGAGATCTTGTGCTAATGTTCATAGGAATTCCCCGGGAAAACAGCAAAATCCCAGGGTAAAAAGGGTTTGGA
Source organism: Neofelis nebulosa (assembly GCF_028018385.1). Classification (NCBI taxonomy): domain Eukaryota; kingdom Metazoa; phylum Chordata; class Mammalia; order Carnivora; family Felidae; genus Neofelis; species Neofelis nebulosa. Next base: position 9,259,812 of record NC_080784.1, on the reverse strand, counting down.
ACATTTAGGCTGATGAGCCTGGGACAGCTGCCTAGGATTCCCCAGTGCTCCGGAAGGACTGAAGCTCTAATGTTCTCAAAGTGGCATGAAACAGAGAATCACACAGGCCTCCTGCAGGATGACAAAGGAGAGGTCAGAAAATTCTACCTTGCATGGATGATTACCTAGACTGGGTAAATTCCCTTGGAAAGCAGGTGAAATGCCAGATTAAAAAAAAAAAAAAAAAAAAAAAAAAGCAAATTAGCTTCTTGTGGGGAGGGGAAGGAGGGACAATTTGAGATTAAGTTTCTAATTCTTTGCCTGAGTAAAGTCTCTTAACAAACTTAAATCTGGGCGTAATCAAGGTAAAATTCCTGAAAGCTGAGTTTGTAGACAGAGATCTGTACCAGCTACAAAATAGTCACCTAAGAAAAAGGATTAGAGATGAAAGTTAAGGTGTGTTTGATTGTGAGCAAATACCCATGCTGGCTGGAACAGAGTATTTATGTTGACAAATTGTAGGAATTTATGCTAGACATAGGTTCTAACTAGGCTAGAGGCTCCTAAAAAAGACTAGTCTAGACGGAATGAATTGGGGTAGGGATATATTCAAACATGGTAACCAGGTACGGGAAGACGAAAAATCATTGTATGCAGGGTCTCCAGTTTGTGAGATTTTACACATTTGAGGTTTGTAAGGAGACCATTTATTTTCATGACACATGTAGGCAACAGGTACTACCTTTGTCTTCAGCTAAGGAAAATGCAGCTCAGGGGAACCCGAAAGAGACGAGATCACTCACCTGGAATCACAAAGCTAGTGGCAAGAATTGCCGGGAGCAGAAACACTCACCTCAGATACCGGGTAGAGCAGCCTTCCCATCAGAACTAAAGGCCTATCTGGTTCCCTGTCCTCAGCATCCCTCTAACTCAAGGACATGGTTAAAGTCAAATTAATGATGTTTATTTTATGATCTTTGGAACTCCCTATTTCTTCCAAAGGACATCTTGTGAATTTCCCCTTCCGTGCCTCAGTTTCCCATAATTGACTTACTAACTCCTATTGCCAGACCTTTCTATGATCTCTATTATTTGGAAATCTCCAGTTTCCTTTTGCTTATGCCAAGGTCTTTACTTTTTCTCCTGTACTAAGGTAGGGCGGTTATACATGCATTTCTTATCTGCAAGATTAGAAAAGGACAAAGCAGAGGAACATTCAGGAAATAACATGGCTTCCAACTGGGATGGGTTTGAATTCCTTTTCTACTACTTAACCGCTGTCTGAGAAGCATAATTTATTGAGATTCTAATTGTCTTTCTCTGGAAAGTTGCCTGCCTTCCTTCTCACTACCTCTCTTCCACTAGAGGCTGCTGTTCTATCTCATCCATGATTACTCTTGGAAACGCAAGCCGTTCAAACTATGCATCCTGAGTAAAAGAAGCCTGGAAGACAGTTAATTACACCGTGACACTTAAGATATCAAGATAATCAATTTCTCTCTTTTTTTAATACCAAAACTGTATGTCCTTGTGGCTCCCAGTATTTTCATCTCTGTACTGCAATGTGCTTTCCCTCGACACAGATCTCTTCTACTACTTTTTATCCCAGATTCCCCTTTGCCCGTTAGAACCCCAAGGAATCCGATGGTAAACAAAGTCCTTGAGATCCTTGCTATCACAACTGAGCACTAGAGCCAAACCTGGCCGGCCCGAGAGATTTGGTTTCCCCTGGAGCCAGTGAGTGGAAATAAGATGAGGGAAAGGATATTATACAGATAGGATGACTGCAGGAGAGCAGATTTGGGGGCTGGGAGGTGGGCTGAGAAGCCGTTAATATGCTTGCTCTACATTTGAAAAAAAGTTGAAAATGGACAAGAAGCTGCACTGGGCGGGGAGGGGAAGACTAAGGATACCTGTTTCTCGGCTCACCTCCTGCTGTTGAAGTACGTGGCACACGGGGGAAGGAGAACCAGACACTCGAATTGAATGGAAATGCAAATAAATAACAGGAAAAATGAAAAAAAGAAAACGTAAATCAGATACAAATATATATAGTTTTTGGAAACCAATGTCCACTACAACATTCCACAACCTGTTTCACTGTGAAGTCCTTCTCCAACGTTAACCCTGTGGCAAATTCCAACACTGGCAGCAAGCAGAGTGTCAGGAAGCAAATAAGTAAAAAGGAATAAACAACCTAATGCAATTGCTATGCCACGTTTGGAAAGGTCTCATCACTGCTCTTTGGCGGTGACAACGATCTTCTTCTGGTAAGTTCTCAGCATACAGTAACACGCCAAGCCAGTGATCTGGTGGGCCTTCCAGAGTTTCTGTATGTTGAATATAGGAAGTCTTAAACGTCTGGCACTTAGTGCTGGGTCCCACTCATATCCAGCATCATTAGACCTGAAAATATGGAAACGACACAAACCCTACTGTCAAAGAAGCAAATAACAAAGGCAAAATGTCAGATAAAAGGGCTGTGAGTTATTACAAATTAGATGGTAGGTTATAAGAGTCTCTAACCTTGGAGAACAATGGAAGAGATAAATATTTGTCAAGAAAGGCATGACTCCGGTCTTCCATACCCTAAGTAGGGTTTTACCTTAATGCTGATTAGGGATTTACTAAATGCTGATTACCTTAATGTCCATGACAAACCCAGAATAGTTGTTTAAAATACGTACCTAAGACCTGGCATGTCGGAAGCACCCTACGCTCATTATCTATCATGGGTAATGGCAGTGGTAGCAGCAACAGCGTATCTGCTTTCAGCTACTTAGAGAAATGGTCATTAGGAGAAATATGATTTGAATAGCTCCAGGGAGCTACATAAACCTTCCAGAGAAAGCCTAGTAAGGAGATGAACACAGGTGTGATGAGAAGTCAAGCTGCGGGTTAGGGTGAGTAGAAATGAGGTTTGGGCTCTCCTCCTTCCATGAGCTCTCCACTGGACAATGAGTTATGGGGAACCCAGCATTCTGTAAAAGCCACTGTGAGAGTGAAGTTTGTAAAATATTCCATAATTGTACAATACACCACTAAGTGTACGGATCAAAGTTAACTAGTTCCCCCAAAGATCTGTACATTTAGGTTATTTAAGTTACAATAAACAATTTTGTGCAATAGTAATCGGTTGATTGATTAAAAAAATGACTTATGTTAAACACTGCACAAAAGTGCTGTGTATACAAAGACTAAGAAGAAACAAAAGTTGATTTCAAAGAGTTTGCCACCTTTGTTGTTGTAAAGGCTTTTCCATGTTTAGGATGACTTCCTTAGGATGGATTTCTAAACGTGCACAAAATAAGTATGAACATATTAAAGGCTGTCGATATCTTAAAAGGGTCTCTCAATTAACAATAATTTCAGAAATATGTGAAAGAAATCTATGCTTTGGCCACAATTCAATCCAGACTCTTAATTCAATTAACATTTTGAACATCTAGTCCATACTGTATGTGAGGTTCTGGATAATAAAATAAGAATCTAAAATTTAACACAACACTATCTTTGTTTAATCTAGTGGGGAAAAATTATATGGAAACTATTACTTAGTGCCACAGTGGAGCTATTTAGTGCCATGGGAACCAGAACAGATGATGAATTCTGTCTGACAGGTCATGGTTCATAAAGCCTATGGTATTTTGAGTTTGGTCTTTAGGGATGAAAGGGGGTTTTTGAGTTGGCACGGAGAAAAGAATTTCAGGAGAGGGTAGGTAAAATACGTGAAGTCCAAACTGTGAAAGTTCATGACATCTTTAAGAGAACTGGGAGTTGCCTGTTCTGGCCAGAGTTCAGGAGGAGGAAAGAACAAGACGACAATGAAACTAAAAGGTATGCAGGGTCAGATCAGGGCCAAGGGCATGAAAACACTAGGGTAGTTGGCCTTATAAAGAATTTTAAGACAGTGGGCTGATATAATCACAAGTGTACTTAGTAGATAAGCTACTTTCAGTGTTGAGGATGGATTAGAAAGGTAGGAGATAGCTGAAGCAGTTAAGGATTATTATAATGGGCTGAGCCTGAGGGATGAGGCTTGAGCTCAGGAGAAATCAGAGGAGAAGTAGTACCCAGTGAGCCCGAGATAATTTCTGAGGTAAATCACTAGACTTGGGGGACAGGTGAATGTCCTGCCTAGAGAAGGAGCCACAGCCACTCTCTCTTTTATTTGGAATCCCAAGTAGACACAGGTACACCAATTGCCCTGTTAAGAAAATTACAACAGTAGAAGTGGTTTTCCACAAGAGGGAAATAAGGAATGATGGGTTCCGATTTGGACCGGTTCGTTCTGAGATGGAAGCAGACATGACATAAGGAGAATTCCAACGGAAATTATGATTCTGGAAGATACGAGAGAAAGGACGGAACTTGAGATACACATTTTCTAGCCGTTGCGGTAGAAGTGATCGTTGAAGTTGTTAAAATAAATTGGGACCATTCGGTGAAAGCATGTAGTGTCAGAAAATAAATCTGAAGTCAGAATCTTGGGAACCTCTCATCTTTAAGGGGCTGAATGGAAGAAAAGGAGGCAATATGCTTTTATCTAGTTTATGGGGGAAATCATACCACAGTCTCAGAGTTGTCCAAATCTCCTCTTAGGATGGAAACTTCCAACATTACTCTAAGACAGCTTTCAGTAATAGTTGTATATATATAAAAAAAAAAATCTGAGGGGTGGCTGGGTGGCTCAGTCGGTTAAGCATCCAACTTTGGCTCAGGTCATGATCTCATGGTTTGTGAGTTCAAGCCTTGCATCAGGCTCTGTGCTGACAGCTCAGATTCTGGAGCCTGCTTCAGATTCTGTGTCTCCCTCTCTCTGCCACTCCCTTGCTCACTCTCTCTCTCTCTCTCTCTCTCTCCCTCACTTAAAAGTAAACATTAAAAAATGTGAAAATTCAGATTTTTTTTAGTGTCACAAATCCTGAATTTTGGATGTAATGGGAAAACTCCCATGACTGACATGAATTGGAAGGTCTCCTTGTTAGAGATGAGAGGGTTTGGGTTGAGAAGAGCAATTCTTTCAGGAGCACCTGTCCATGATGAAAGTCTAAAACCCTGTGTCAGCACAGCCTCTGATAGGATCTGATTAGACTCCCACCCCAAAAGACAGGGTGCTTGTCAGGAAGGATTTGGAGGAAGCTTGGCTCCAAGGTGTTTAGCTTTGCTGTGTGATGAATACTCTCCTTGAATATGTCTCCCTCCCAGACTAGTTGGACGGCATCCTATCAACCTAAAGATTGGTGGCTAGGGACAATCCCTTGGTATCCTTCTCTATCATATTCCCAAGTTTCCTTCATGAGCATATCTTGATATTGACTCCTTAGGATGACATCCCTCCTTTCATTTCTTGCGTGGAGGCACGGTGGAAGACAGGGATACAGATTATAACTAGTTTAAATAAAACTCCATGTCTGCGTATTATACCCTCATTACTCTTCAGCTCATTCAACTTTCCACCCGGAAAGCTGGACAGCAGTCAGAGACAGAAGAGTCCAAAACTGGAGAGATCAGAAAATTCCATGGAATCCAAGGACTACCATATCCAAAGAGGTCTTTGATCTCAGATGTGAGGTAAGGTTAAACAATGGCATCAGCATAGCAGATAAGTAGACTGGCTATGACTACAAATTCTTCACCACTCCATTCATTAAGACAAGGGGGTCTAATTCCCTTCCCCTGGGATCCATACTGGCTTTCATCACTTTGTTTGACCAACAGAATGCAGTGGATATAAAGCCAGATCCTAAGAAGACTTGTGGCTTCTACCCAGGACTCTTGAAACACGCATTTCAACTGTGAGAAGGATGACAGGGAGAGATTCACGGGAAAAGAAATAGCACCTTTGCAAACTGTCTTGGCTGAAGACCGAGCCAGCAGCCAGCACCAACTTGCCAGCCACGTGGCAGAGCCGTGCTGGAAGGGGATCCTTCCTGCCCAGAAGCCTCTACAGGCAATGCTGTGTGGAACAGAGACAGACAGGCAGTCACTTAGGATCCCTGCCCCAAGGGCACATTCCTGAGCAACATAAATTATATTTCTTGATTTAGATTACCGAATTCGGTGATGGTTTGTCACACAGCAGAACATAATCAAATATTTGGTCAAATTATTTCCAATTGCACAATGATCCTTCTAAAGGGTGAGAAGTTCCGGGTTACAATTAAAACTTTCCCAGACACTTTCATTAGCTCACGAGAGATTCCCCTAAAGCTTACGAAAAAAAGCCAACGGCACCACCAACAACAACACTTTCCCCGAGATCGTGCTCTATCTGACGGTACAGTGAGAACCCAAGAGCAAAGACGTAAGGGATGAAATGCATTCTACCCCTCCTTCCAGATAGTTTTCTGGTTGTTTTCTCTGAGTGTACATGTTGATGGAGGACAAATCGAGGGAGGTACTGGGGATCACTGTTGTGTGTTCTTCTCGTAACAAAGGGCAGCGGGAGGAAAAACTGTTCAGTGGCGAGGGCCAAACAGATCTAAAGCAAATCCCTGTAGGTCAAGTGAAATTTCACTGCTGAATAATTTCCCAAGCTCATCTGCAAGGAATACTTACAGGGAGATGTTTTATCTTAAGGACCAACTCAAATGTCACAGGCAGGCCTAATGAAGTTAGACAAAAGCGAGCATTTTTTTTTTCTATGAAAGTATTTCCAGAAAATAAATGAGACGAAGACACACCATGAATGTCACTCGCAGATATTTGAAAGAACGATTTAATTGTCCTGGCAAAGTTACTCATTATGTTTTTGGGCTTGACATCATTACAGTTCTCTGTTTACTGTATTATGCGTGAAACCGCATGGTAACAGAAATTATTTTAGAAACCGAAATGCTTCATAGAAAAATAAATGAATATCCCTTGGAGGCACATTAAAAGTCATCATTAAAGAGTCTAGAGCAAAGCCAAGAGTTTATCATATAAAAAAATTATTCTCAATTTAAGACATGCCATTATAAGAATCAAGTCATACGGAACTAGGGAGCACAAAAGTGGTTTCTTCTACTAATTAATAAAGAAATATCTCTAAGACACCAATCTAGCACACAGGGCCTGACGCCTATTAAAGACACATGATACACAACAGAGCAGAGGTATTTGTAATACATTTTCATACAAAGGCAGGCATCCTGTGAGCATTTGGTAAATAGTAATTAGATTGAAATATATGCTTCCAATACTGACAGGGACAGTTTCTCATCAGTGCAATGCTTTGAGAAACTTTATGGCACAGAGTGCTCGTATGAACTTCCCATAGCAGTGAGCAGATAAGAATGTGTATATTTATGGTGCACGGTTGGGGAAAAGAGTAACATGACCAGTCGTGTCAGGTTGGCACTATTTTAAGCACTTACTGGTATTAGTATGGAAAGCTGGGAATGTGTATGATTTGGAATGCACATATACACACGATTTCTGATGTGAACATACGAAATACATAATATGTTCTGAGAACATTAAAAAAACACCCGAGAAAGGTGTAAGGGGCTACGTTATACAATGCAGTCCCTACCAACTAGCAAAAGTATTTTTAAGTCCCCTAAACACTTTCACCAACTCTAACTTCGTGTTGGTCCTATCCAAATTTCCTATGCCAGTCTTCCTCTGTTCAAGATGATCTCAACCTTGGGCATTTCTCTGAACACATGCATCCATCTGCCTGGATTAAATTCTTAGTATGCAGGAAAGTCAGTATGCCTTGTCAAACCTGCCAAGTTTACATTATGAGTAAGATACAGAAGTTATCAAATTGTTCTGAGACCTTCGATCTCATTTCCTTTATCTTTACTTTGCCTGGAGGTCTTTGGCTCCTGTCTGAACTTCCCGAAGCCCTGACCATATGGTCATTTGCTAATGTGGTTGATGTAATTTACATCCTGCTCAAAAATGACCAAATCCTGAGGCTTGATGCATGTTTATTTAAAACAAAAGACAACAGGAAGCTGGTCCTGCCACGTGCAGCCATCACAAAACATAATAAAACAGAATTTCTAGATTGTCTTTGATTCTTAGGCTTCTTCTGAAAAGTTAATTTCAAAAATATTCTTGGTTCCTCTAATAAAGTAGGGACAATTTCACATGGGAGGTTAGGAACAGTACACTCTGAGCTGAGAGCCAGAATTAAAAGGGACCATGTATCACAAAGAAAAAAAAAACATATGCTTACACATCAGTGTGGGAGAGAGTGGGGATAAAGCTTTCATCAGAAAGAAAGCAGAGAAAGGAGAGAGAACTGAAGGGAAGTTCCTGAGGTCGACAAAGCAGAAACGGGTAAGTGTGGAAATGAAAAACACTGTCAGGAAAGATATCTATTTTGTCGATTTTGGCAAAGTCAAGGGGGGAAAGGAACAGATGGCTTCTACGCCTTTGGACACTTCCAGCGCTAGGCTAGATGCTTTAAGTAGATGATGCCACCTTATCCAGAGTCTCAATAAGCCCTGTGAGGTCGACGCATCGAATACATGCTTGAGGTAAGCCGACCAAGATTTAAGCGTGTGCAATAACTTGCTAGTAAGTGGCAGGGTCCTGCTTGGTTGTAATTCCCTCCCTTCCCACATTCCCACGTTCCTTATAAAAAAAAGCGCCATGCTGGAAATGGGGCTCCTGGGAATATACTTACTTCAATCTGATTGTTACAAACTGAATACATTTTCGATGTTTTAGATGTCAAGATACCTGCATCTTACTACTTTCTCACACATATAATTTCTAATGTAGATACACAAATACATTTCTCAGGATCTCTTAAACTTTCACTGTGTAGAAACAGTACACATTTGTGTGCGTCTTCAAATCTGATGAGGTTTTACACTGACACCACATCTAATTCGAACAGCACATTTCAAGCACTCAGGTGTTCATTTCGAATGTGCCTAGTGACCACCACGTTGGACAATGTGAATCTAAAAGTGGGGCTTTTGAGTAAACTCTGGAATTGGGAAGCCACTGCATCTCAAAACATAAACCCTTTACCGGGTCTTACCACTCTTGTTATGCTGACTGAGACCACCCAGCGAACAAGGAGCTAAGAACAGCCACCTAACACCCCCAGGAGTTCAAATATTTTGCCATGTCTAACTCAAATGAGCAGAATTTGGATAGGAAGGAAGGAAGGAAGGAAGGAAGGAAGGAAGGAAGGGGAAGGGAAGGAAAGTCAAGGGAAGAAAAGAAGTAGGGAGGGAAGAAGGAAGACCCAAAACACATCCTTATGAGATTTTGTAGTGATTTTCAAAGTATGATCCACACCCCTCAGAGTCTCTAAGATTCTTTCAAGGGGTCTTCAAAGTCAAAAGCATTTATAATAATAATAATAATAATAATAATAATAATAATAATTATAATAAATGAGAGGAAGGAGAAGAGGAGGAGGAGGAGGGGGACGAGGAGGAGGAAGGAGAAAAAGGAGGAGGAGGGGCCAAAGGTTTTTCACTGTGTTGACCCTGGGTGCAAAAGAAAGAGTGGGTAAACCACTGGTGCCTTAGTACAAAATAAAGGAAAGACCACTACGTGCTAGTGATCACTGTATTCTTCGCTCCCAAACACATAAAAAGGAAAGAAAAAGCCCAGTTTCCCTTGAGAATGTCTATTTTTATAAAGCAGTAAAAATGGTCACTTTTCTTGAATCTTAACTCATGATCCTCATCTTTCTAATATTCCATGTGACAAAACAGAACTACAGATAAGGCACTTCTGCTCCATGTTGAAGTATGTTTTTCTCTAGAAAAGCCCTTGTATGGTTCCTTGGAGTTAGGAGCTGAGTGAGTCACTATTTTCACAGAATACCACGTTTACACACAAGAGAAAGAAATGAGGGACACGCATTTATTTTCTTGCCAGTGATAGAAAACAGCAGACAGCAGGTGTCAATAGAGAAAATTGACTTTTCAAGTGAAAATTAGAATTTTAGAAAATGTGATTTTTTTATTGGATAAGGAAACATTCCAACATTTCGTAGATCTGTCTGAAAAGTTCAGTGAGTTAATATTTTCCTAATGACCACTAAATGATATCTGAAAAACCGTTTATGGTTTAAAAGATTCATCAGAGTGAAAAACAGATCAATGGATTTTGGTAGAATAGGGTACGTAAAACTTACAGACGTAATTTCAGAGGCCACAGTGCAACTAAAATAATGTGCCATTTTGTACCATTTGATCTAGTATCCAAGCCAAATATTTACAATAATCTGAAAATGTTAAAATACTCTTCCCTTTTCTTATTACATATCTGCGTGAAGCCCTATTTTCTTTATATATCTCAACCAAAAACAAAAGCCCAAAAAAACAAAATTGCAGCAGATTGAATCCAGAAGCACATCTGAGTATGTATATCTGTCTTCCATTAAGCCAGACGTTTGTAAAGATGTAAAACAATGCTATTTTTCTCACTATTTTTTATTTGTTTTGGAAAATAAAGATGTTTTCACAAAATATTCAAGTTAACATGTGACATTTAATTTTCTTATTTGGACACGATTTAACATGTAAAATATTTTTAAACTTCTCATTTTGGGAGCACCTGGGTGGTTCAGTCAGTTAAGCGTCCGACTTCGGCTCAGGTCGCGATCTCACGGTTCATGAGTTCGAGCCCCGTGTTGGGCTCTGTGCCAACAACTCAGAGCCTGGAGCCTGCTTCGGATTCTGTGTCTCCCTCTCTCTCTGCCCCACCTCTGTCTTTCTCTCTCAAAAATGAATAAATGTTAAAAAAATTTTTTTTTAACTTGTTTTTAATTCCCAACATGATAGACATTAACACATGGACTCTCACATAAACATAAGCTGTTTGGGACTCTCAATCATTTTTAAAAGTGTCCTGGCAGACTGACATTTGAAAGACTTCTAGTGAGTGGAAGGCACGCATACCTTTTAGAATCACAGAGACTTAGTTTTGTATCTTGGCTCTCGTCACTTACTAGACTACTAGCCTTGGTCAAGTTACTGGCTAGGAATTATGGCTTTAAAGGACCTGCCACATTACCCAATAGTAATGTGTAATAGTAATGATGTAAGTGGCAGCTGTTACAATTATCACCACGGCCCTGTCTAGATTCTCTCTCTGCAACTCTTGAGCTCCCTGACTTCAAGTATATACAGTTACTGGGGAGTAAGCTATAATTTCCCACCAGGACAGTCATTCCCTCGGGTATAAAGTATCCATTGCCTACGACTTCGGGCTTCTGGCCTGACAGATTACCAGCTTGTCAGTCCCTGCAGCGCTCAGTAAGTGCAACACCACCACAGTTCACTTGTTAACTGGCTATATTTACACTGGTAAAGTGCAAAGACGGCCCACAGAGGGGAAAGAGATGCTACGACACATTTTAAGTCCCAGAGGATTAAGAGTATGGTTGGTTTCTGTCGCTCCGTGTGGGCTCTCAATGCTATACAAGTTAGCAGGCTGAACCCTCACAGAGTCGTCCTCTTTGGGGGATCTGGAGGCACAGCCTCAAAGTTCTGATTCCTGGAGGGAGCTAGCCATGGGTGTGGGGAGAGCTCTCTGCTCTTTGGATCTGTTTATCTCTGACACCCTGAGCACCTCCTCTGTGAGACGCGGGACGACTTTGGCACAGACTAGGGAAAAGTAGGATAGAGATACAGGGAAAGGGTAGATTTGCTGTGGGTGGCATTTGGGAAGGAAAGAGGTGCTTTTCATAGGCAAGTGTGAGGGCTTGAATGTGAACAATTGAGGAACCGCTCAATTACTTTACTCTGATGATAGAAATGTGCTGCCTTCTGTCGGTTGTACAATAAAATGCTTTTCCATTTGGGAAGATACTTAGTCTGGGCTGGGTGGGTGAGTACCACACTGCTTTCCCTAGGAACTGACTAAAGTCATTTCCCATATTTTCTTCATATAATGATTCCACATTGTATGGATGGATTAGAAACTTCAGGGAGGATACAAATGTAGCCAAAACCCCAAAGTCACAGCACAGAGTAGAGTATACAATGGAGACTTTTTTTTTAATCTTATACCAATTAAGAGGCCAGCAAATCACTTTTTGCAATAAACAGCAACATGAATTTGGACTTCATCTTCCATTAAGTCCTTGACCATGGTTAAGCATTGTGAATAGAGAAACACATCTGTAATGACTAACAATGGAAATTTAACCTTTTTCCCTCTGCCTCCACATAATATCTTTCTTAGCAAACTAAAATATATTACATAGTTACCAGAATGAAAGGGCCTCTAAGCATATAGTGTAAATGGAGCTCAATAGTAGATAGTATGAGGCTAAAAGTAAATAAAATAGTTACAGGACAAGTCATGGAAAATAATTTAAATTCGTTGAATGATTTCCTCTTCAATTAGGAATGTGCCAGAAAAAATATGTGGATTGTAGCATATTTTTAAATTTCCTGGAACATAGGAATGGAAAGAAGAACTTGTTTTACTTTGAAAGTTGCTAATATCTTTGTAAGTCCCAGTAGAATTTAATCAATTTTCATAAATATCTACTGATGAAACTATAAATCACTTTCAGCCCCCCTCTTATAGGGGTGTACAAACGAGACAACAAGATTTCATTTTTCACTTGCGGCCTACGCAAGAGATAAGAGCTTCCGGTTGATCGTCCCGTCGTTTGCTGTTTGCAATTCTAAAAATGAATCTCCTTAGTTACTTCCCCCTTAAGTAAAAAGGGAGACACAAATATTTAGTAACATCTAGCAATCACATTTTTCAAGCATGAAGAGGTGTGGAAACAGTTTTTTCTTGATAAAAATATTACTTTTTTTTTTGAATGTTTACTTATTTTTGAGAGAGAGAGAGAGAGAGAGAGAGAGAGAGAGAGAGAGCATGAGAGCCCGATGCAGGGCTCGAACCCACAAACAGTGAGATCTTGACCTGAGCTGAGGTCAGATGCTTAACCAATGGAGCCACCCAGGTGGCCCCAAAATGTTACACTTCTGAGTATTAAGTAAAGTACTATTCCAAAGTGGTGGAAAATAATATATTTATCAAACTCTATGAAAAATAAGTGTGATAGCTATTTAGGAGCCTTCTGTTATATGTATTATTTGGCCAGCAGAATAAATCATGAACCAAATCTGGTATATAGTGTACAATTTTAACTCAAGGTCACACTTCTAGACCAAAAGCAATTTTACATACCCTCCTTTGGAAGAAACTTCCTCTAACAGCTGCACCTCATCCCTACAGACTGTCTTCTGTTTTGCAATTAGAACTGTGCCACCCTAGTTTCCTTAGCCTCGTATATTTTTCAAAAATTATGGCAGCTAGTTGAGTGCCAGACATCTGTTAGTGGAGAGGCTCTTAAAGATTAATTGCTTACTTTCTCTTCTTGGAAGCTATCTGTGAACTGTGAATAGATAATGTTGGAAATTGTCATCTGATGAGTATATTTACAAGTATGTAGGTTATGGCCTCTTATCTACCCCAGACGGGGCTCATTTTACTGAGTGGTGAGTGTCTTTAAGTTTGTTCTGGGCGGTTTGGGTACTGTTGCATTGTCATTTAAAAAGTTACTGTTACCCAGCTGCACTTAGGTTCTCAATGCCCTGGAAAGATGATTTTCTGTGTTTCCAGCTATGTCTTCCATCCACACCCCGCAACAACCACGCTAAACCTATCCTACAATTCTAAACCTTTCCACCCATTTCTAACACAGGTCTCCATCCCGGATGCCTCCTGTTTTGCAATAAAAGAAACAGAGCCCAAGAGGTACACATGCCTTTAATTTTCTATGCCCACACCTACAATCTTATTTACATCTGCTTTACAGTCTTAGTTTCTAACTTCCAGTTTTAGTGGCAAAGACACTGTTCTTTCTACCTCCAAAGGGAAGGTTTATCTGCCTGTGTTTTCATCTCCTCCCATCTAGTCATGGACCCTGTGCATCAGTCCAGCCACTTTTAGTTAAACAATCATTTCTAGTGCATAGCGTGTAAAAGACATTGAATTCGAGGTTATAAATACAAAGATGAAGACCACCGGGCTGGACTGTAGATGAGCTAACAGTTGACTCTAAGACACTGGTAACTTCTGTATTGATGTATATAAGATACAATAGTAGAGCACAGATCAGTTGGAAACAAACCAGTTGCAGACAAACCAGTTGGAAAAGGCTTATGAAGAGTCAGTACATAAGTTGAGACTTAAAAGGGCAATGAGTTTTTGCTGCCTGCCAGCTAAGAGAGGACTGCTTTGTCTTTCCCTAGAAATCCTGCTGTAAATTAAACAACTACCTTCTCTCTTTTTTAAAATTTTTTAATGTTTATTCATTTTTGAAAGACAGAGACACAGAGCCCAAGCAGGAAAAGGGCAGAGAGAGAGAGAGAGGGAGACACAGAATCTGAAGCAGGCTCCAGGCTCTGAGCTGTCAGCACAGAGCCCGACATGGGGCTTGAACTCATGAACCATGAGATTATGACCTGAGCCGCAGTCGAACGCTCAGATGACTGAGTCACCCACGCGCCCCAAACAACTACCTTTTCTAAACCAAACATTTTCCAACTTTATTTAAGAACACAGTCCTTTCTGCACAGCACGGATTAGTCAACACAGAGGATACATGGAGATATTATAACTCTGCCGGGTAAACCCGGAGGCACCTCCTAGGATTCCTTGGGAGAACCAAACCCATGCTGGTATGAAGCGGCCGTTTCTAAAATACTCATTATACTGAAAATATTGTAACATTTTTATATCTTGGAAGAAAAACATGGGGAGAAAAAGAAAAATATTGTTACTTTTTTAAGTTCATTTTTTACAATTTATTAAAAATTTCTCAACGTCCCAGCCCTCTTTTTCTCAGACAAGATTCCTCCAGGGCTCTGTGAGGATACAGATGCTCAGAGGTGAGGTTCCAGCCCTGACTATTATTTTTCCTTCCTGGACCATGGTTTAGTTCATTTTTCGTTTTGCCAAAACTAAAGGAATTAATCTCAACCACCTTCGGCAAAATAAAATTATTTTTGACAAGATAATTTGATATATTGTCATTTTCTTAGTTGTGTTTTATCTCTTTGTCTATTCCATTAAAATAGCTTGAGCCTTTTCATTGCCGTGCTCAGAAGTGTTCTCAGAAGCCACCCAGAGGCCACTGTCCTTCCTCGGTGTGTGAAGAAGGTCTTCCAAAGACAGGACCAGAGAGAAGAAAGCCTTGAAAACAGGAGAAGAGAAGACGAAATGATCTCCTCGCAAAGAGGTGTGATGTGAGCAGGACTCACCTGTAGGTCTGCGGCAGAGAGAAAAAGGAAACGGGAGATAGAGATGTGGCTAAAGAGGGCCGTGGGAGGACCAGGACCCTAGACACTACGACCTATGACCCTAGACACTACGATTTGGCCATTCCAGAGATTCAAGGGCCTCAAGAGAGTTTCAGGAGTGGCTCCAATGACCTGACTGCAAGTTATGACCCGCACCCGTTATAAGATAGCTGCAAATTATTTTTAAATGGCTCTGTCCAGACAGTATAATGAGCATGGAGATGGTAAAGGGAGGCCATTGATGCAGCCAATTACCCCGTTCAGGGATTCCCAAGTCAATAATCCTATTAGAAAGCGGGGCTGCTAGAGCTCTTTGAGAAAGCCTAGATTCCAGCCAAGGTAACTCTGAGTGTTTCCATCATTTTGATCTTTGATGAACACCAGTGACCTTAAGTAACTATCTTAATGAATTTTGCAAAATGTACTTCCATTGATAAATTAGAGTTCTGTTAATCAGCATAACTACAGCTGGGTTCTCTTTTGGCGAAACTACTCTTTGAAATACGTGGGTTTTAAAATATTTTAGAAAATATCTTACCCTGAATGAGGAGGGTTTGAGACTTTAATTAAAGTCTTTTTTTTTTTTTTGAAAGTTTATTTATTCTGAGAGGGAGAGAGAGAGAGAGCGAGGAGGGGAGGAGCCAAGAGACAGGGAGACACAGAATCCCAAGCAGGTTCCATGCTGTCAGCACGAGCCTGACTCGGGGCTCAATCTCACAAACCCTGAGATCACGACCTGAGCCAAATCATGAGTCAGACGCTTAACCCACTAAGCCACCCAGGTGCTCCTCTAATTGAAGTCTTGTAGTCTGTAACCATGGGATGGGAACCCAAGGCACGATCACTAAATGGTTTTGTATTAGGTCACTGAGTTGGAGACTTCTGACTATAGGGCTAACGAATCCTTCCTCTAGGCAGAATCCTGGAGTCCGCCTGAATGATATTTTGTGCAAAACAGATTGGATCCCTTACATGGAGAGCTGGCACGTCATCAAGCGGTATTTTCTTGTTTAGTTGATAAAAAGTTAGCATGGGTGTGCATGCGTAACAGACTTCACCTGAGACGTGCTGCTGCTACAATGCTCCATCGACTTTGTGGGGGAGGTGCTGACCCTCACCCACACAAAACTGTGGTTGCTACCACTTGATCCACAATATGCAAACAACTGGTTTAAGTCCATTCAGAATCTCAATTCAATTGAGATTGTCAACTCTAGATGGTAGTGGGGGAGCTGTGTGGGGCTCAGTGTTTACAGTTTCCTTTAGGTGTCTTCATCGAACAGTGCTGTGTTAAAGGAAACCACTTTTGTCTGCCTCTTGTTGGTCTACTGGCATAGTTCTTAGGATTGGATAGTCCCTACGATTGTTAGTTCAAATGCCAGTCATAAGGTTTAGATGGCAGTATGCTACGTTTGTAAATATACATCATTAGCAGTGTTACAAATTTGACAAGGGAGCTGGGATGTAGGGCACAGGAGGCCGACCCCACAACAGCCAAAGGCTCCCTTATTTCTGGGGCTAAAAAACCCATTTCTCTTCCTATGTGTGACAACAATTTATGAGGAGAAAAGAAAGTAAATATCTAACTGTGAGCTTGTGACTAAGTGGTTCACGATAGGTAGACGCTGTCAGAAAGTAGCAGATGGCTGGTGTGGTGGAGAAAAGTCTAAGGTAGCCCCCCAAAATGCCAGCCTCTTGACTATACCTTCTTCTCATTATATTAGGTATCACTGTGAAGGGATTTTACAGATGTAATTAAAGTTCCCAATCAATTGACTTTAAAATAGGGATTGCACAGAAGGGGCTATTAAAACAATATCCTAGAAGGCTGTAAATTGGCTGTCTTTCAGCTCAACAGTGGGATCAAAGGTCTTTGAATGAGAGGAGTTACTCTGAGATTCTGAAGACTGCCCCAATATCAAAGCCCAGATTAATCACAGCAACTGCTTATTTATTCACTGACCCAATAAATGCATTTAATGTCTAGAATGCAATAAAAATTAAATATAAACTACAATAAACTCATAAGAAATGTGCAATTCTATTTTTACTACTGGCATAGTTATAGAGTGAGGTGGCTTATTTTTCATTCGCTAAAGATACGACTTAAAAAGAGGGTAAGATGTCAGAGTAAAATCTAATAAGTCGCATTTAACACCATTTATGAGTTACCTAAATAGCTGTTTCTAGGATGAGCCGGTTCCTGATTGCTCACAGAAAATTTTCCATTAGCCTCTCGTGTCTCTGCACATTTTATAAGCAAGGAGCTAACTACCCTTTTGTCTCCAACTATCTTTTCAAAGATGTGTGTATGGTAATCAGCCTTGAAAAACAGAGCGTCTCCATTTAGAGCAGAGGGCAGATTTTCTTTCTGCTAAGTGTAATAAAGATAATTCTTTCTTCCAGAACAAAGGACAGGTTTCCTTTTGTCCACTGTAAGGTGTTGGGGTGTATGTTCTCAGCTGGGATGCAAATGTACCCTGTGTGAGCCCCCCTACCCCCCATGTAACTCGGGGAGCTAGGAATATCAACATATATACACCCTACTCATGCTGCCTTGTGTATACTAAACTGTCTCAAGTTCAAGAGTCTTGTCTCTTCTGCCAGCATCAATGAAACTGTGGCAGAATAACTGCTTAACTACAGCTTAAAATCTGCCAGCTTTCAAAGTCCTTGACACTGATGAACTTACAACACAAATGATTCATGGCACACTGTAGGTGTCTCCTAGTTTACAAAAAGCAGTTTTGGTAAAAAGTAACTAATGTGTTTTTCCTCATTGATTTGTATACAATATATAGTGACATGAATTTTCTACATCAATTTCTAGATGCACAATTTATTTGTAAACACTAATATGCATATTTTCAGGGGTGCCTGGGTGGCTCAGTTATGCGTCCAACTTTGGCTTAGGTGTTGATCTCACCATCTGTGAGTTTGAGCCCCGCGTCGGGCTCTGTCCTGACAGTTCAGAGGCCAGAGCCTGCTTCGGATTCTGTGTCTCCCTCTCTCTCTCTCTCTGCCCCTCTTCCCCCCGCCAAAATAAATAAACATTAAAAAAAATTAAATGCATACTTTCAAAACCTTCAAAACCTTAACAAAATATTATCTTCTGCAGTCCCTTGGTATCTGGCTTCAACCACATCTCTCACCTTTATCAACAAGGAGGAGAAGAATGAAAGAATGTGCTTTGCTCATTTATTTCTAGTTGCCAAAATTAGGGGTGGAAAAAGACGTACCTTTTCCAAACCGACCTTGTTGGCTAATTAGAGAAACAAAATATTCTTAATTTTCCTTACAAGAAGACTATTAGTTTTCTCCAGGACTTACTGCAGGAAAGAGGTCTCAGAACATTAAAGAAGGTGAGAACGAATAAGATACAAACCGGGATTTGAAGCACATATTCCACTCTACAGTTCAGTTCAGTTTAGTTGTGAACTGACCTTTGTAGATGTAAAACCTTGCATTCTACATATACGTTTCATCAAGTACTATGTCAGAAATAGAGTGTTGTAAAGCTGTTGACTCCGTAGACATAATCGCTTTGGACCTATTTACTAAACTGAGTCCTTAACAGTGTGGTCAGCTTATGGTGTAGATATGTAGCTGGCCCTTCTCTGGAACCAATTAATGCTACTAAAAAATCTGGGAAATATACTTGCCTGCCCTGCAAGTATAGTGCCAAACCATGAGAAACTCTTAAAAACTGAGCATAAACTAAGGGTTGATGGGGGGTGGGAGGGAGGGGAGGGTGGGTGATGGGCATTGAGGAGAACACCTGTTGGGATGAGCACTGGTTGTTGCATGGAAACTAATTTGACAATACATTTCCTGTTTAAAAAAAAAAAAAGCATAGTGTTAAAAAACCAGTCCTTTTGTTTTGGTTTGCTTTCTTTGGCCTTCCGAATTGCTCATTACTGAGTCCCCAGCAAGTCTAAAACATAATGATCTGGGGGAGTTTCTAAGGACAAGAAAACATAAAAACATTCTCACCTTTTCAACTAAATTGAAAACATCCTAAGAGCTCAATGTAGGTTATATGATATACTCCATAGCCTAGGAAGTTACACAGGGTTTGGGTTTTGTCTATTGGTTTCACTTTGTTTTATTTTTTAGAAGATACTCTTCCGAAAAAAATGAGAGGGAGTGAGTGTGGGGAGACACAGAGATAAGAGACAGAGACAGAGAGAGGAAATGATGCTTTCTGGAAAGCAAGCATTGTCACCTTCTACAATCATGACAAGGCTGTTACTCCTTAGCAGGTACTTGGTCGCTGTTACAGGTGTTTTACTTACTAGAGAAGATTGATATTGTTCCTGGGAATCTGGAGTCCTGGGACCTCACCACTGCAGATGTTTATTACCTATATCATCACTATTCCATTTGTCAGTCATAGAGGAAGCTGTTACTCTTCTGGAAGCTTGTTTTGTTTTGTTTTTTTCTTTTAAGTTTATTTATATATTTTGAGGAGAGAGAATGAGAGAGCAGGGGAAGGGCAAAGAGAGAGGGAGAGGGAGGGAGAGAGAGTGAATACCAAGCAGGCTCTGCACTGTGAGCACAGAATCCGTTGTGGGGCTCAATCCCAGGAACCCTGAAATCATGATCTGAGCTGAAAGCAAGAGTTGGATGCTTAATGGACTGAGCCACCTATGTGCCCCAGAAGCTTGTAATTAAACTATACTTTTCTTTTACATCCTTGATAATCCCTAGAAGACTGTGGGTCTTGGAGAAATGTTCAAATATTGAATAAAATATTGCATTGGCTTTAAACTCTCAAGAATCTTATGAATAATCCTTTCTTTCACAGCCTGACAAAAATGAAGAATATAACCCTACAAGAAAAGGTGCTCTTTGGAACAGACAGTCTGAAGGAGGAGGAGAAGGTTTGCCAGCTGTAAAGACTTCAAATCCTTTTCTGTCTTTTCCCCCCCCACTGTGAGGAGGTGATGAGTTAAATGAACTATCAGCACATAAGACTTATGACATCTTTTACAGCTCTGAGGAGTTTGAGCCTTCATCACTGTCTTACTCCACCCTGATTTTACTCCTACAGCAAAGAGAAAAAGGAAGTTTTTGTAGCTGAGCTATCAGAGTATTTCTAAGAAATACTCCAAACCGTGAATCTCATTCAATCACTTGGGGGTGGTGCTAATGAGGTCAAGTCTGCAAATTTGGACTCCACCTGAGCCAGTTACTTGGCAGGTGATCACCTCAGTATTTGTTGCTAGAAACTTTGTAAAAATGTACAACTTTTCATTTATTTGGTTATTAGTTTAACTACATTTGTGGTTACCCACTGTCTGTCCCCCATTGTGTGGGGCCATAACAGTGTAATAGTGATTGAGGTCACTGTGATCCCAGCTTTATGGGATTTATAGTGAGGGAGATAAAAAACAAACAAACAAACAAACAAACAAATGAGTGGACAGCTGAGCTAGGAATAATTTAGTAAACAAGCAAAATGATATGACAGAGGATAATAAGAGGGATACCTGCACCTACACAAGACAGAACAAGCTAAGAAGTCCTTGCTGGGGACCCTACTTTTAAGTTGGAACTTCAAAGATGAGAAGGACTCAGCTACGGGCAGAGCAGGATATTGTAGGGGAGTGTGCTTCAGATAGGGAGACAGAGCTTGCTGTGTTAGAGAAGCTAAAACAGGGACGAGGTGACTTCTATGGATTAAGCATAAAAGGAAGTGAATGGAAATGAGGTTGGAGAGAGGAGCATGAGCCAAACTATCTTGGGTCTAACAGACCTCAAAGACAGTCTTGGATTTTAAGTTCAATAAGGAAACCGATGGACCTTTAAGTAGACCCACTCTATGTGCTAAAAGGATGAGTACTAAGAGTAGAAATCAGAAGTTAGAGGAGACTATGGTTGACATATTCTTATTGACCCCCACAGGTCCTCTCTCCACCTTTATTCCATCCTCCCAAGCCCTAGGAGGCTGACCACACAGATTTGCAACAGTAAGAGCATCTCCTTGTGGCTTCCAGTTCTACTTGGCCAATGGGGACTGTGGGCAGGAAATGAGAGAAAGGGAGGAGAGTACAATCAAAGCATTTGCTCCCCTGGCTTATTCTCTGCTAGGGTGCCAAATCTGGCCATAGCCCTCTTTTGGAGGCCAATGTACCTGCACTATGGCCCTCATTGCTCACCTCTCTGTCCAGCTTCCAAAAACCCTTTCTTGACCCTTGTCCCCTTGTTACTAGTCCCCTTGTACTATCTCTTGTTGCCAGAGCTTTGTAAATATAATCCCTTTATGAAACTTGCTTCAGTTACGAAGCTCAAATGTCCCACATTTCTATCTGGGAACCTACATCCCCAGGCCATTATAGTATTTCAGGCAAGAGAAAAAGAGGGCATGGTGTAAGGGAAAGGTTCTGAAGACAGAGAGAGTTAGATTGATTTGAGAATGTATTCTGGAGTTAGAATCGTAGGATTTGTTGAAACACATGAAGTGACACATAAGAAAAGGGAGGGCAAACCCAGGACAAACCCATTTGACTGGATGATTCCAGCCGAGACCAGGGAATAGACAGTAATAGCACTTACTTCTTTTTTTTTTTTTTTTAATTTTTTTTTTCAACGTTTTTTATTTATTTTTGGGACAGAGAGAGACAGAGCATGAACGGGGGAGGGGCAGAGAGAGAGGGAGACACAGAATCGGAAACAGCCTCCAGGCTCCGAGCCATCAGCCCAGAGCCTGACGCGGGGCTCGAACTCACGGACCGCGAGATCGTGACCTGGCTGAAGTCGGACGCTTAACCGACTGCGCCACCCAGGCGCCCCAATAGCACTTACTTCTAAGGGAAAACTGGAAGTGGAACAGGTTTGGAGGGTACGAAAAGGGCAAGAAAATGTCAGTTGAAGGTCTGGTGAGATATCCACGTGGAAATACCAAGTAGTAGTTAAATAAATAACTTTGGATATCGGGGGAGGTCATGACTGTACATTTCATATTCCTCACCTCATCAGTGGTTATCTGAAGCTCCCTGGCTGATCGTGGTTGGAGAGAAGGCTGAGGTCTCACTGCTGGGTCAAGGATTAAAGATGGCACCAGCAACCGAGAATGAGGAGTAGCTGGCGAGGTAACATGTGAAAGGTAACACAGAAAGCCCAAAGGAAGAATGGTGGAAGAATCTTCGAATTGGTCAACAATTGCAGATGGTTTGAATCTGATGAGAGTGGACAGATATTTATTGGATTTTGCTGGTCATTTTGACCATAGTAGTTTCTGTTGCACGTTGTGACCAAACCAGACTGCAGTAATTTGAAGAGCAACTGGGGAAAAGGAAGTAAAAATATCATTTGCGAGTAACGCTTTTGGCAAATGATTTATGAAAGCAAGGAAAGAGATCGAGAGAGAGTTTGTATGAGAGAAGCAAGGAAGATTCGTTTTGTTGTTTTCTGAGATGGTTAAGTGTGGATGAGAATAATTTCAGAGTAGAGAGGAAGTAACTAATGCTGATAGAGAAGCAAAGAGATGACTAGCAAAATCTTTCAAAAAGTGAGAGAGATTCAGGGCAGGAGAGGAGGGAATGGCCTTTGTTTTGTTCTGGTTTTTTTTTTTTTAATTTATTTTTGAGACAGAGAGAGACAGAGCATGAACAGGGGAGGGGCAGAGAGAGAGGGAGACACAGAATCGGAAGCAGGCTCCAGGCTCTGAGCCATCAGCCCAGAGCCCGACGCGGGGCTCGAACTCACGGACCACGAGATAGTGACCTGAGCCGAAGTCAGACGCTTAACCGACTGAGCCACCCAGGCGCCCCATGTTTTGTTCTGTTTTTTAAGTTTAAGTAACTTAAAAAAAATTACTTGATTTTGTCCAAAGCACGTAGGGAAATTTCCAGATATTATAATAAAGAGAATTACACAGTGTATGTCTTAAAATAATCATTATCATTAAGTCAGAAAATGATGGAACAACAGAGAGTCCATAATCAATAGATATTTTCCCTTTCTGCAAGTGCAGCATGATCTTAGAATTGATGGGTAGCACTAGGGAAGCTTTATTTGTTGTTGCATGGCCTTCCCTAAGCAATAAAACAAGTAACGCTAATTTTTCCTCAGTGTTCAAGGCACATAGATCCACAAAGCATTACATGTTTTCGATAATTGTGCTGTGTTCCTCACTCAAACTTTTACTACTTCATTTTTCTATCTGCATCATTTAGCTTTATATTTGTCTCATAGCATACTTTAACTTTAGTGTAAAAAGCTCTCAACAAAAGCTGCAAAAAACCCCAAAAGAGCCAGCAGAATGCCAACATTGTTTTATTATTTTTTTTCAATATATGAAGTTTATTGTCAAATTGGTTTCAATACAACACCCAGTGCTCATCCCAAAAGGTGACCTCCTCAATACCCATCACCCACCCTCCCCTCCCTCCCACCCCCCATCAACCCTCAGTTTGTTCTCAGTTTTTAAAAGTCTCTTATGCTTTGGCTCTCTTCCACTCTAACCCTTTTTTTTTTTTCCTTCCCCTCCCCCATGGGTTTCTGTTAAGTTTCTCAGGATCCACATAAGAGTGAAAACATATGGTATCTGCCTTTCTCTGTATGGCTTATTTCACTTAGCCCAACACTCTCCAGTTCCATCCACGTTGCTACAAAGGGCCATATTTCATTCTTTCTCATTGCCACGTAGTACTCCATTGTGTATATAAACCACAATTTCTTTATCCATTCATCAGTTGATGGACATTTAGGCTCTTTCCATAATTTGGCTGCCAAAATGGTTTTAAAGTACTATTTCAGTATCCAAAGAAAATTCAAAGAGCTTTACTTGATATGAATACTATATTGAGCCAGAAAAACTGTTCTCCAACAGGGAAACTTCAACCTGAAAGTGGTAGGAAGCTCAGAAGCTTCTTGTTATGGGGTGGGAGGTGCAGGGGGTGGGGGGGATGGTTAGAAAGTGACAATGAGGAAGTTATCAAATCTTTACAACGAAATGGGAGTTTCCAGACAGCAGGGGATTGGTTAAAAGTGATTATCTTATACCATTTTCAGGAGACAACTTAAGTTTCCTTTATGATTATTAGAGGCATTTGCAAGAAATAACCTAAATTTAATCTCACTTATAGGGGCCCCTGGGTGGCTCAGCTGTTTAGCCTCTGACTTCAGCTCAGGTCACCATCTTCCAGCTCCTGAGTTCGAGCCCTACTTGGGGCTCTGCGCTGACAGCCCAGAACCTGGAGCCTGCTTGGATTCTGTGTCTCCCTCTCTCTCTGTCCAACCCCCCAAGTGCTAGCGCTCTCTCTCTTTCTCTCTCAAAAATAAACATAAAAAAAAAATGAATCTCACTTACATTCATAAAATAAGTTAGATTAGGTTTTGCTTATACAGCTAAACTGATTTTCCCTGCTTAGGAAACTTTTAAGTCTGGTCTCCATTTTATTGTATTCTGACCTAAGTAATTTGACAGAAAAAGATCTTAGAAGTCTTTTTGTTTGAATATTTATAAATGAAAGCTTATTAACATGACTAAGTATTTACTTTGTTTCTAATGATCATTTTGCTAAAAAAGTAGACTTCAAATTTTGTTTCCCGAATGTTTGTTTTCTATAGCATCAATTATTTTGGATCTTATCTTTAGAAAAAGTATCAAATATCCCTAAGCACCCTGTTTGAGAGAAGCACCCTGTTTCACAATGATGTGAACAATCCTAACACTACTACTCACACTGCTAAAGTGTACACTTAAAAATGGTAAGGAGCGCCTCGATGGCTCAGTCAGTTAAGTGTCCAACTCTTCATTTTGGTTCAGGTCATGATCTCATGGTTTGTGAGTTCCAGCCCCATCTTGGGCTCTGTGCAGACAGCATGGACCCTGCATGGGATTCTCTCTCTCTGCCCCTCCCCCCACTCTCTCTCTCAAAATAAATAAATAAAAACTTTTAAGAAAACGGTGAAGATGATAAACTCCATGTTGTGTTTTTTACCAGAACAAAAACAAGGAACTGGAAAACAACTAGAAATACAGAAATAGAGGGTAAAGAAAATGAAACTAAAGCACGTATATACTGAAAACTGCTTTTTTTGTTGTTACATGATTTAATACCTTAAGCAATATTTTGAACATTTGATTTTTATTGATCTAGTATAATATGACTCACAGGCGTGGCAACTGGGATTTAGATCCAAGCGTACCTGCCTCCAGATCTATGTTCTCTGTCTTATATGATGCTGCTGGGAAATGACTTCAGGAAATATTTACCAAAGGTGTTATTAGATAATTTTATGATATTTTATTTTGTGAAAGGGTATACTCTAGCTACATCCATATATCACCAGTCACCTTAAGTGCAAATTTAGTTAATTTTTGTTCCCTAAACACATTCATTGGGATTAGAAAATTTCAGGTGTGCCTGGGTGGCTCAGTCAGTTGGGCATCTGACACAGTACTTATGTTTTTGTGACTGATTTATTTTTCTTAATGTGTTGAAAGTTTATTCATGCTGTACCACATTACAGGATTTCCTTCCTTCTTAAGGCTGGTAATATTCCACCGTATGTATATTCCACATTTCTTCTATCTATTCATCTATCAATGGATATTTGGTTTGCTTTTCCCCTCTTCTTTATTACAAATAGCACTGCTATGAACACAGGTGTGCAAATACTTCTTTGAAACCCTGTTTTCAATTCTTTGGGATATATACCCAGAAGCAGGATTGCTCGATCATATGAGAGTTCTATTTTCAATTATTGAAGGAACGTCCATACTGTATTCCATTGCAGTTAGACCATTTTAAAATCCTACCAACAGAGCACAAGGATTCCAATTTCTCCACATCCTTACCAACACTTGTTATTTTCTGTTTGTTTATTTGTTTTTACGTAATGGCCATCCTAATGGCTGTGAGGTAATATCTCATGCAGTTTTCATTTGTATCTCTCTGATGATCAGTGATGCTGGGTATCTGTTCATATCTTTGCCTACCATTCATAGATCATCTTTGGAGAAATGTCTTTGCCTGTTTTTTAACTGGTTTGATTTTTTTTTGTAGTTGAGTTGTAGGACTTCCTTATATATGCTAAATACTAACCCCTTATTGGGTATATAATTTGCAAATATTTTCTCCCATTCTGTAGGCTGCCTTTAATACTACTGATTGTCTCCTTTTGATGTACAAAAGTTCTTAAGTTTGATGTAGTCCCTCTACTCTATTTTTGCTTTTGTTATCTGTGGTTTTGATGTCATATCCAAGAAATCATTGCCAAGTTAAATGTCATGAGGTTTTTCCCCCTATGTTTTCTTCTAGGCATTTTAGAGTTTTAGGTCTTAACATTTTGATATTTAATTCATTTTGAGATAACTTTGTTTATGACATAGGATAATGGTCCAACTTAATTCTTTTGTATACAGGTATCCAACTTTCTGAACACAATTTTTTGAGAACACTTTCTCCACTGAGTGATCTCAGCACTCATATCAAAGATCATTTGATCATATACACAAAGATTAATTTCTTGGGTGTCTATTCCATTGGTCTACTTGTCTTTATGTCAGTACAACACTATTTTGTTTACTGCGGCTTTGAAATCAAGAAGTTTAAGTGCTCCCACTTTATTTCTCTTTTTCTAACTTGTTTTGGCTATTTGGAATCCTTTGGTATTTCATACAAATTTTAGGAAGAATTTATTTCCGTAAAACATGCCATTGGGATTTTGATAATTACGTTAAATGTAAATATCGCATTGGATAATATAGACATTTTAACATTATCAAGCCTTTCAATTTATTAATATGAGACACCTTTCCATGTATTGTGTCTTTTTAAATTTCTTTCAGCAACGTTTGTAGTTTTCAGTGTACACGTCTTCCACCTTCTTGGTTAACAATATTCTTAAGTATTTTGTTCTTATTAATGTTATTGTCAGTGGAATTGTTTTCTTAATTTCCTTATAAGGTAGATTGTTGTTAGGGTACAGAAACACAACTGATTTCGTATGTCGATTTTGTAACCTGCAACTGTGCCGAATTTGTTAATTAGTTCTAACATTTGTGCATGTGTGTGTGGGGGGGAAATTTTTAGGGTTTCCTACATATAAGATGTCATCTGAGAACAGAAATAATTTTACTTTCTCATTTCCACTTTGGATACTTTTCATTTCTTTTTCTTGCCTAATTGCTCTGCTTAGGACTCCCAATATTATAATTGAACAGAAGTGGCAAGAATGGGCTTCTTTGCCTTGACTGCTGAGGAAAAGCTTTCAGTCTTTCACCAGTGAGTATCATGTTAGCTGTGGGCTTTTCATAAATGGTCTTCATTATATTGAAGTGGTTTCCCTTTGTTCCTAGTTGGTGTTTTTATCACAAAAGGGTGCTGAATCCTGTTAAATGCTTTTTCTCCATCAATTGAGAGGATCATATAATTTTTATCCTTCATTCTGTTAATGTGGTGTATTGCACGAATTGATTTTCATATGTTGAACCATCCTTGCATTCCTAGAATAAATTCCACTTTGTTAAGGTGTCTAATTCTTTTAATGCATTGTTAAAGTCTCCTTATTAGCATTTTTTTAAGGATTTTACATCAATATGCATCAGAGATATTGGTCTGTAGGTGTTCTTTGTTTGGCTGGTTGGGTTTTTTTTGTTTGTTTTTGTCTCGTTTTGTTTTTGTTTTTATAAGTATCTTTGTCTGGTTTTGGTGTCAGAGTAATGTTGGCTTCCTAGAATGAGTGTGTAAGTATTCCTCCTGCTTCTGTTTTTCTGGATTGGTGTTTCAAGTGTTTCAGAATTGGCACTAACTCTTTTTTAAATGTTTGGTAGAATTCTCCAGTGAGGCCATATGATCTAGGTCTTTTCTTTATGGGGAGATTTTAGATTACTGAATCAATCTCCTTTCTTGCTATTGATCTGTTCAGACTTTGTATTTTTTATGATTCAGTGGTGGCAAATTGTGTATTTCTAGGAATTTGCCCATTTTTTTCAGTTTATCTAAATTGTTGGAGTACAATTGTTCATAGTAGTCCCATAATCCTTTTCATTTCTGTGGCATCAGTTGTAATGTATTGTCTTTCATTTCTGATTTTTATTATTTGGAGTCTTCTCTTTTTCTGAGTATAGCCAAGGTATTCTCAATTTTGTTCATATTTTCAAAAAATTAACTCTGGTTTTGTTGTTTTCTACGGTTTTCCTAGTCTATTTCAGTTATCCCTGTGCTCTAGTCTTATTTTTTCCTGCTAACTTTGAGTTCAATTTTTTTCTTCTAGTTTCTTGAAATGTAAAGTTAAGTTGCTGATTTGATATCTTCTTTTTAAATGTATGCATTTATAGCTATAAAGTTCTTTTTTAACACTGCTTTCAGAGAATTGCATGTTTTGGTATTTTGTGTTTTCATTTACACTTATCTCAAGGTATTTTCTACTTCCCTTGTGACCTCTTCTTTGACTTACTGGTTGTTTAAGAGTATATTGTTTAATTTCCACATGTTTGTAAATTTTCTAGTTTTCCTTATGCTATTGATTTCTAGTTTTATTCCATTGTTAACAGAAAAAGGCATTTTATATGATTTGAAGTTTCTTGAATTTGTTAAGACTTGTTTTCTGTCTCAACATGCAGTGTATCATGCAGAATATACCATCTGCACTTGAGAGCAGTGTATATTCTGTTGTTGTTGGGTAGAGTGTTCTAAAGTCTAGATGGTCTATAGTGTTGTTCAAGTCCTCTATTTCCTTATTGATTTTCTGTCTGGTTGTTTTACTCATTATCGAAAGTGGGATGTTGAAGTTTCCTACTCTAATCATGTTCCTATCTATTTCTCTCTTCAATTTTATCAAAGTTTGCTTCATATATTTAGGAGTCTCAGAGGTTCGATGCATAAATATTTATAATTGCTATATCTTATTGGCGAAGTGACACTTTTATCATTATATAATGGCCTACTTTGTCTTTTATAAAAGCTTTTGATTTAAAGTCTAATTTGTCTGATATTAGCATAGCCACCCTTCCTTTCCTTTGGTTACCATTCTCATGGAATATCGTTTCCATCCTTCTACTTTCAACCTATGTGTATCTTCAGATCTAAAAGGAGTCTCTTATGGACAGCATATAGTTTAACTCTGTTTTGTTTTTTTTTTTTAATCCATTCAGTCAATCTATGCCTTTTGATTAGACAGTTAATCTATTCACATTTAATGTAACTACTACCCTTACTGCCTTCTTTCATGTTTCATTGATTTTTTTGTCATGACATGCTTTGTTCCCTTCTCATTTTCTTACTGTATATTTTATAGAGAATGTCTTCATGGTTACCACTGCAATTATGTGAGACATCTTGAAGTTATAACATGTTATTTCAGATTAACTTCAATCACATACAATACTCCCTTCATTTTTAGCTCCACCACTCCTGCAGTTTATATTATTGCTACCAGTGTATCCATTAACATAGATTTATGTATGGTTTTTGTTTTTGTCATTTAAATTCTCTGCACTAAAGTTTTAATGGCACAGGTTACTACATTTGTCCAGGTACTTACCTTTACTGGAGAACCTTATATTTATGTATGGGTTCATGTTTCTGTCTACCATCTTTTTACTTTTTTTTTTTTTTAGTTTGTTTATTTATTCCGAGAGAGAGAGAGAAAGAGAGAGAGAGAGAGAGAGAGAAAGAGAGAGAGAGAAAGAGAGAGAGAGAGAGCACAAGTAGGGGAAGGGCAAAGAGAGAAGGGGAGAGAGAGAATCCCAAGCAGGTTCTGCACTGTCAGCATACAGCCCAATACAGGGCTTGAACTCATGAGCTGTAGTATCATGACCTCAGCCAAAACCAAGAGTTAGATGCTTAATCAACTGAACCACCCAAGCATCCCCCTTTCATTTTACTCTGATAGACAGGTCAATCAAAGACTTTGAAGAGTAGGTCTAATGACAATGAGCTGCCTCAGCTTTTTCTTACCTGAAAAAGTCTTAATTTTTCCTTTATTTTTAAGGAACAGTTTGCTATATACAGTATTCTTGGTTGACAGTTTTTTCTCTTTAAACACTTTGCATATAATTATCCCTCTTCCTTTTTGCTTGCAAAATTTCTGCTGAGAAATCCTGTGATAATTTTATGGATTATCCTTTGAAGTATCCCCAGGCTCCCTTTCATATATAAACTTATTCTGAAAGCTAATAAATTGTTACTTAATAACTCAAGTTCTGATGAATCAGATCAGCATCCCTCCTGCATTGGGTAAATAAGTCATAGGAGGCTATGAAAGATGCATTGGAAGTCTTGCTTTTATGGACAGAGGCGATACATGGGCAGAAATATTTCCTTCTCCCTCTCAGTTTACTTTAAATGGGATTAGACTGTCTATCTATCTATCTATCTATCTATCTATCTATCTATCTATCTATCTATCTTAGAGACCATAATTGATTGGTTTATTAAGGGCCAGTTAACTCATGTAGAAAGGAAGCTTGAAAGGTATTTAAGCAAGGAAGAAATCCTCTGCTAGTTATGTAGTTCACTATATTTGCAGGTTTATGCTTAATCTACATGGCCACCAAATGGAAGGATAGACAAGGAAGCTTTAGCTTTTACAGATATTTAAATTCCTAATAGTTATACTGGAATTTATGCAGAATTTATGGCTATAGCACTCTTCTCAAGACCATCAATATCTTCTAGTGTCATCACTCTTTGTATTATTAGGTATAAATCAACCCAGGTAGAAGTTTTAAATGGTTACTTGATTAGAAATTGAAAGCCAATCAACTCTACTATATTGTTTGGATATCTCAGAGCTGAAAGCTTTTTTCTTTCAGCTTGTGGATTATAAATGTGGTCTCAAACTCACAGATTCTTTGATATGCCTCACTCTATTTGAAATAATTAATAAAGTCATCTCCTCATTGATGATGTGCCAACAGCATGACGATATGGGGGAATCCATTGTTTTATATTATTTTACCATAAACAAGATATTTGCTTATGATTGTAGATATTATTGAATTTACAAATCCCTTAGCAACATCCTTATAAGTGAATTGTTTTTATAAAGCTGTGGAAACATCTTAACCAACAATGAATTTACATTAATTAGAAATATACTGTCCCCCCACTCCTTTTCTGAGATCATTTTGGTCTGCCCAAGATCTAGCTCCAGAAAATTTCATGTTTAATTTTTAGTCATATTTTGGCAAAACAGAGATACTCACATGGTTGCCAAGTTGGGCCAGATGGAAAAGTTGATCTGATGGCATTACAGCTTCAATATCTTCATTTCCAAGTGTTTTGCTAATCTTCCCTGTGTCCCACCCCACTCACTGTCTTCATACAAAGTCACACCAGAATGTGTGTCCCTCTACATGAAGGACCCCCAAACTGGTAAGAATGTCATCTTCACCTGACAAATGGAGCTCTGTTGCTGAATGCCCTCCAATAAATACCAGGAATTAGTTGTGTGAAACAGACAAAAAAAATCTTAAGAATGATTCATACAATTCATATGGCCTGGTAGAAATAAAGATAGATTTTTACTAGTAGAATCTTTTAGTAGATTTTGCCTTTTAGTAGAATCTTTACCTTTTCATTGATGTTGTCTTTTGATAGATACAACTCAAATACCTATAAAGCTTGAACACTCAATTTTGTTTCCGGCATGTTTGGGATTCATAATGAGTTTTAATAACAATAAACACTGAAGTAAAAGAAAAACATTTAACTGAGTACTGCCATTATATCATACAGATATATCTGTAGAATTTTGCCAAAGTTCCTTAGAAAATGGATTGAATACTTATTACCATTTTCAGTATTACTCTCAGAAACATAATTTTCCAATAGTAAAAATTTCCTTCCCTCTAAAATCTTGGAAAGTTTTTTAAAAAGTGATTATTCACAGGAACACTTTAAAGACACTTCTTACAAAATCCATTTCACTGGATAATTCCCCATAGACTGCATTGACTTTAGAGAGTTTCTGAGTGCTTGCTTTAAAAATGTGTGTTACTGCAGTGGGGATGAGTTTAAAGGTTAACACAAGTTTGGAATCTTTTTGCTAAATTATTTTATAAAATTTATTTTCAATTTTTCTGGTTAAAAGGACTTTCCTTTTCCTTTTTTCCACTTTCATTAAAATACTAAACCAGTGATTGTCAAAATTCATTACCCTCTTGTCATCAAGGCTTTAAGCTTTATCTAAAACTAGCACCACTTCAGAGTCTTTCATAGTAGATAAGCAAAATACTTAACAGAAGAGAAACCTTCCTTGGGACCAGTCTTCTTCAATCTTAGGGTCTTTCTCATACATATCTGTGGTAGAGTAAAGATAGCTCGTATTCTCATTCCCTGAAAAAGAGTCTATTTAGGTTCTGTCAAACTGTTTGTTTTCCATCATTCCTTCCACAGAATGTTCAGCCTTCAATGGGTACCACAGAATGCTGCTGGCACACAGTGACGTCATGTGACATTGTGATAACATTTCTGGGCTACGGTAAATGTTCCCTCTTCAAGGGATCTTTGTTCCTGCCTTTATTTTCCCTTCATCTAAAGTTACTTTAAGATCAATGAAAATAATATACATGGAAGTATACTTGGGAATGAAGAGTATGAGATAATATGCAAACCGAGAACTGTGCTACATCTGGCTTTAGCACGAGAGACCGTCCAATGTCCTCAGCAGCGGTCCATGGGAAGTTAGAGCAGCACCACACATCTCCATTTCCACACATCAGAGAAAACTTACAGTGGACACAATGTTTGTAAGTGAGAGACTCTAAGTTCAATTTATAAAGCAGTAAATGAGATCAAACAAGGGACTTCTTAAATATTTAAAATTTTCAAAGCACATCTCTGACTCCCATATCTCTGAATATAAAATTTATATATCCTGTGCTTTTTAAAAAAATGTTTGATTTTGAAATGGAGAGAGAAGTGAGAGAGAGACAGACAGACAGACACCACTAGGAAGGGAGAAGCAGAGAGAGAGGGAGACACAAAATCCAAAGCACGCTTCAGGCTCTGAGCTGTCAGCACAGAGCCCAACATGGGGCCTCTGAACTCATGAACTTCAAGGTCATGACATGATCTGGAGTCTGACACTTAACTAAGCCACCCAGGTGCCCCCTACATTCTACAAGACATCCTGTATCCTATACCCTTCAATAAGAATATTGATACTATGGTCACCATAGAAAACATTGTAAATCCATGAATTGTTCCACAACCAGACATGATAATTTATTCCTCCTTATCATCCTTCCTGATGTTTACCTCTGCCTACGATATCTTGCACCTTTCTTCACCTGTTCAAATGCTGAGTGCTAGTTTTCTTTTTCAGCTTCACTGGCCACTCTATTCTGCATAGTTCTTCTCTCCTGTTACCCAGTTAACTTACAGTGCCATTGTTAGATTTCAAGGGTGGGATATCATGCATATATATTATTCAGTTAAATAGACTTTCATTTCCTTGCTTTAGTGTCTATGTATTTTGCTTCTGATTGTCACACAGTTACAGTAGCAAGCACAAACGGGCCCTCACTATATGAACACATTTAGAAATATATTGTGATTTCTTTTCCTTAAACTGATGGAGAGAATCTTCTCTTTGGAACGAACAACTCTGTTGTTGAAGAAAACATTGTTAAATTTTTTTATATGATTTTATTTATTTTTGAGAGAGAGAGACAGAGAGAGAGCACAATCGAAGGAAGGATAGAGAGAGAGGGAGACACAGAATCTGAAGCAGGCTCCAGGCTCTGAGCTTTCAGCATAGAGCCCGATGCGGGGCTCAAACTTACGAGTTGTGAGATCATGACCTGAGCCAACGTTGGTTGCTTAACCGACTGAACCACCCAGGTGCCCTGAGGAAAACATTCTAATAACCATTTGTGCTTGTGAAACATGAGCATTCCCTGTATGCCTCCTTCCTAAGACACTTTATTTTTTTTTTATTTACTTGTTATATTTTTTAAATTTTTTTAAATTGACATCCAAATCAGTTAGCATATAGTGCAACAATGATTTCAGGAGTAGATTCCTTAATGCCCCTTACCCATTTAGCCTATCCCCCCTCCCAAAACCCCTCCAGTAACTCTCAGTTTATTCTCCATATTTATGAGTCTCTTCTGTTTGGTCCCCCTCCCTGTTTTTATATTATTTTTGTTTCCCTTCCCTTATGTTCACCTGTTCTGTCTCTTAAAGTCCTCATATGAGTGAAGTCATATGATTTTTGTCTTTCTCTGACTAACTTCACATAGCATAAAACCCTCCGGTTCCATCCACGTAATTGCAAATGTCAAGATTTCATTCTTTTTGATTGCCGAGTAATACTCCATTGTGTGTGTATATATATACATGTACACATACATATATATGTATATACATATATATGTGTATATATATATATACATACATATATATGTGTATATGTATATATATACATATATATGTGTATATGTATATATACACATATATATGTGTATGTGTATATGTATATATACATATATACGTGTATATGTATATATGTATATGTATATATATACACACACACATACATACCACATCTTATTTATCCATTCATCCATTGATGGACATTTGGGCTCTTCCCATACTTTGGCTATGGTTGATAGTGCTGCTATAGAATGGGGATGAGTGTGTCCCTTCGAAATAGCACACCTGTATCCCATGGATAAATGCCTAGCAGTGCAATTTCTGGGTTATAGGATAGTTCTATTTTTAGTTTTTTGAGGAACCTCCATACTGTTTTCCAGAGTGGCTGCACCAGCTTGCATTCCCATCAACAATGCAAAAGAGATCCTCTTTCTCCGCATCCTCACCAACACCTGTTGTTGCCTGAGTTGTTAATGTTAGCCATTCTGACAGGGGTGAGGTGGTATCTCACTGTGCTTTTGGTTTGTATTTCCCTGATGATTAGTGATGTGGAGCATTTGTTCATGTGTCGGTTGGCCATCTGGATGTCTTCTTTGGAGAAGTGTCTATTCATGTCTTTTACCCATTTTTTTTTTTTAATTTTTTTTAATGTTTATTTTTGAGAGAGAGACAGAGAGAGACAGAGTGTGAGAGGTGGAGGGGCAGAGAGAGAAGGAGTCACAGAATCTGAAGCAAGCTCCAGGCTCCGAGCTGTCAGCACAGAGCCCGACGCAGGGATTGAACTCATAGACCGTGAGATCATGACCTGAGCTGAAGTCAGACGCTCAACCAACTGAGCCACCCAGGTACACCTATTTTACAGATTTCTTCACTGGATTATTTGTTTTTTTGGGTGTTGAGTTTGATAAATTCTTTATAGATTTTGGATACTAACCCTTTATCTGATATGTCATTTGCAAATATCTCCTCCCATTCTGTCAGCTGCCTTTTAGTTTTGCTGATTGTTTCCTTTGCTGTGCAGAAGCTTTTTATTTTGATGAGGTCTCAGTAGTAATTTCCCCAAGACACTTCAGATAGGAGAAAATAAGAACTTTAAATGTTATACATGAATAAATATAGAGTATACTCAATCATCTCGAGGAAGAGGGGCTTGTAAGCTCAAGGACACCAAGTAGAAAATCATATGGAAGACAGTCTGCAGAAACAAGCTTGCAGGTACTTCTTTCAATGTGCTGGAAATGGGTTACTTCTTACTCTTGGTTCCTGAGCCCAGCACATTTCTCACTAAATCCCATAAACACAACCCCACAGCCATGTTTTCTTCATGGTGTTTGTTGCACAGGACAATCGGCAACATCTATGAACCTACCGGTCTACAGATAGAACGCTGAAATGTGAGTAAATTATTCACATACGCTTTGCTTTCCAAAGAAAACTAAAATCTTTTGGTTTGTCAGGAAACAGCACAGGCAGAAGATCAAGAAGTGTAAAAACATTCCATCAGGGAGTTCATTTCTCCTAACTTCTCTCCTAACTTTTTGAGTTCATTTCTCTGTTTTGATGTTATAGAGACACATGTTCAGTAATGACATGCTTGGTAATTCTGTCTATTCAACAAGTATTTAGTAAGTATATATTTTGTGCCGGACTTCTGGAGTTTGTTTTTAAATGATTTATGGATGTCTTGCCTACTTCCAAAAAAGTATCTGAAGTGACTTTCTCAAGATGGTTTTTTCCACCCACTACAATTCATCATGATCTGATAGAACACATACAATCAAGTAAGTCTATTGGTAGCTCCATTTCTTTTAAAGAGCTTTGCTCTCCAGGGATGTAGTGTATGTTGAATATTCTGGTTAGTAAGTTAAGAAAATAATCTTGCTCACAAATGAACTAATATTTGTTGAGGACTATATGTGTGTGTGTGTGTGTGTGTGTGTATGCATTTTTTTCCCCTAAGTATTCTCTTGTACACTAAAAAATAGATGACAAAAGAATAGAAGATGTTGTCCCGGCCTTATCGAAACTTCTTGGCAGGAGATACACAAATAAGCAGATAACAAATTCCTGCCCTTGGGGATAATACATTCTCAGGCAATACAGCTGTGGAAAACAACTAAACAGCAACATGAGACACTATGGAGCAACGCTTCTCAGATTTTAATGTGCCTAAAATCACCTTGGAATCTTGCTCAAATGCAGATTCAGGTTGAGTGGATCTGGGGTGCAATCTGCGCCTGCACACTTCTAGCAAGTTCTCAGGTGGTCCCGGATGCTGCTGGCTCCTGCACCTTCCTCTGAGTGGCAAGGAGACAGCAAGCTCCCAAGAAGGCCCCGCCACTGGCTACTGAGCCGTTACATCATCTTGCTGGATGCCGTCTATTCCACGTGGAAGAATCTGATAAATAAAATAAACACTTCTCTAATGTTCCTTGCGGCACTAACACTTTGATCCTCGATGAGTTTATATTCATGCATTTTTTTCTCTTTTCTCCTCCAGTACTCATTTTCTCATTCAAAATGTAGTTTATCCGTTCTAACTGGGTTCTTTAACAGCAGAACAGGCAGATGAGATGGGAATCTTGCTTTCTAAATTAGGGGCTCCTGTGCTTCCCCAGTTGTATCCCACCATTTAAATAATTATGAGATGACTTGAGAAACTTCTTCCTCATCAAATAAGTCACATATTTTGTACAAGCTGCTTTTTGAAATTTCTATTTTTATATTCTCATTTGCTCTACTCCATTCAGTTTTCTACAATCAGAATATGAGACTTTGAGTCTTTTTATCTGCCACGTCGATCTCTAATATCCTTTTTAAAACAGGAACTGGCATTCAACAAGGTGTGTGAAAAGCAATGTCATGCAGGTTTGTTTGTTTGTTTGTTTGTTTGTTTTAGTGTTTTTTATTTATTTTGAGACAGAGAGAGAACAAGTGGGGAGGGGCAGAGAAAGGGGGAGACAGAATGCCAAGCAGGATCATCCCACACTGTCAGCTCAGAGCTCGATGCAGGGGTCGAACTCACAAACTGTGAGATCATGACCTGAGCTGAAATCAAGAGTTGGATGCTTAACTGGATGAGCCACCCAGGCACCCCACCAATATCTTTGAGTTTTGAACTCAAAGACAAACGTTTTTAGTCTAATATTTTACTAGAAATAGTTGTTTGTGTCATGAAATCTTATGTTGAAAATTCTTGGCCACAGAGGTAGAAATACATCATTTAAGAAGCTCATCAAGATTTTCTTTGAATGAACTCTCTCCTTTATAGTTGCCTCTCAGGTACATCTATGTGCTACCAATAAGCAACAGCAGTCTACATTGTATTGAGAATATATTGAGGAAAGGAGGGCATTGCCATCCAAGTTTGCACACTAATTAAGAGTTGCAAATGGCTTAACAAAGTTCGGTTATAATTGTGAAATTGCCTTTTCCATCTGTTTACATAATTATAACAGCTAGAGTTGGAAAATTTTAGATTGCCTAATAAAAAGATAAGGGCTTAAAAAAAACTTGATCATCCTAAAATAGTAAAAAGTCTTTCACTTAAGACTTTTAAAATTCTTTTGCTTTTCCATGAAAGTCTGTATAGAGGTAGAGAAAATATTTATGACCTCCAAGAGCCATCCTTCTATTGGTATCAAAAAAATGAGTGTTCCTTGAATTTTTTACCATGAAAATCATTGTACTTATCTTTCTCAAAATATCTAAAGAAAGTAGCACTCTTTAAAAATAAAAATATTATGCACATAAAGAAATCCACATAAATGGTACTGGTTGCTGGCTCTCTGGGACAGACCAAGTGACTCTCAGTTACAAGACCTAACTTACAGAATGAACCCTTCTTCTGGCTCTAGTCTTTAACATCATAAGGTCAGACATCTAAATATCAGTAACAATGGCAGAATTGTCTTTCTAGAGCAGGGGTCTGTTTTCAAAGTTTACAGGAGCCCAAGAATATAACAATCCAAAAGAATAAAATACGTGTTCAAGCATAACTAGTATGCTTTCTCTCTCACGGAAGCCATTTGCAACCAATCTCATGGTCAGAAAGTTGCTCACTGAGCAGAGACTCAGACCAAGGGGAATAAGGAATTATGAAATATTTACTATCTTTTACATCATATCTTGATGGATCTCTCACTATCGTATAAAGGAGGGGCCAACAAAGCTAACAGAAACCACTAAGAGTCGAACAGGTATAATTTAACGTATGGTCACACAGGCAGTGGAAAAAGAATGACTAACAAGGTGACCTCCTACTGGAGTAAAACTGTCTCCTTGTTAGTCATTCTTTTTCCAGTTTTACTCCAGTAGGAGGTCATTAGCTTCCCCAGGCTAGAGCGAGGCAGAAGGAGACGGCAGATGTACAAGCCGACTGGGTGGGCTGGCCACAACTGCACCCATGGTGCATCTGTCCACTGGGGGAGCTGGTGCCTCTGGAAGAGCAGCCACTGCCTCCGAGAACATCCCAGGTAGAAAGGGAAGGGGAGGAATACCGAGTTCTCTTATTCTTTCACCTGCCAATTTCTTGACAATGCTTCTCATCGGATAAACCCACCCCAAGTCAGCTTTTGAATGGATTCTCATTCCATTTTTTTCTTTACTTTTTTGGAATGTATTCACTCTCTTTCCATTCTTTTGGTGGTTTCTCTAGAAATTTTAACATGCATATTCAACTTATCAAGTTCTAAAGTTAATTTTTTTTTTTTTTACCCTTTTCCAAACAGCATGATTCTATTCATCACTGCAGGATTTCAGGTTATTATTTTTCTGTAATTTAAGGTATTTTTAACCTCTCACAATATTGCCATTACTGTTGTATACAGTGGTAAATAATAATCAAAACACACACTTACTATGCTCCAGATACTTTCCAAATACTTTACTATACTCTTTCAAATCATCCTTATGGTAACTCTCGGGGAAATAGTATGATCATCGCCATTTGATAAAGGAGAAAAGAAGGAGACACTGAGATTAATTAATTTCCCCATAATCACACCGATTACACGCAGAGTCAGGTATTCAATGCAGACTGTTGGCTTCAGAGTGTTTGGCTTTTGCTTTTGGTGGTTTTTAAGTTTACTATCACGTGCTTATATGTAGATATCATTTATTTGTTCTTGTAGGTGTGTAGATTTATATCATATTATTTTTTATTTAAAAGCCACTGGGCTTCTTGGGGCACCTAGGTGGCTCAGTCGGCATCTGACTCTTGATTTCAGCTCAGGTCATAATTTCACAGTTGTGAGATCAGGCCCCACATTGGGCTCTGTGCTGAGTGGGTAGCCTGCGTAAGATTCTCTTTCCCCCTCTCCTTCTGCCCCTCCCGTTTGCTTGCACATGTGTGTGCTATCTCTCTCAAAAATCAATCAATCAACAAATAAATAAATAAATTGGCTTCTTGAATCTGGATTTGGCATCTTGCAAATTCTGGAAAGTTCCCAGACATTCTACCTGCACCTCACTCTCCCCCACTTCTCCATCAGGAATTCTTACGTCTTAAACTTTCTGCGTCTTTAATCTTGCCATCATACATTCTATCCTTCTTTTATTAGTCTGGGCCGAATTCTGCATATTTTCTTTAGTTTTTAATGTGACTTAAATTCAAATCTTCAAGTGTTATATTCTTTGATTGTCTTCCTAATCTTCTTGTTCTTTATGATTATTTAAAGTTGTTTCTTTTATAAAAGGCTCATAATTCCCATGGATGCTGTATATGCAGGACTGATTTTGCTGTTGGGGTTTTGCTTCTGGTGTTGTTAATGGCGTCCTGTGTCTTTATACGTTTTTGTGATTTTATTTCACTATGAAGCGCTCTCACAGTAAACTTTGAACATTATATGTAGAAATACTTTGAAGCCTGGGATGTTTTTCTCCAGAACAGGTTGGCATTTGGTTCTGTAGATGCAGTCCAGGCTCACTAAGCCAAATTTATAGCTTTAGTTTGTGTGTGTGTGTGTCACTCAGGCAGTATGAATTCAGGCTGTCATCCTCTGAGAAGACAGGTTTATCATTATGTGTTCTCAGGGGAACAGTTTTCTTCCTTCTGCTCAGGAGAAATATGACAATGAAGGCATTTCCTTGAAGTTCTTTGTGGCAGAATGGGGTTATTTCTGGTTTTCCCTCATCCTCGGGCTATGGCCCTGTTGGAGTCTGAGAATTATTGAGGAAGGAGAGTCTGATGATTTCCATCACAACACTCTATGGAGTATATGAAAACTTGTGTTTAAGTTCACTCAGCTCAGCAAAAAATAATCTCCAAGCCTGTCCGTGTTCCCACTTGCTCTCAGGACGTGGCTTTAGTACTTCTTATTTTCTTACCAACAAGACGATATTTTTTGTGTTATGTACAAAAGTTTTAGTTGCTTTCCAGAAGCATTCATCTACCAATATATTCCACCATGTTTATGAAAATGGAAGAGAATCACACTCCCCTCACGTGCTAGTATCAGTTGGCTTATAGGTGAAGGAACCCTGAGCCAGTCCATGACTCAAAGATGATCGTTTCTATTTATTTACAACATACCCATTATAAATTGACTTCTAGAGTTTCTCAAACAAGTCCTAGTTTTGCTTATTTCCAGCTTATTCAAAGAACACTTTACGCCTCCAGCCTCTTCATCTCCCAATGTGCTCATCTCTGCACCGTCGGTGTAGAGCCTGACGCAGGGCTCGAACCCACAGAGCATGAGATCGTGACTGAGCCAAAACCGAGTCGGATGCTCAACAGATCGAGCCATCTAGGCGGCCCAAATTTTATGTTTGTTGTACACCTGACTCCTGTTTCCTGGCTGGGTTGGACAGAGTCAACCTAGCAGGAATGAACTGTATCCTCTGACAGGCCTGCTTACCTAACTGACTGAATCACCCAGGTGCCCCCAAGCCACTCTTTAAAATAATGAGGTTGCTCTATATGTAATACAAAATACCAAATGCCAAAATATATTGGTGCATGAACGGGAACAATACGAGTAGTGGGATCCATTTTTGCCTAAAGAAATCTGAAAGAATAAGCCGTTTGGCATATACCCAGATTCCAGACTCGCGGAAGAAAAGCAGGTGTTCAGGATAAAGCATACTGTTTGCACAAAAAGTTTAAGCACAATCTCTGTATTTAAATTCTTTAGGAGACACCTGACATTTATAAACACTAAATCGTTTGCAAATCTACAAATTGATAGATATGACTGACAGGGAGATTTTATAGCTATTGATTGCCTTTTAAGTTGCCATTTCTGCTAAGAATGAGATATATCCTGTGCCTGTCATTCCATAACATGATAGATTTATCAGCTTTCACTAAGTGTTCATCCTCGATGAACAAAAATTATTGTTTGTGCTCACATATTTAATTTATAATAGGACTTTGTTTTCTGGCAAGGACTATTCATAAAGGCCGACTTTTAGTCCAAAAAGAGTATCATGAAATTTCTTCAAATGTATATCTGGACTGGAAAAGGGGAAATCAAAAATTATATGAAAGTATAATCCACAAAAGTACCCAGGCTCTAAAGCCAATAATTGCCCTGAGGACATCTGCCTATCCCTTGTAGCTTGGATATTTTGAGTTTAATGGGATGACCACATTGAAGACAGGAGATAAAACCTAAGGCCAGCACATGTTTAGAAGCCTAAGCCAGGAATCTAGAAGGCAGCATTCAGCAAAATGAGGAAAAAAGAAGCAGCCCAGCAGCGTCACCGTAAAATAGGGGTAAACCACAGGAAATCAAAGGATCTCAAACGCCCTTACCTCCCCTTGCTTTCCAATGGGACCAAAGCTCAGAAATCACCCAGGTGTGGAATAATGCTGTACCACTTAGCTGCACAAGTTACTCAGACTTTGAGCAAGTTACTTAAACTCTCTATGCTTCAGTTTTCTCATCTGTAAAATGACTATAATGACAATAAAGCCCAGGGTTGTGAGATGGAGTCCATTATCTTCTGTGTACCTGGCACATGGTACATATAAGTAAGTGATAGGTACCTGCTATTATGCTCATCCGAGGCACTGTACTCTCTTGGCCACGTGTTCTCATGGCCACAGTGAGTTCATCTAGGGGTGGGCACATGACCTGAGCTGATGAGTCTGAGTCATTCTTTGAGT
This sequence comes from Neofelis nebulosa, assembly GCF_028018385.1. Classification (NCBI taxonomy): domain Eukaryota; kingdom Metazoa; phylum Chordata; class Mammalia; order Carnivora; family Felidae; genus Neofelis; species Neofelis nebulosa. The sequence goes on along the minus strand of NC_080784.1, from coordinate 9,217,144 downwards.
CACTGGGCATGAGCCAATCCCTGTGTGGTAGAGACCCCATGGATCCGAGATGAATGAGTGGTAGGAGCCATGTCTTCTGTCATTTTTTGGAAGCTGTTCTGCTACAGGAAAGAATAAAGCCAACATAAAATATGACGAGAGTTTTTTCTTTGCTTCCATAGTTTCTGAGATCCAGCTGTAAGTGTGCCCACCCTTCAACTATATCGGTAATTTTCTCCTCTTAACAATTCCTCCTTTTTACCTCAACTCTTTCAGATCACTCGACCATCACTTAGACTATTTAATCCTATATGTGACTGTCACATGCAGCCACTCTGTGAACTATCGAAATCTTTTGTCGCACAGAAACGAGGGACACAATTTATCTTTCAACTTTCATTTACCCATTACAGCATTCTTTTCAATCGAGAGTTAATAGCACACATTAGCAAACAATGTGCTAAGAAAGCACTTCCTGGGTACATCCCAGGTTTCTGGGTTATCTAAATCTCAAGATATTTTAACCATTAATAAAAGTTCAGAGATAACATTCTGGAACGAAGTTACTAGGCCTTGCATAGTTAGGATTCCTTTCAACAAGAAGCTTAGGCTATTCTAATACAGAGTTGGGGCGGCAGTTACCACGTGACTGTGTTAGAAAAAGGCAAGAAGTAGCAATCAACAGCTGGGTATATTATATCATCGCAGTGCATCATGATAGCATATGGCAATATATAATTATAAACTATATAATTAAAATATATAAATATCACTCACAGACTCACACTATGATTTATTTATAAGTTACATTAGATGGTAAAACTCCCTAGACAAAGCACAAGTAGCCTGCTTGCCATTCAGAAAATGTGTGTTGAACCAAACATATTTCCCCCAGACATCCACACATCTGTTTCTAACTTATTAGTCTGCAGCATCCTCACTAATTAATCTAATGGCAATATCAGATCCCAGTCACTGTATCACTCCTGAATTTGCCAGATGTTCAGTATGCTGAGCGCCAAATGACCCTTTCTCCCTCTCAGGTGGTATCTACATTGCTTTCACGGGTGACATTTCTCTTGGATGAGGAAGCCTACGATGAAAATTTAGAACGCCCCCAAAGCAATCACAGCTTCCCCTTGATATCACAATGTCCACCACCATTTTGAAATGTAAAACCCGAGGCAATTCGAGCTACACAACATTTAAATCACGTCTGTAACAAACACAGCGGTGATGTTTTACCATGTGTTGCTACAGAGCCACGTACAATTCAAGTATCCATTTTCTTCAAGTTGCTTTCGATAGGAAAGAAATTTAGGTGGTTCCACGATGAAGTTCAGTGTTGGAGCTCACAGATACACGATGAACCCCGGGACCTGGGCAATGGTGTTTGCCCTCGTTCAGAGGACAGGCGTCGTGGGGAGAGAGTAGGATGCCAGGGGCAGGGGATCGGGGAAGCACTGGGCGGGCACAGTTTGGGTTGTGGACACAGGCAGATTTCTATTAACTGCCACTTACCAGCTAAACGTCTGAGTAATTACTGAAGCTTGGAAGCTTCATTTATCACAACTATGTGTTGTGTAATAATAGTATCACAGGAGATTGTTCGGAATTAAAGAATAGAAACATTTTTTAAGTGCCTAACCCAATGCCTAGTGTATAGGAAGTTCTCAATTAATGTTAAAATCCAGAAGACACCAAAATAAACTGGAAAACAATCAGGAGAATAGAAAACAGGAAGAGAAAAGAGGAAGACTGAAACGTCAGTGGTGTGGTTGGCTACAGAAATTCACAGGCCTGGTTATTTCTAATCCACTTTAGTGGTAGGAGAATATAAATAAGGAAAAACTGTCATGGAAAATTTGCCGTCCACAACAGGCTGGCGATTGTCCTGCTATTTTGAGGCCACTGACCCTATTATCGGAGGCCGACCGCTTTTATTTACAACTCATATATACCCTCTTCCTTTACAGATACTCATTCAAATCCCCAAAGCAAAGTCTTTTCTTTGCTGCCTAAAAATAATTACGGAACACAGACAAAGCCCATGGGAACTGCACTTCTGATGTTCTTTTCACAGCGACAATAGGCTCCTGGGCTTGTCTCTTCCTGTGTTTCTTTCTGGTGTTTTCTGTCGGCCATTCCTCTGAGCCACAAGGCTCCTTGTGGCTGATTATAGGGTCAGCGTAAGCCCATCTCGCCTTGCCTTCTGCTACGTCCATTTAGTTCCACAAAAGCTTCCCACCCCTTCCTGGAGCCATGACTGGGAAGTGAGGATTGGAAATGGCTGCCATGGAGCCACTTCAGATTCTGCAACACGTGGAAACCATATATTGACTTAAGACGTTTAGAGCTTATGTCGTATGGCCAGGCCTTTGGAGAAACATTTAAGTTACCCCCTGGCCTCTCCTTCCCTCTGATGGTCTGCTTTGTAAAATGGAAGCCACCACAATAATGAGTTGGAAAAGCTACTGAAATGGGACCGTAAGGGCAAGCCATGGTTATCAGCGTTTTGTTAAACCTCCTACACCAGAGTGAGAGGATTTTTCAACTGTTTGTAGCTGTGTTTGTCAAAAGCTAATTAATAGGATTAAGCTGCAGAGTTTCGCTTTTCCCAGGGGGCAAACTAAAACAACATTTAGAGAGATACCCCATATCTAATCTTAAATTAGTCTTGTGCTACCACGTTTCCGTCTCAGCTTTGGAGTGGCTTTGGAAGACATCAACAGAGTTAAGTCTATGGCACTCCCCTAAAGGGCTGTTCCAGATTGGTAACAAAATCATGAAAAGGCAAATAGCATATTCTCTGAGAGTAAGAAAGCCAAACATAGGACACTTCTGAAGGTTCAAACTGTCTTAAGAATACAAATGTTTAAACAATGTACTGTAAGAAACAGGCCCAAGTTTAACAAGCGTAATTGAATTCATTATCTTCATAAAAATATTTACTAAGTCAATCCCATGAAATGCTTTTTTATGCTAATGACATAGTTTTTTTTAATAATTAAAAAATACCACAATATTATATAATGTACTGGAAATTCTTACCCTACTTATTATGCTATAATTTTCCTTACTTATTTTGTTCTTTCATGAAAAGATTTGCTATGAAACTAACAGTAGAAACAATAGGGGTTGAAAAATGTTTGTTGAGAGAAGGGCTGAGGAGCCAGTGGAAACATTTCGCATTATTTCCATCGTTTCAAATATTTTACGACATTATCACTGCTAAAATACTATGAAATGTAATCCAGTCCCATCTCTTCATAAAAACGTAACTGCTCATCAGCAACAATTTTAGGAGTTGTTCTAAGTCTCTTTAGGAGTTCCTCTGTCATTTGGAATAAAAAAAACGCCTTTTTTTTTTTTTAATTTTAAAAAGGTGCTGTACTATTGCGTTACACTAAACGTGTAGCTCAAATTATAAACTTTCACTTTATTCTGTCACTAAGAAACAAGACTGACTTATTATTTCTTGTCTCTACCATTCAACATAATCAATAATTACTAATTTGCATTCATGTCAACCTTGGCACTATGGACATGTGAGCTGGATAAGTCTTTGTTGTGGGGCTTGACTATGCATCGTAAGACATCTAGTAGCATTTTCGCCTCTACCCATCAGAGACCAGTGGCACCCTCCTGGGTATGACAAACAAAAATGTCTGCAGACACAGCCAAATGTCCCCTAAGGGGAAAGCGCAAAGTCACTCTCCCTGTTGGCTGAAAACCACAAATTAATATGTATAGCTGAGGATATACAAAGATTGAAAACTCCCAGTGTACCCAAATCATAAGTAATTTTAATCTACCAAAATTTAAGTAAAATTACATAATTAAGAAAAAAAAGTAGAGAGCACCAATTTAAGGTCAACAAAAATTGTATTCAGTGTTAACATTTTCATTTTGAAATTTAATACAGTATAGAAAATGCTGAATATAGATTATCCAAATGAAAAGATAGGATTTTATGTCCATTTATATTGAATGAAAAGTCCAATAAACTTTACATATTAAAGTTGCAACATGTGATCATTTTGGACATATATATACACCCATAAAACCACCACCACAATCAAGATTTCAATTATACTAGAAACTTTCCTTGAAAATTTTCTCTTTGTAATCTGTCCCTCTCAATTTCTAATCCCAGGCAATCACTGATCTGCCTTCTGTCCCTATAGCTGAGTTTGAAATTTCTAGAACTTTATATACATGGAATCACATTGTATAGACTCTGCCTGAATTCTTTCAGTCAGAATAATGATTTTTAAATGTATCCATAGGACTGTGTATATCAATAATCACTTGTTTTTTTGCTGAGTAACATCCTTGGTATGGATATGCTAAGTTCTGTTTTGTTTTGTTTTGTTTTTAATCGGTTTCCCTGCCAATAAACCTTTGGGTTTTCTCCAGTTTGGGATATTACAAATAAAGCTAATGTGAACATTTGTACACGAGTCTTTGAACATAAAGTTTTGTTTCTCTCTGATAGATGCCTAAGAGTGAAACGAGTGGATCAGGGGGGAGGTGTCTGTTAAACTTTTCAGGAAACTTTCAGTTCTCCAATGCGATTCTACCTTTTCACATTCCCTCCAGCAGTAGAGGGCATTTAAGTGCTCTATATTCTCACCTCCATTTTGCATGGTCAAAAACATACAAGAGCTTCAAGAACTCATCACGGATGGTTCTTCACCAGAAGAAATGTTAGAGCAAGTCCTCCCTTCAAGTGGAGGGAAATGATACCAGAGAGGAACATGGATTTACACAAAGGAACAAAAAACACCAGTTATGGGAACAACACAGATTAAAACGGGGTTTTTTTCTTTACCCTGTAAGTCTCTTTAAAAGATAGCAGACTGCTTGTAGCCAGAAGAATAACAATGTAATGAGATAAAGAGCATATACAGCAGAAAAAAGGTGGGACAAATTTGGGAGAGAAGAAATGGAAGTATTTTAAAATTCTTACGGTGTATATGTAGTAATATAATATTATCTGAAGTAGACCATAATAAATTAAAGATGTACAATTTAAACCCTAAGGCGACCACGAAAATAACATTATATAGTGTTACAAAAAGAAAAATGATGGAATTATAAAGAATACTTCATTCATACAAAAACGAAGGAAAAGAGGGGAAAAAGGAATAGATGAGACAAGTGGACAATAAACAACAAGACGGTTGACTTAAACCCAAATGTCCCAGCCCAAAATGTCAGAAAAAGAGAGAGAGGGAGACTCCCTAGGTCAGATATTAAATTCTGACAAAGCCGAGTAAAAAATGAATAGCTTCCTTTCCAAAGGAGTCCCAAGTTCTAAACTGAAAGGAGCTGCTTCTCTATGCCAGAGGCCACAATCAGCAAAATCATTAGTCACAAAGATTTACAGCTCAAAGGGAGCATTGTACTTGTGATGTCCCAGAGGTATAGAGAGCTTCAGCTCCCTGGGAAGAGCCTCCAAGCCTGCTGGGTTGGAACCTGCTTACAGGGTGATACTTCTTACTATACCCAACTGAAATGTCCATATGGAGTGCCCCAGTGAGATACAGACTGTATCTGATACTCAGTGTCTGAGAAGTTTTAAGGCTTTCCCTTGGGTGGTGGAAGTCTGAAAAAACAACAAACAAACAAACAAACAAAAACAGTCTTTCCGGGACTTCCAGAGGGACTGAGTGTTGCAAATCCATCCACATACTCCCAAGAAACATTATTCACAGAGCAAGCTCTTGAGATTTTTGGGGCTTTATCAGCCATATCTGTGAGCCAAGGTGTGATATCTTCAAAGTCAGGGCTATTGTGACTAAGGCTTCTGACTTGTCAACCAGCAGGACATCAGGAGTATATGGAAGACTTTTAAAACAAGAGTACAGAGTCATTTGCGTTATGATCTGATAGTCCCACTGGTGGTAAATGATGAGGGAGTGTCTCACTGTATATGCACTTCTGCATATGCAAGAATTCCCCATCAAAAGAATCTCTTCTGACACACATAGAACAGAGGAATGCAACCACACAGACCATCAACTACAGGTGTAAAAGCACTACAGTAGACTGAGTAGCCCAGAAGTCCTCACCCAGAAGGTCTCCGTGCTTCCTTTCGCTACTGCAAACCTTGCCCAAACTTTATCAGTTCACTTTGGGGGTTGTCTTCCCCCGTGGGAACAGATGGCATTGTGACTCTGCCCCCTATAATCAACAAAACTACAAAAACGTCCCTCCACACAGTGACCCAGCATCCAACACATAGCTTTGTAACCTTAGTCTTTAAGTTAGAGAACTTAATTAATTTTTAACATAATACCAACATATTTGATTCATATATACTTTACCACCCTTTGTTTTCCATTTAACCAATCCATTTTGTGTACCCTTTTCTTTCTTGCCTCTTTCGTAAGAAATATTTTACTATCATCCCATTTTGTTCTATTAAATTGTTAAACTTTTACTACTCTTTTAGTAATCACCATAATGACATGTGATTTTGACATATTACAATCTAAAAAATAAATCACAGCTTTTACTCCTCCTATTTATGCTTGAACCTTAGGACACTTTAATTCAACATACCCCCGTCAACTTTTATAAAATCATTGTTGTGCATTTTCTTTTATTATTAATTTTTAGAAACTGCTTATTTTCCATCAGCTGTATTTCCATTTTGTTTGCCTTTGTGGAAGAGCAGCTTAAGACCACTCAGTGGTTGCTCCTACCCTCCCAGTGGCCTGAGCAGTGGCAGCTGCAGACCTGACTGCCCCGGTCTTCAGTAGGAAGTGCCCAACAGGCACCGAGGGCACCTGCCCGCCTTCAGACGGGTCTGTGACTTCAGGTTGAGCAGCAGTGAACCCAGGCGCTGGAGCAGCCCGTTCACCCTGAAATTCCTCTTTGGTCACAGCCTTTTTGGCAGCAGGCTGTTCTTCCTTTTCATTCTCTTCAGGGTCTCTGTAGAGTAGAGATCAGCACGACCTCCCAGGGGTGTTCACCGGAAATGGCAACACGCATGCGCAGAACTTCCGGGGGGGGGGGGGGAGGGAGGGGCCAGCATCCACCACATCAGACCCACTGAGTGAGCTCCCTTGTTGTCGCAAGGGATGGCAATGTCCACACAGGGCAGAGGAGAGTGTTAGACAGAACGAGGGCAGACAGGTTAAGGTAAGATGCCTCTGTGAGAGGCTGGTGGTCAGCCCAAGGATCGGTAACGACCAGAAGGCTGCCTGGACCTGGTTAGAGAAGGTTCCAGGAGTCGGGCAGCCGGCAGTAGGAGTGATTCTAGTAGCAGCAGCAAACTTCAGCACAGCTCGCTGGCCATGACTCCTGGATGAGATGACACGCTCATCAGCCGGGTTTGCAATGGCAACAAGGCACGAGCTACCAGCGGAAGCTCCCAGGTTCTCTTCAGATTTGTGATGTAGAACCCATCACGTTTCCTTTTGTAGATGTACTGTTCCATTGGAAGTCAAGGTTGGTGCCGCCTAAACGGGCTCCTGCTGCAAGGAATTTGAGGACACCCTCCTGCTTCACTTACGGGATATCAATGGCTCCAGACTTCGTGAAAGTTTCCCTTTAAGTTTTAAGGAGAATGCAGAACAATATCATATGGACCCCTCCCTGGGTAGCTTGAAAAGGTTTCATGCATTTTAACTCTGAATTGTTATTTACATCAACAAGACACTACCACTGTTGTTTTGTTACAGTCAATATTCATTCATATTTTCCTGTATATCTTTAAAATGTATCTTTTACTTTTTTCCCTGCGAGGATACATTTTCTTCTACCTAATGAACACCATTCAGGAGCACTTCTTTCAACGATCTCAGTATTTCCTCTGAAGACATGTGTATTTCGCTGTTTTTATAGGATCTTTTGCTGATTAATGGGTTCTGGATTGGTAACTATCTTTGTGCACTTTAACTATGCAATTCTGTTATCTTAGGATTTCTATCATTACTCTCTAGAAGCCAGCCAGCTGTGTGTCTCCTTGTCCCTTTGAAGGTAAGGTTTCTTTCCTTCAGGTTGCTTAACCATTGTTTTCACTGTCTTTGCTGTTTGGGTGGTTTCTTGTTTGTTTGTCTTGGATTTGTGGTTTTCTCTGTATTTATCTTGCCTGTGTTGTAGAACTTCCTTAATCTGCTGTTCAATGGTTTGTAGAAGTCTTGCCATTATCTCTTCAACTATGGCTTCTGCCTTATTTTTCCCTTCACTCCTTTAGGGACTCCAATTACATGCACATTAGACCTTTTCTTGTCTCACAAACCTTCTAAAAAAAAAACCGTACTATTTTTAATGTTTTTTTGTTCTCTCTGTACTTCACCTTCAAATTTTGCATTAACATGTCAATTTCAGTAGTCTTGGCTCCCGCTGTCTTCATTCTTCAAAGACCTTTTATTTAAAACAACATTTTAATAATTTTTCTTCAGTTCTAGCAGTCTGTTTCTTTCCTTTTAGAGATGGCGGCTCTCTGCCCAAATCTCCATTTTTTTTCGTCTGTTTCTAGTATTGTCATATACTAATCACAATTATCGTGAGGTCCTTGTCAGATGGCAATATCTCTGTCAACTGCGAGCTTGTTTCTATGAACACCATTTTATCTATTTTACTTATTTTATCAATTTTACTTTATTTCTAGTCTTGATATTAGTCTTGAAGTGTCATAGTAATTTTTCTTAAATGCTAATTATTCTGGAGTAAAAAACTACAGAGACTTACGGCAATGATTCATTCCTGCAGACAGTATTGACCTTTCTCTTACTGTGCTAAAACAACAGAGGCTTAACAAGAACTGTGAGTCATGGCTGCCTTGCAGCCCCATTATTGCTGTTGTACTTCTAGTGCGACGTGGACTCAACCAAGAGGTCTGGGCACTCTCTGCGACCCCCTTCTAGTTTCAGGTCCGAAATTGCAATCATTGTCTTCTAAGACTGTTGATAGCTTTGCCATGCTTTTGAATCTCCTGCCTCACAGGGCCCAGAATTTGGCAAATATTTTCAGGGGAAAATTAACCACATGCTTGGAGATGCCAAAGTCTACCAGAACTCCATCCTCCCCTGTGGCTGAGAGCTTAGGTTCTGAGCCCAATGCACCTGCCTCCTCAACTGACCTCACAGTGAAAGCCACTGCAAAAATGATTCCACCTTTGAGGAGTCTGGTTCCTGTTCAAAACCGTCCATGTGCTTTTTCGGGCCCGACCATAGGCTATTCCAAAAGCTTTCCCCGACAGCCCCTCCGGCTGGCTATCCTCCTCACATATTTAAATACCGATCCCAGGGCCTTTGTTCCTAGATCTCCTTATCTTAGGCCTTCTGCCAAGATCTTTTTCAGGTATCTCTGCCAAGCTTTCCTTAGCAGAGGAAGAAGGGGAAAGCAAGACACTTTTCCCTACTGTGACTCGGTACCCAGTGCTTTTCTGCTCCTAGCATTTCCCCCTCACTTTATCCTAACCACCATGGTCCATAAACTGTGGGAGCCTTTTGTTCAGGGCTCCTTCCGCTGTGGGATGGCCCCACCTGCACGGATCCACCTAACCTTCAAACGGTGCATCATTCCGTGGAGGCAAATGGAATCAAGGAGTCAGCTCTTCTCTGGGTTTAGCCTCCTGTTCATACCACCTCAGTAAGTGATTAAGGTTTAACTCTCCTTTTTGGCTTGTTGCTGTAATCAGTTATTCCATACCTGACAGCTTGCCTTCTCTTCGGCTCAGCTGAACTCCTGACAATTCTTCCTCTGCTCCCTTTCCCCAGTTTTTGTTATCTCTTGACTGCCATTAAACATTATCCTTCTGTATTTTATCCCGAGTTTACAGTTATTTTCGGCAAAAGTGCTGTTCCATTGCTATCTAATCTATCCTACCCAGAAGTGTAGTTTCCACCTACTGCCTTTCAATTAAACATCCTGAAAGTCCCACAAAATGCTTCTGATTACACTTCTTCATTAACTGAACTTAGTTACATCGTGAAAACTAGCTTCAAGTGTGTATGGGAGATAGAAAGTCCTGTGACTGAGAATACTGTCATCTTAGATTCTGCTAGTAAGGAGAAGGCAACTACCAGCCCCATCCACACGTTCCCATTCCTTCCCTGGTTCCCTGTTGCTTTTGCCATCTGCCTTGCTTGATGCTATCTGCTTTGTCTAACACTGGCTGAACTGATCATGGAAAGTATGTTGAGTTTCTATTCACACAGTAGGTGCCTGCAGTTGGTGGCATGGTCAGAGACTAGATAGCTGATGAATTACCAACACTTATGAGTTGGGGTGGCTTAAAACAAAGAACATGTTCATAGTGAAGGGTGGGTGCATGTCTTGCAAATGAAAAATACATTGGACTAAGTCAATGTCTTTTTCCAATTTTATAAATACTGTGTGGTTGAAAGTTCCAATGGTTGATGTGTCCCTGAAAATGGTGTAATTTTGACTTTTTTTTTTTTTCTTAAAGTTTATTTATTTATTTTGAGAGAGAAAGAGAGAAAAAGAGAGAGTGAGCTGGGGAGGGGCAGAGAGGGGGGGGGAGGGAGGGAGAGAGGGAGGGAGGGAGAGAATCTCAAGCAGGCTCCATGCTGTCAGCATGGAGCCTGATGCGGGGCTCACTCTCATGAACCGTGAGACCATGACCTGAGCCGAAATCAAGAATCCTACGCTAAACTGACTGAGCCACCCAGGTGCCCCGATTTTGACTTTTTTAATTGACTTTTTTCTTATTGTGTAGATGGCTCTAAAAAAAGACTGCAGAAATTAATTTTGATGGAAGAATCATCCTAATTTCAGAGTTATTTTTGTATCACTGTAACTTAATATGTATTTGTTTGTATGTTTTGGGTGCGGAGAGGAGAAAAAAAAGGATTAAGTTATATAAGTCGCTCATGTTTCTCAGAGCGTGTGACCAAAATGTAACAGAATAATTTGTAGGTTTTACAATTTTGTATTTTAATGTGACTTTCATTCCTGATGACATATAAATCTAATAGATTCTACCAATGAGTTGATTAGAACAGTACCCTTTTCAATTTTAACTAATATTCTTAAAAGGTATACTATAAATAACTTCCAAATCATGTGTCTATAGGATCCTCTGTCAAAAAGCTCATCCTCTTAAAGTACCTAAAATGTTCTCCGGCACCTCTCTGTCATATGTAGGTATTATATAGATTACACACACGTTCTGTGTACGTGTTACAATATCTACTCCTTAGTAAATGGTAGAGGTTCTGATCCTACGTAAGAACAAAATGCATTATGTCAGGGCCGAATAAAGGAACAGAAAGTATACCACTCATTTTGCTAGGGATAATTTCATATAAAGAATTATGAGCCAGATATTGAAGAAGAGAAATGCAATCAAGGGAACAGTGGGGTATCACAGAGATTGTAATTTCACAAGGCAACTACCAGCAGCTATTTCTAGGTTCTGGAGAGAAGAAAGAAAACTTAGAAATTTGAAGGGGCTGAGACCCAGATCTCTGAGGTGGTCACCCCACTGGGCTGGTGCTGGTGCCTCAGAAGCTTAGAGAAGAGGCCCATGGAGCTGGGTTTGAGACCTTAAAAGAGGGTGAGGCAGCCAGCTGTGCTGGTGTTCCTTAGGGGACATGTTGAGGATGATTCTCCAAGGGCTGAACCTACTTTCAATTTGCCCTTGCTGGGGAAGGGGCGTTGCTGGTGATTCCCACAGGGCCGAAGACAAACAGGAATGAACAGTTCCCTCCTTCTCCAGCCTACCACTGTCTCTCTACCACCCCCTACTGGCCCAAGGGAAATGTGGTTCCCAGAGTGCCAACCTCAGCATCACAAAGCAGAGTGCAGGAGGCAGGAGTTGAAACGCAGAAAATGGCTTAATAACTAGCACAAAGGTCTACATATGCTACCAAATGAAACGTTGGATTATACATTTTCTGATAGCTCCATATTCACTCTGTAGGATTTTATTTTGATGCAGGATATTATTAATATAATTAAATGTGGACAGAATAAAATGAATTTGAAACCACGTCCCCTAAATTTCAAGTGGGTATCTATTCTCATTATGAAAAACTGGGCTAAAAAACAGAAAAGCTAAAGCAGGTTTAAATTATGACACGAATTGCTTGTGAACACATATATCCTGTACTTTAAAAAAAATTTTTTTAATGTTTATTTATTTTTGAGACAGAGAGAGACAGAGCATGAACGGGGAGGGTCAGAGTGAGAGGGAGACACAGAATCTGAAGCAGGCTCCAGGCTCCAAGCTGTCAGCACAGAGCCGGACACGGGGCTCGAACTCACGGACCGTGAGATCATGACCTGAGCCAAAGTCGGAAGCTCAACCGACTGAGCCACCCAGGGGCCGCTATCCTGTACTTTCTGAGACAGTCTTAATTTCAAAAATAAAGCTTTAGCTTGAAATTTCATTCTTGTAAGCATGTAATTTTTAATGTATATCATGTAGCTATTTTTTATTTTTTAATATTTATTTACTTTTGAGAGAGAGAGAGGGAGAGAGAGAGAGTATGTGTGTGTGAGCACAGGAAGGGCAGAGAGAGAGAGACACACAGAATCCAAAGCAGGCTCCAGGCTCTGAGTTGTCAACACAAAGCCCGACGTGGGGCTCGAGCCCATAAACCAAGGTCATGACCTGAGCCAAAGTCAGACACTTAACTGACTGAGCCACTCACGCAACCCTATAACTATTTAAATATTTTTTTTTTCTTTTTTTCTTGTAACACACGTGTGCTCCAGGTGAGGGCCTATGCTGTGTGTGTGGGGGGGTGTCTATGTGTGTGTGGATGTGTATGCCAAGTGGTTTTAATATATATCTAGAAAAGTAACATAATCTTGATTGAGATTTTGGATTGAAACAAAGTAGATTATTTTAACGGAGACTCTAGCTTAAATTTTCTCTGGCCTCTGGCACTGATTCTTAAAAAGTGGAACCACAACTTTTAATGGAGAGAAGTGAGGATGACATTTGGCTGATTCAGGAATACATTTTGGTTAGATTCCACCTCATTCTGGAAGAAAAAAAGAACGTTCAAGCAAATAATATAAATGAACTAAAAATATAACTTCAGTTGTCATAGGCAACCCTTTCCTTCCAAGTAGAAGAAAGGATAAGGATAAGAAACATATGGAAGAAAAGGACACATGATCTGAAAGTATGCACAAGAGAAATCTAAGAATAACATGAACACATATGCTCTATGCAACTAATCAAGCAAATTACCAGCCAGAAAAGCTCAGTGTCCCTCAATGAATTCTCATTTACTTCTAAGAGTAGTTTCTATAGACTCATTTACCTTCCAGCTGGCAATGACTAGGTAAAGTAAAAACTGTTAGGAACAAAGCATAAGAAGAGTGTTTGAGTAATTCCAGTGAGGCAGAGCAGTGCTAATCACTCCTCTGCAGTTCTAAAAACCCAATCTCGTAAAAGGAAAGAAACCTATCTTAGTGACTAAATCACTGAATGTATGCTAGCATGTATAACAGAAATCATATACACACAGTTTTTTTTGCCACCCTTTGCAGAATCTAAGCCTAAAATTATATGTTTATTGATTTTAAATCTGTACTTTTGTAAACTTTCCTATATCCCCAGTAGGTTTCCATTATAAATATCCACTGATGTGCTATGTATAGTGCTACTTAACTTTCTTAAGTAACTGCTTTAAGTCAGCAGGTTTTTTTTGTTTGTTTTTTTTACTTTGTTTCATTTGATTTTTTTTCTTTGACTTTGTTTTAATGTTAGAAGCACAGGAAAGCCAAACTCAGATGTTTGAAATACAAAACCTAGATGGGACCATTTTAATGATAATATAAACTCCAAAGTGCTCATCCTACCATTTAAAATGAAAAACAATTTGAGACTGAAGAGGCAGATTTTGGAAGGGATAACGGGTAGTAAAGTAACACAAGCAATAGACAAATGGCAGAAGGAGAGAGGAAAATTCTCATTTATGAAAAAATGTGATAATACACAGCAGCAAAACAAACAGAGCAAACAAACTAAGGCAGTTGACTGTGATGGCTATTACTGCATCGCAGTTTCCTTGAGTTCTGAAGCTGAAAAAGCAAAGCTATTTTTCTGTTCATGATGAACTTCTGACACATAAAATCACATCCTGTATGATAATGTATGCATTGAAATTTGAGACATTTTGTGGCCTACTACTGATCAGTTTCTGCAAATTTCCCAAGAGTTTTAGAAGGGAAAACATAGATTAAAAAAATTATTAGAAGCAGAACTCTGTATGTCCAGGGGTTGGCCCTCATTAACTACATATTTTTTAAAATATTCTGTTTTCTGTCTGCCTGCCTGTCAATAATTATTAAGAAAAATATTTTCATTATAATCTTTTAGGAATTTCCTGCTATGATTCTGTCAACTTCTGCCTTATATTTTTAGGCTGTTTTAGACGCATAATTTTTTTCTTCAATTTTTTAAATGTTTTTATTTATTTTTGAGGGAAAGAGAGACAAAGTGTGACCTGGGGAAGGACAGAGAGAGAGGGAGACACAGAATCCAAAGCAGGCTTCAGGCTCTGAGCTGTCAGCAAAGAGCCCAACACGGGACTTGAACTTGTGAACCACGAGATCATGACCTGAGCCGAAGTTGGACATGTAACTGACTGAGCCACCCTGGCGCCCCTGGACACATAATCTTTAAAACTGCTATATCCTCTTAGTTAACAGAACGTACCAGTAGGGAACGAGCCTCTTCACTCTTTGTGTTTTGTTGCTCATTTTACTTTGGCTTTAACACATTATTCACCTTTTTAGTACATTCATGCATTGGTGTCTTCTTGTAAACAAGAACCTGTGTCTGGAACTTTTAACATCCAAACTCCGAATTTTTTAACTAGAGACTTTAACTAGAGTTTTATTCGCAGTATGGATATATTTGGAACTATATCTGCCATCTGAAATCTTTAAACATCTCTGGATCTTTCTTTCCCCTTATTTGAGTGACTCTACCTGAGACTATTTTCAATATTAGTCTTTGTGTGACAAAACTTCTTAAGCCCTGAATGCCTAGAAATAGTTTTAATTAAATTATTTAATGAGAAATGATGGGTAGCATGGCCGAATAAGAAATTCTAGTTTCTAAATTATTTTTGTATAATACTTTGAGAGTACTAATCCAAGTCATCTTCAATGCAGAGTTGTTGAAAAACATGTTTAGTATTTGGTTTTCATAGATAATAGACTCTATGTATGCTTTTAGTTGCTAATCTAGTATATATCCTTACATTTTACTATAACTTAAAAAAGTAGTTTTGGCATTTTTTTTCTCCTAATTTCTCCCCTTTGACACTCTATAGGCCCTTTCAATTAGAATTAATTTTTTTCCTTCTATTTCTCAAAAATTCATCTCCATGTTTTGGTATATGTTCCTTCTTCCGAAATTTCATTTTCTCTCTTTGGGGACTCATATCTAGATATCAGAACTTACACTTCAATTCTACATATCAACTTTTTAATTATATGTTCTATTTATTTTTTCCTCCTTCCCTCTGGGAGTTTTCCTAAGTGACTGATGACTTAACTCATTCTTCTGCTCTATATAACTGCTATTTACATTGTGCTCTTTACCTAAACTATCATTTTTTAGTTCATATCTCTACTCTTTATTTATCTTCCATATTCTTCTAGTTTCCCATTATTAATGCCTTCTTCTATCTCCCTTAATATGTTTATTGTGCTAATTTTAATTTCTTGTTCTTTCTCTTGTAATATTTGTGGTTCAGATGGGATCCATGATATGCTGGGATGGTTTCCTTTTGAAAAAGTTGTGCTCCTCAAATGTCTTGATATTTTGGCCCGTGAGCTCACTTTCCCTCTGGGAGGCACTGACTTCTCTATCAGGCAATGTGTATTAAAGCCAGACATCAGTTCTAGTCATTATTCATGAGCTCATGAAATGTAGTTAGGGAGCCTCAGATTTGGTGCTCCAGGCACCAGGCACCATGGTCAATAACCCCCATCTCCCCAAAACAACTCCTTGGGCTCTCATCTCCTTTGAAAGAGAAGCAGCATTAGGAGACATACTCAATGTCATCGGCTCTGTGATGGGCCAAAAGGGGAAATGGTGGAGCAGAGAAGTGACAACCTGAAGTCAGTTAGTTTCCATCTGATTTCCCAGTTCCTCTTAAGCACAGAGCTCCCACCCTGCACTTATTCCTGCAAAGACTCCTAGGCCAGAGGTGTAAGTTACTACAGGCGCGATGAGCGGACTGACTGTGCAAAGGCACAGTGGTACTCACATTCAAGAGTTCTTTCTTTTATTCCAGCCGCTCCCATCCATACCACCTTTTCTTCCACTACCAGCCAAAGACACTGTATGCTTCCAACATCGGTTGGGAAGGTCAATGTCAGCCATTCTCTGGGTTCTCTTGCTGTAATTTGCCAGGTGTTTAAGTTGGTTTACTTTTTCATGTCAGTCTTACATATCTAAATTATTACTCAGATATGTAGATAGAATGATATAAATATAGCCACTGATGATGCTGTAAAACTCTCTTCTGCTGACCTTATGAATTGGACACTTTTAATATGTCAAGCATATTAAAACTACTCTGAAGAAGCGCTTTTTTTCATAGTTGCTTCCTAGCCAGTTTCTTGTATCTCTCCAGAAAGTACTATTTTACTCACACTTGGGCCAGATGGACAATGGCAGCTACCCAAATACACTGGGAAGGAGCTGACCCCACAGATAAAGCAGCAGGCCCAGAAATGATTCTCTTACTGAGAGAGGAGTAGGCAATAATGTGTCTTCTAACATATATTTTACATTTCACATTTTTCCTTCAGAATCATTTGTTTATCATAGTATACTGGGAAAATTCACAAAAGGCCAAAGAAGGAAACAGTTACTTGTAATTTCACCCAAGTTATTAGTATCGTTAAAAGTCTGTGTAGATCTTCTAGGAAATTGACTTCTTTCTAACCTGCTTACCAATTTGGTTTTAAAAAGTTGGATTATACTGTATACAGATTTTGCAACTTTATTTAATGATTAATATCCCATGAAAATATTTAAATATCATTAAGTACTCTTCTCTAAAATGTTACAATATCGGGCACCTAGATGGCTCAGGCAGTTAAGCATCTGGCTCTTGATTTCGGCTCTGGTCATGATTTCATGGTTCTTGAGTTGGGCCCTATGTCACGTTTTGCACTGACAGTGCACAGACTCCTTGGGATTCTCTCTCTCTCTCTCTCTCTCTCTGCTCTTCCCGCTCTCTCTCACAATAAACTTAAAACAATTTAAATGCTATAATATTACAGCTGCATAGTATTCCATTATGTAGATAAAAAAAAAATTACTTTCCTAGCAGACATCTGAGAGGCTTCTAATAGTTTTCCATGACATGTGTCAGGGACAAAATAATCTTTTTTACATAAATTACATTGCCTGTTTTTAGTTGTTTATCGAGCATGTATTCCCAAGTGTTGGGTGCTGGGTAGTGGCTGAGTTTCTAAAATCGTTTTCTCCCTTTGAAATATGCAAACATCGTGAAATGGATCTTAAATGCATGGCTCAGTGAATTTTTACATATGTGTACCCTTGTGTAACCACACACAATGTGAGATGTATAACATTTCCAGTTGGGTCAGGTTTTAATGGCTATACTGATGCATACTGATTAAAATGTATCAAGTTAAATTTTATTTGAGCCTCTTTACCCCCCCTCTATCTTCTCTAACATTAGCTCTTTTCTGCTCAAATCTTATAATTTTGATATACAAACCTATAGACAATTATTATTGCTACTGTTGTTTGTAAATATAATTACCTTTCTCTAGAGAAAAAAAAAAACCTAATTGTATGCTTTAGCACAGTGTTATCTGTCTTCTGGTGTCAACTTATGGATTTGTCTGAATTTTCTTTTGATAAGTTATTTTAGAATCAGTCCTATAATATTGAGTCCTCTCAGGGCGCCTGGGTGGCTCATTCGGTTAAGCATCCTACTTCAGCTCAGGTCATGATCTCACGGTTCATGAGTTCGAGCCTCACATCGGGCTCTGTACCCATAGCTCAGAGCCTGGAGCCTGCTCTGTATTCTTTGTCTCCCTCTCTCTCTGCCCCTCCCCTGCTCACGCTCTGTCTCTCTCAAAAATAAACATTAAAAAACATTTTTTTTAATTAAAAAAAAATATTGAGTCCTCTCAGTGTAGGACAAAAAAAAGGCTAAAAATTCTAATGGTATCTTACTAAAAAATTAAATAATGTGATTTATTGTCATCTAATTTATTTAAGTGTATTTATTTTTGAGAGAGAAAGAGCGAACGAGCACAGGTGGGGGAGGGGGCAGATGGAGAGAGGGAGACACAGAATCTAAGCAGGCTTCAGGCTCTGAGCTGTCAGTGCAGAGCTCAATGCAGGGCGTGAACCCATCAACCGTGAGATCATGACCCGAGCCGGAGTTTGACGCTTAACTACCTGAGCCACCCAGGTGCCCCTAAATTTTTTAACATAAAAAAGTTAACAAGTCTGGGGCACCTGGGTGGCTCAGTCAGTTGAGCATCCGACTTCGACTCAGGTCATGATCTCACAGTTTGTGAGTTCAAGCCCCATGTCAGGCTCTGCGCTGACAGCTCAAAGCCTGGAGCCTCCTGCTTCAGATTCTGTCTCCTCCCCTCTCCGCCCCTCCCATGCTTATGCTCTGGCTCTCTCTGTTGCTCAATAATGAATAAATGTTAAAAAAAAATTAAAAACAAAATTAACAACTCTTATCCTTCCGAACCTCTCAGAAACCCCTACCACTTTTGCACACCATTGAACGTTATTTGTGGCATATACTCTTGTCATTTTTACAACTGCTGAAAGAATAGGTCCAGAAATAAACACAAGAAAAGAGTAAGAGCTGGCCAACACTTGAAACCACAGAACTAAGTCATTGTCAAAAATCCAACATAGTTATCTCCGTGAGACGGTATTAACTCACATCATTCACATATCAGGTTCTGATATTTCGCCAGCACTGCCCATGGCCGGGGGGAATAAAACTGTATCTACTTGACTCTGCGGTTGAGGAGGAGGTGTCTAACAAAGCTAAAATCCAATTAAATTTTTGAGAGCCCAGGGAAGTGACATTGTGAGATCAAGTCACCAATACATGCGCTCAAGTGTATAAAAATGTCAACGACTAGGTAGTAGCGAAAAGCTCATCTGAATGACCATTCGCAAAGGGAGAACCCCAAGAATACTCGATTAGTAAAGGCTTTTAAAACGTCAAGATGAGATAAGAGTGTCGAAACACCAAATCAGAGGTCTAAAGTAGTGTTCCACCACATTCAATTGAGATTCACGGCTCAATGTTTCTCTCTTCTATTTACATGAGAAAAGAAATGGAGAGATGGCGCTTTGGGTCACTGTAATGTGCACCCAGACACCTTTCTCTCTGATCGTTTTGTTTGCCAATGTGAGCAGGAAGCTGTTCTTGACTTCCTTCACTGCCTGAGAGCCGATGTCTATAGGAGTTAAAGACCAAAGACAATGTCTCTACACAAGGGATTGTAAACACAGAAACAACTGAGCTGCCCTTGAAATGCAGTTTCTTTTCCTGAAAGCAAAAAGAAATCACTCTCTCTGAAGCCTCCGCTGCTTTGGAGACTTCTCTGTCACTGTGAAATCAATCTAACTGGGGTCATCTGGAAAACTGGCTATCGGTTGCCTTCATTTCCACATGAAAGCATTTTTTGTGCTCATTCACACCCAAAGCGGACTTAGTGCTAC
This sequence comes from Neofelis nebulosa, assembly GCF_028018385.1. NCBI lineage: Eukaryota > Metazoa > Chordata > Mammalia > Carnivora > Felidae > Neofelis > Neofelis nebulosa. The sequence goes on along the minus strand of NC_080784.1, from coordinate 9,197,466 downwards.
CAGCTTCCAATGAAGATTCTACTCGTTTTATTTTCCAAGATAGCTTTAGGTTTACGTTTGGAAATATATTTCAGACACCGTGTCTACAAAGAGCAGGACTGGTGAGAAAAGCGTATCGAAAACCTCAGGAAACCTCCTGAAACACTAGTCTTGTCTTTTACTTGTTAGTCAGGTTGTGAGTCAAGTCTGGTCGTTGCTACTGGCTCCAAGGCCATTGGTGGTATAGATAGATATTTGGGGCAGTCTCCTTCCAAGGTGTGTTTAACCCTCTCCGGAGGCCAGGCTGCTGCGTGAGGTGCTCTGAAGTACACCCCAGCGACAGGACAGATGTTAATGACACAGGCGGATGTGCACTTGTAGGAACCTGGACAGGAAGAAGCTGCTGTGTGATTTCCCACCTACTTCCAACCCTACCCTTCCCAGTCACGCTCCCTCGCGCTGCGTACTCTGTATTTCCAGGTATTGTAAGTAAACCAGTGCTGCTGCAGGGAGAGGGAGACGTCACCAGAAGGCAGAAAGTCATCAAAAAACTGAAATATATTCAGAGAAATACTGATCGAATGTTACTAACATAACAGTACTGCTTTCCTGAGATGACTGTTGGAAGACAGGGGAACTCGAGTGCTTAAACAGACAACCAAGGAGGAGAAAATCTTGTTCAGGAACGGAGCCCTAGATTTTTGTCTTGATCTTTCAGCTCTGATTACATCATGGCTAAACGAGGTATTCATTGTTGCAGTTGATTTTTTAATCTAAGTTTTGGAGACACTGAATGCCTAAACCAATTATTTATTTCTCTGTTAGAAAAAGTAAGCATCACACTTACATCTGGGGTATTGGAGAAATCAATCCGAACCTGTATCTGAATCTCATAAAGAAACTATAGACTTATGCTCAAATACCATATTGGAAGTATGATAAACAAATATCCTTATTATTTTACAAGAGGTATACAGAATTCTGTGTTTGTTCAATCATTTCTATTTCCATAGGATTTAAGGAAAAAGAAATAAGACAGAAGAGGGTAGCTTTATATTTAGGACAGCGAAATGTGAAACTGGCTAAATTATTTTCAGAAACTTAAATCAATCAGTTCACTAGAGTGTGCTTTTTTTGTCTACAAGAAATTGGAGAAATGCATACTTCAGACCAATGTGTAATGACTATGTTAATTGCAATTAGCAAGGCAAGTATTTTATCACCCAAATGACAGAACTGGTAACTACTGACGTTACCTGGAGCATTCATTTGCTTTTTCTTTTTTTAGTATGTCAATTAATATAATATAAATGCTGGGAACAATGTAGGATGTCACTGTATTCCACTATTCAAATTCTAATACAGATATTGCCAGAGATAAAGACAATACTGATATGTTGAATTCAGGCACACACAGGAAAGTTCTTTAATCACATAAACTCCTCTTTTAAATTTCCACATAGTAGTAATTATCTACAAATAAGATACCTAGTAATAATGTTACCCTCACAATATATCGGCTGGAAAGCAGCTGTTTAAATATTTCAGTTTAATATGTAACACATGTTACATATTAACAGTAGCCATGAAACAGGTTGACAGCTTTAGCGATGGGGTTTTAGTGTGGGTAGACAAGGAAATACCACACATAACAGCACAGGAAATAGAAGTGACACCTATTTTCGAAGAGATTATGACACACATTGGGTGGTAGGCATAAGGATATGACCAACTGCCAGAATAAAAGAGAAGAAAATATGGTGACCCAGAATGAAAAGGATGATGTTTCTTTCATTTTCTCTTGGTTAAGGAAATGGCTCTGCCAGGATAAAATTTTAGAGCCATCAAGGACACTCTATTTACAGCTTCAGCTGTAAATAGACACAGGTACATGCAGGGCTTGAATGGGGGCAGGATGCCAACAATCTAGGCCTTAGTAATGGGTTTCATCCTTATGTTCTGTCCTTATGTCCTTATCCTACGTTGTCCGGGCTCCATCCTTGGGATCATAGCTACTTTCTTAATTGGATATTCATTCTCTTTACTCCAGATAATTAATTACATTTCTCAGTGTCCTTTTGGGCCTATGATTATTATTATTATTATTATTATTATCATTATTACTATTTATTTTTATCTTTAATTTTAGAGAGACAGCATGAGCAGGAGAGAGAGGCAGAGAGAGAGAGAGAGAGAGAGAGAGAGAGAATCCCAAGTAGGCTCCACGTTCAGTGCAGAGCCTGATGTGGGGCTCAATCCCATGACCCTGGGATCATGACCTGAGCCAAAAATCAACAGTTGGTTGCTGGACCAACCTACTGAGCCACCCAGGAGCCCCTGGCCTCTTATTTCTGATGCTACCACAATCTTTTTAAGTTTTCTGTACAGGCAATTTTACTCTTTAATGCATCCCAATATGGATTTTGATTGTTCTTGTATTTTATTCTTTCTCGATTGTTTTTTGTATTTTGGCCACTGTCTTTGCATCTCTGCCACCCCTCTAGGCTTACTCTAATTAGGATACCCTGCTTCTGTATTTTAGAACACATGTAGTCCTGTCTCTTTTTGAAAGGACAATACTGAAATGTTTTCTAATATGTTCTTCTAATTTTAGGTCAAAATAACCTCATGGATTAGTTTCTTTGACAACAAGCACTTATGCCTCTGTGAAAGGTGACTGAACGAAGGGCAGATCATCAGCTAGGAGGTGCAGCTCCTCTAATGAAGACATTCCATGTGTTTTATGCAACGCAACCACTGGAAGAACACGTCCAGAGAGTTCTCTGAGTCTACAAGTTCACTGCTTCTGTCCCCTTACATCACACTTCTCATTAGTTCACTGCATATCCAAGGGTGCATTGTGTTTCCATCCACCCCTCTCTCTTCCTGTTTAGATGAAGTACCGAGACTTCGCTCTAAACGGATTTTCAGATTTACACAAAGTTTTTCTTCTTTTGACCAAGGATAAGGCATGAGCTTCACTCTGGTTTTGTTCAGACAAAACCTGCCTCTGCCTGCCTGTTGGCCAGCACTGCCTCTGGTTGACCGAAGTAGCACCATATACAGAATGAGTCTAAGTTTGACTCGCTCGCACTTTCTTGGGGCAATCTCTCTAATGTTCTACTTGAGATGGTGGAGGATGTAAACTAGTTATTCCAAACTGTCCCCTTAAAAATACCCATCTCTACTTAGTCCACTCAAGGAAGATCCAAGAATGAAATTTCTTTTTCACTGGTATTTCCAGTGTTCATCCTTTTGCGAACTTTCCTACACATCTTGTTGGAACAACAGACACAAAGGATCAGGTATTTCTAACATGCTACTATATTTTCCAGAGTTTTCAATAATTTTGTCAAAATAACTGGGTCCCATCTGTACTCATGATCAAGACTGTGCTATCCCAACTTACCAGCATTTGTTTATTCATTTGAGGCAGAGACCACAACTCTCAGAGTATTCCTTTTTATGTTGAGTACAGTAGTTTCTACCTAGAAGATGGTAGATTAATAATTTACCAAGTTAATTAAATATTTTCTGTAGGAATGTAAATAATATTTGCATAGGCTTCAGTGATCAAGATCAAAACATTTGAAGGGGCACCTGGGTGGCTCAGTCTGTTAAGCGTCAAGCTTCGGCTCAGGTCATGATCTCACAGTTTGTGATTTTGGGCCCCGCAAGGGGCTCTGTGCTGACAGCTCAGAGCTCAGAGCCTGCTTTGGATTCTGTGTCTCCCTCTCCCTCTACACCTCCCCTGCTCGCACTCTGTCTCTCTCTCTCAAAAATAAACATTAAAAAATTTTTTAAAAGTCTTTAAAACATTGAAAAGACAAAAGCATTGTATGCATAAGCTTTTATAAACATGTACATGTGCATATACATATTTATAAATTTATTGAAACTCTGATTTCCTAAAGTGACCAGAGTTTTCACTATTTGCTAGTGTATCCAAATATTTTTGTGGTAGACATATGTCTCCTAATAAAAGCCATCATCTTTTGGATTGAATTTATCAGTTTTACCTAGTGTGCAAAGGTATAAAAAGTAGCAATCTGGTGTGTTAAAAGCCAAGATAAAAGCAATTTCCGCATGTGCTCCATGAAGATAAATAATTGTGTAGACTCTCCTGGAGTAAACAAGCCCTCCAAAATAAGGATAGGTATACTACTTGTCTGAGACTCCAATGGAGTACTATATTTAGGGAAGACAATCATCATAAGATAAAATTGTAGAGTTAAAGGAGAAAACACTAATGCTACAAGTTAGTTTCCTTTTGCTGCTGTGACAAATAACTACAAAATTAATGGCTTAAAACAATGCAATTATATCATCTTATCATTCTGGAGATACGTAGTGTGAAATGAAGTTGTCAAGAGCATAATTTCTACAGGCCTTGGGGGAGAATCCAATATTTTGTGTCTCCAGCTTCCCAAGTCTGCCATATTCCTTGACTCACAGTCTATTATGACTCCAACATCTGATTCCATTCTCACATATCCTTTTCTCTCTGCCTCTGTCATCACACTACCTTGTTTGACTCCAACCCTCCTATCTATCTCTTTCCCTAAGACCTTTGTTGATTATATTGGGCCCTCCTGGATAATTAAATATAATCTCCTGATTCCAAGATCCTTAACTCCATCACCCCCACAAAGTCCTTTTTGCCACGTACGGTAACACATTCACAGGTTCCAAAAATTAGGATGTGGACAACTTTTAAGGGGCCATTATTCATCCCTACCACACTAGGAAAATCAAAAAACAAAAACAAAAAAACTCTTAGAAAACAAAAAGAACAACTTCATTCATACTATTAAAATTCCAAAAGTTCCAGGACTATCATTATCACTTTATATGTGTGCTGAAAACGAAACATGTAGGCATTGTATACTAATAACTGAAATCTGTGTGTGTGTGTGCATGTGTGTGTGTGTGTGTGTGTGTGTACATGCATGGGCATGCATGGTAGAAATCACTGATAAGGGTAATATTTAAATGAACAGCCACAGTTTGTTGGAAGCCATAAATATCTCAGTTACTAAAAGATATAGGATAGATTTATATCAACCTTGGTTTTTTGTTTTTTGTTTTTTTAAACATTGCCAGGAATAAGCCACTCTGTTTTTAAAACAAAATTCTTCTTTTACCCTTGGCAAGACAACTTCACAGAACCTTCTAGGTTATTTGATGACATGATTATAATAATAAGAGACTTGCCATCACAAAATTATCAGTGACCTTCACTACTCATCACATGCTTTAGAGAGAAAATCTGAATCCCATTGCCATCTGGTGAGTTAGCGGTAGGAAAGAACAGGAGCCAAATCTCCAGCTTTAAATTAGTGTTTCATTATTAGAGGCAGAACTGGCTTTACCCCTACCCCAAAGCTAAACTGTATTTAGCTGCAAATATCTAAGCAGATGTCTAGATGAGTAATCTTATTTGATCATGTGGTTTTGTAATATATGTTGAAATATTTAATTAAGGGTGAGTATGTCCTTGAGAATTCTATTTTGCTAAACTTAAATCTGGTAACATAAATTACACTAAAAAGGTACAGTTACACTTCAAGCTCATATGAGGTAATACTGATGTTGAGGGTAAGGAAAACAGAAATAATCATTTTTGCCACTAAAGGAAGCACAGTAAGCTATTTTCAACAGAGAAGATGCTGGTGACGTTATACAAATTACAACCAAGAGGGGCAGGGAGCTTTACTTCGTGCTATTGATAAATAGACATGCAGATATGTTGGGGCACTACCATTTAAAAAAGAAATTTGAGATTTCAAATGTTTGGAGAACTTTCAGAGACCATACAGGACTGTAATGTTAAAATCTCATGTTGTTCTGTTCCATTAGGAGACACGGTAAGCGTAGAAAGTGCGTAGAAAAGTATGCACAAACATCTTCATCACTTTTATGCATTAATAGTCCTTTATCATTGAAGTTAAAATGGTAACTAAAAGTTCAAGGAACATGTAAGATGGGATTAACTGGATGTTCCAAAACATGTTTTTTAAGTTTATTTATTTTTGAGAGAGAGCGAGCGAGCAAGTGCATAAGCGGGGGAGGGGCAGAGAGCGAGGGCGAGAGATTCCCAAGCAGGCTCAGCACTGTCAGCGCAGAGCCTAACACACAGGGCTCGAACTCAGGAACTGGGAGATCATGACCTGAGCCGACCAAGAGTCTGATGCTTAACCGACTCAGCCACCCAGGCACCCCTCCAAAACATTTTAAAAAAATAACTACACATAAAAGTTCCTAATATGATAAAGGTAATATTAATTATTACTTATAGATCAAGATTATCAGGTGTCTGTACTTGATATATTAATTAGCTCTGATAACCAGAATGCATTCTGAAAAACCTGGTGCTTTGGGGTAGAATCTGTAGAAGATTAAAAGAAAACCTGAAACAAGAAAAGGGCACAGTTTGAACCACTAAGATTACTCCTGAAATCTCAATTTAAAAAAAAGGCAATTAGGGGCGCCTGGGTGGCTCAGTCAGTTAAGCGTCCGACTTCGGCTCAGGTCATGATCTCACAGTCCGTGAGTTCGAGCCCCGCGTCGGGCTCTGTGCTGACAGCTCAGAGCCTGGAGCCCGTTTCAGATTCTGTGTCTCCCTCTCTCTGACCCTCCCCTGCTCGCATTCTGTCTCTCTCTCTCAAGAATAAACATTAAAAAATTTTTTAAAAATAATGGCAATTAATTTTAGAGCAAATACCATTGATATAGATTATATGTGTAATAACATAATTATATATATACACACGCCATGAGTATTTGCACTTGATCTTAGCCAAAGGGCTGAGAAGCGATACGTGCACCATGTGTATTTGGTAAGCTATAGACCACTTATTTATTTCATACTGGGAGCACTTCCACTTTCACAGTAATACTTGTTCCTCCCCAATTCGTGCTCTCTCTCTCTTGCTCTCAAAATTAAATGAACATTTTTTTTTTAATTTAAAACTTTTAATCTCAAAGTTTTATTGAAAATGTTTATTTTATTTTTGAGAGAGAGGAGAGAAAGAGAGAGAGGCAGAGAGGCAGAGAGAGAGGGAGACACAGAATCCGAAGCAGGCTCCGGGCTCTGAGCTGTCGGCACAGAGCCTGATGCGGGGCTCGAACCTATGGACCGCGAGATCATGACCTGAGCCGAAGTCGGATGCTCAACCGACTGAGCCGCCCGGCGCCCCCCAATAGTGGATTTCTAAATGATTAGATAATCCACTCCAGATTTCCTGTGCAAACAACGAAGAGCTACTTCAACTAAGTGGTTCTATCAGACAGAGACAATGACTATTCTCTTATAAACGAACCAAAAAATGTTTATAATGATGCATGTTTGTTACCCCACGTATATTATTCAAACTCATTTAAAATTATTTACATTTTTTTCTAAAACTGTTTTTGAAAAGACATAAAGAATGTGAATAGTGCTTGGTATTTTAAGTGCTTTTACATATTCACAAAGCACAGACCCTTTTACGATGATCCGGGATGGGATGATGGTATGGAGTGGAGCCAGGGGGAAGTTATGGGAAGGGCATGAAGTCTGGGGCAAGTTTGGGAAGGGGGATCTGAAGTCAAAGCATGAATTTACAGCAGTATCATCCCTTGCCTCCATTACTTTACAAGAAGCAGTGAGAAATTAAGGAAGAAGTCTGGGATATGGCCAGGTGAGATATTGCGCAGAGCAATTAATCACGTCCAACTGCCAGTACATTTTTCCAAAGCTGAAAATATAGTTAATTTGTTGACAATGACAAACTGTCCCCAGCACCAGTATGGCGATATCAAAATGCTGGGTGACATATATTAAAATTACCTTATTTAAATAGGATAGGGGTTTGTGTGGTTTCAATGTTGTTCATTGCTGAATCATGTAATTGGTGAGTGATACGTAGACATTTTCTTTTAAGAAATCCCCCCCCAAAGGAAAAGTCATATATATAGTGGTCATCAGGGAATTCTCGAGGATGAACAAAAACTGGAGGGAAGGGAGAGAAAAAAAGTCAAGTATTAATTCAAGAATTTCAACCTAGATTCCTTGGTACTTCTTGAAGGCCCATAGCTGGGTCCTAGATCACAAGGATCAGAGGCAGAATGATACCTTCCTCCCCAAAAGATGTCCAGGCCCCAATCCTGGGAACCCATGAATATGTTAAATTCCACTGCAAAAGGGACTTTTCAGGTGTGATTGTCGGTAGGGGCTTTACAATGGCAAGATTATCTTGGATTGTTCAAGTGGGTGCAACCTAGCCACATGAGCTCTTAAACGCAGAAGGCAGGTAATGGGTCTGAGAAATGGGAGTATTAAAACGATTTGCTGGCCAGTGGCTGGCTAAAAAATGTGAGGGACTTTGTGCAAGGACCAGAAAGAGGACTACAGAAAATGAGGAAGTTTCCCAGGTGAAAGCCAGCAAGGAAACAGGGATTTCAGTCCTATATTCACTTGAACTGCATTCTGCCAACACCTGAATGAGCAAAGAAAAGGAAGCCCCTGCAGGGCCCAGCGAAAGAAACACAGCCCTGCACACACATTGGTTTTAGTCCAGTGAGAGAGGTAGTGGGCTTCTACCCCCAGAACTGTAAAATCATAAATTTATGTTGTTTTAAGCCACTCATTTTGTGCTAATTTGTTACGGCAGAAATAAAAGACCAAAACGCCAAGGCTTTCTAAAATTGTATGCAATATTTGCATATTTGTAAGTGGTCATTTTTCTGTTGAAAGAGACTGTATGTTTCACCCAAAAAGAAAGATTGATTGAATGCTAGTATCCTTTCCCATCGTGTAGCACTAAAAACATCCCCAGGCACTGTGAAAGCAGAACAATTTTCATTTTAGATATTCAACTGGTCTAAGTATGTTTTGTGATAAACACAAGAGCACACAGCTGATTCTGCACCTCTCTTCTGCCCTGTTCACCTCACCTCTCAACTAAAGCGGGCAGCATTTGGTGCTCATGGGTAAGGTTTCCCATCGACTGTGAACACTGTGCATATTCAGGGTGGACGGTGGGTTCTTTTTTTTTTTTTTTTTCAACATTTTTTATTTATTTTTGGGACAGAGAGAGACAGAGCATGAACGGGGGAGGGGCAGAGAGAGAGGGAGACACAGAATCGGAAACAGGCTCCAGGCTCCGAGCCATCGGCCCAGAGCCTGACGCGGGGCTCGAACTCACGGACCGCGAGATCGTGACCTGGCTGAAGTCGGACGCTTAACCGACTGCGCCACCCAGGCGCCCCTGGACGGTGGGTTCTTAAAGAACCATATCTTGCCATGTTTTGGTTTTTCTTTTACCTCTTCAGAAACACTGTCACATTGTGCCTAACTAGCAATTGGTAAATGGTATTAAAAAATATTCTCACGTTTGAATCCAAAAAGTAAGTTTCTATCGCGAGAAAGTGACCTAGACTACCCACCATTTGAAATTCTGTCCAGACCAGTGATACAGTCTATATATTAATTTATTCATTATATATCTAACTCATTATTCTCTGTAAAAAAAAAAAAAGAAAGAAAGAAAAAGAAAAAGAAAAAGGAGAGCTCCCAGATTTCTATGGGAAAAATATCTGAGCGCCCTCAGATTAATTTTCAAGCTGAGTGTCTCTACGGATCACAGGGCAATAACTGAAATAGAAGCTTTGACATTTCCCACTGATCACCTTGACCCTCTATGGAATGTTTTCTATTCCAGTATGGCCTAAATCCACACAGGCTCCAGTGAAACACAGCTTCATATTCAGAAATGTAATCAGAAGCTTAATAATATTTATTAAACAAACCATTATGGACCAAACTTTATTTGGATAAACCACAAGATTCGATGATAGAAAGAAATCCTGGGGGTAAATGGATACATGAACAATTAAACAGGAGGGATGGGTAGGAATTCGATAGTCACATTTTCTTCCTAGGTCATTTCATAATGACTGGACTTCTGGAGTGACAAATGCTGGCAAACAGCAGACCACAAAAAGGCTGGTGACGAGCGTGGCTGTGCATGTGGTAATCTGCTTCATGTTCAGTCTTATTTAAGTATTTCATAACATACTGGGATTGATGAAGCATTAATAAAATGTACAGAAGTTTCTCAACACAGAGGTGCACTAAGCACCCGTACAGATGGACCACGAGGATAAAAAGCCTAGAGACTTTTGAAATACGGTGGAAGAGAAAAAAAAAAAAAAAGAGAGAAAATGAGATTCAACTTGAAATGATGTGAGGGAGCGTGTCTGTAGAAAAATAATCAGAAACAGACACTCGGTGGAAGAGAGACAATTGGAAAATGGTCAAACCAAACAGGACAGAGAAGAGAGGATCCTGGACAATAAATCAGAGGAGTCTGGGATACTGTGACAATTTGGGGGGGGAACTGAAAGTTGATTTGGTGGCCACGTGATGTTCCCAAATGGAAACATCTACCTGAGCTAGAATTCACCTTGAGAAGGTGTCCTTTTTTTTTTTTTTTTTTTAAATCTATGTTGAACTCAGAGGAGCTGGAAGGGATTCAAAAAAGAACAGCAAATACAATTAAGAGTCTGGAGGGATTGATTTATGTAGTGAGAGGGGAGAAATAAAATATGCAGTCCTTGGCTAAAGACTTTTGGAGAGAACATAATTGTCAAAAGTCTCTAAAGGATTTACGTACTGAGTCAATAGAAGGTGATGAAGTTCAGTAAAAGGGAATCTAGGCAGAATCTAGGGAGATGGATGTAAACTCTAATGCTAAAACCATTTTTCCTAATTTCGTGAATACTAAAATCTAAAGTATTTCAAATGGTGCCGATGCAAAAATCTGCTGTTGTTTTGTTGGTGTTTTTAACCCATTTTCTGATATATGCTAAGGACCCTAGGAAGACAGTCATTGGAAAACTCATTAGACCCCTGACATTCTCTAACAGATTACCCTTGTCCTTTTGGGGCCTTACCTTCATGGTATATAAATAACTTCTAATTTTATAATCTCAGCTTTATAATAAGTTTTGATATCTGGTAGTTTATGTCCTCCTACATTGTTCTTCTTCTTTAAAAAGTCTTGGCTGTTTATTTTTTCTCTTTATATATACTCTGTGTACTTACTGATTTTAATAGATTAAACTATTGCAGTAGTCTGTTTAGGCTGCCAGAAGAAAATACTACAGGCTGGGAGGCTTAAACAACAGAAATTTATTTTCTAACAGTTCTGGAGGCCGCAAGTTCAAGATCAATTATAAAAATTTAAATATATGAGTATAGAAAGATATCATCATGTAAAGTTATAGTAACTGGAAGGACAATTATTAAACCACTAATACGAAAAATGGAATTATTAAATTAGAAAAAATGAATTAAAAATAACACTAGTTACGTTAAGTGGTTATGTCAATGATAAAAATTCATAATACCTATATATATTTACAAACGTATATGACATATAATGTCTAGTGTTATTTTGCCTGAATAGTACAAGGTGGAAATCAAGGTATTTACTCCATATATTTCCTTTTTCTTTAGAATGCAATGTTTTTATAATATAAAAAATTTAATGCATTAGAAAGAGATTTTGACTCTTCCATCTCTAAAAATTAATATCTAGATATAACTGAAGATAAACATAAAAAATTGAAAACAGGTTATTTTCTGCTGCAGTGAATGGATACAACCTAGATAGCCATAAAAAGAAAATAATTACATAAAATCCAGGATAAACCTTTAATGGAATACTATGCAATAATTAAAAATCATGTTTTATAAATATACTTTTTGCAATAAAATGTTCAAAATACATAAATAAAAAAGGTTTTCTAAAATTGTGTGCATGTGTGCTATCTGTGTGTTTATACATGGTAAGATAACTCTCAGTTGACTCATGTACAACATTGTCAGGGATGCAGAGTCATTATACATGGGCTCCATCAACATGGACTTCCATGCACAGAGGTACATCTGACTACAGCCATTCATGAGTGCCCAACCGGATAACAGAGAAACCAACCCTGACCCCATTAAAGCACTATTGTCACGGAGGACTAACCAACTACCTAATGGCAGGTTAATCACAATGACAAATATTTCCTATGGAAGGCAGTGATTTGTTTTCACTATAACATACACTGGCTCTGAATAAAGATTTTCCTTCCCATCTGCATTCTTCTGCTCAAACCACTACCTCTAAACTAACCAAATGTTTTAGTGACTTTCATGATATTCTGCACAATGCTGCATCTGAAGTTGCATTTTACAGCAAGTAAAGTATATCAGCGGACAGACACATGCCTATAAAATTCATTGGCTTTATTATGTTTCAATTGCCCTGAAGCAGTCAGCCTTATATAATGGGGGAATGGCCTATTTTGGGTGCCAATACTTTAGAGGGCCAGAGCAATTTTGTCCAAGATGCACTATATACTAAGAATCAGTGACCAAAATATTGGTGCTGTTTTGGGATCCACGGGTCCAGAAATCCAAATGTAGAAGTCAGAGTGAGTCCTTTCACTATTGCCTATATGATTCACTGATGCAATTTTGCTTCACATACCCTCAGCTTTGGGCTCTGCTTCTATAGAAGTCTTGATTTCCAAAAAAATGAATTTATCCAACAATGCACACAACAATAGTTCTAGGAAGGGAGAAGCTGAGACCGCCATTCACCACTTTAGGCTCCTTCTTTGGGCCACTGAATCAACATGCAAAGGGGGAGGCCAGACTGCTGGCAGGGGTGGCAAACCGGGTATGGGGGGGCCTTGTTAATAGACAACATAGAAACTGGTCGTCACTATGCAGTGAACAAGGAGGAATCTGTCTGATATTTGGATCTTCCAAGTTCTGGCTTAATATTCCTGTATCTTCTGAAAAAAGCCCATAAAAATTATAACAACCCATACTGGCTGCTGAGAAATGAAGGTCTGTTTTGTACTACCAGGTAAGGAATCCACCTCCACAAGTGTTTCTGAGAGCAAAAGGAACGTGAAATGCATAGTGCAAAAAGGAAGCTTACAATCATCAGTTACGACCACATGATCACGTGTGCGTATTCTGACCCATCTTTTTCTTTCTTTTATCCTCATTCCTTCTCCCAACACTAGATGTGTTAATAGTGGCTGAACTGATAATCTCAGTATTTAAGTTACAGGATAGCAAAGCAGAAATGTGACTTGAAGAGTAGGGAGTGTACATCACCCAAAAATAGATATAGTGACCGGAGACTTCACGTATTCTTTTCTGGGGAGAGTGTGTGTGTGTTCTTATTGTACAAGGTATAGGTTACATCACGACCTGATTTTGTTATTGCCTTCATTTAGACATTACCGATGGTTGAAAGAGGTATGTACTGATACTATACGTACTATGCTAATCATTCTATTGACAACTTGGTCTAGTTGAGAAAAGTATTTCTTCGTATCCCTTTCCTTATACGTTTCCTTTTTTTCCCAGTTTATTTATTTATTTTCAGAGAGACAGAGAGAGTGCACGCAGGAGAGTGGCAGAGAGAGAGAGGGAGAATCTCCAGCGGGCTCTGCTGTCAGTGAGGAGCCCGACACGGGGCGTGAACCCACAAGCCATGAGAACATGACCTGAGCCCAAGTCAAGAGTCAGAAGCTTAACCAACTGAGCCACCAAGGTGCCTCCCCCAAGCCCCACATTCTACTATTCTTATTGAAGGGGAACTCTTGTGACATCTGGCAGGCAGAGTTCAAGCAATTGCTTCCACCAAAGCCCTGTTCATTCTCTTCTGCTCCACATTCACATCTTCCTGACGGCTGACACTGATGGCCCATCACCGGACATGTGGCTGCAAAACCATGAAGGGACTAGCTCCCTGTAGGCTTCTCCAGTGACCCTCTGAGGGTTCCTTTGCAGCAAGCAGCTACATGTGCTAGGCTGTTCAGCCCAACTGGTTGGTGATTACTCTAATCTTTGAGGTCTCTTTTTCCACTTTCAATTCCCCTCGACTTAGCTTCCCCCAATTCTGTGTAAAGTCTAATGTGTACTATGACTTCTTGATCCCTCAGTTCATATTGTTTTTTCTCTCCTCATGGCATCTGGACAAATAAAAAAATGATTTAAAGTTTTCTTATGCTATCTTTCACAAGGTTCATCATAGGTGGTAGATGGGCTTTGTAAAAAGAACTTGGAAGATTCCTTTCCATTTCATGCTCTGGTCTGATACCAAAAAAATGGGCATTATCTTTTGAAGATGAAGATTTGAAAGAATTCATCATGATATCATCTTTGGCAAGTTGAGACACTGAGACTTGCTATAGGATTATTTATGTTTCATTTACTCCTCAACTTCATCAAGGTTTTCAAACTTTTTTTCTAAAATTGCATAAAAGATTAGCTCATAATTCATTTACTTTACGATGTACCTTTATTTTGCCATTACAATATTTCTACTTTTTCTCTGTTGTATGTATATTACCATGGCTTTTCTGACAGAACCAACCTTGCTTTTATATATTACTTTGCAGAATTTTAGTTTATTACTAATTCTATGTTTTCAATAATGTTTTTATCTTCAATAATATAATCTTTCATAATTGCTAATTTAGATTTTTACTCTTTTCTAAAATTTTCATTTAAATTTTTATTCCTTTTATTTTAAATGTATCTTGTTCTTAGTGTATACTTAAGGCTCTGAGTTGTCTGTTCTACTTTTGAATAACCCATGGGTTCTGCTATGTCATGTTACTGCTATTGATACCTTTAAAAGATTTTGTATTTTGACCTTGTTATCCCAAGAGTTGTTTTCAGGAGATTCTGTAATTTCTCAAATAACACTGTTATTGTTTTCTATATTTGTCATTAGTTTCTAATTTAATTAACTTACGAGTTTCAAGAGATTGGAAACTTTACCTCTACATTAGGAAAAATACTTAAGGACAAAAGAAACAAAAGCATATTTAGACTTATATTAGAAAATGTTTTCTCAACTTAAAAAATTAAATGAATATGTACACGAAAGGACACACTTATATTCTGGGAAAAAAATGGACACGAAGCAATCAAACCACCCTAGCAAGATCACTGTACATTTAAATATGAAGAAAAATGCTATAGCCAATGAAGAAAAATAATCAACTCACTTGTAAGGTGTACTTTCTACAACAATAGTCAATTGCAAGAAAGCAATCTACAAATTACTTGGGGAAAGATAATGTGATTCATTTTATACCAACCCAGTTATGTATTATGTATACATTAACACAGTGAGATTATAGCCAAAAAGTATCCTTTTAGACATGAGTAAGGGAAAATCTAACTTAAACTGTCTCCAATAATAAAGGGGTATAAGTGACATGTTCACTGATTGGAAACTATCAGTTATGGTTTAGTCAAGTGTTCACTTCCTCCATTCCTCTGAGATTTTCCTGTCTTTGCTCTTTGTTGACCAGACCCAAAGGCTGGTAGAAATTTCTACCAAAGGCTGGTAGAAATTTCTAAGCCTCGTATCCGTGCATAAAAAAGAAACAATTAGGTTTTATTTAAATTCCAGTTAGTTAACATACCGTGTAATAATAATTTCTAAAGAAAGAAGAGTCACAACTGATTTGACACGTACTCCTTATTAAGAACAATTTTATTTCAGAAACCCCTGCCACAATGAGGCTAAACCTGGTACCATATTCATTCATTGAGCAGATGCTTGACTGCTTATGCTCTTCCAGGAACTTTTCTGAACCAGTTTACATGTCCAGGGGATGCTATGCACCAGCTGGTATAGGGCTAGGTTTGTGGACCAATCGCTGACAGATGGAGGGAATTACTCTCACATCCATGAGGATCACCCCTCAAACCAGGGCTGTACAGTGGTAGGCACTGGCTTCCTAATTTGGGGTGTTCCATAATCACGTGTATGATTTATTTGTTTGATTAAAAACTTGACAAGACTCTCCACACAGTATAAGCTGTAGCATTGAATTTATTAACTTCCAGCTAATTAAAATGCCTAGCTTTTATATCTTCAAGGAGGAAAAACAAAGACATTTTAAATATTCAGAAGATACTTGGAAAGATAGCATTTGAAAAACTGTAAGAAAAATGTTCTCTTAATTAATTTTAACAGTTTCAAACACTTTTGGTGTACTATCTTTGCCTCTCATGCTCAACTATGCACTGGGAAGTTATCTATGAGAGAAATATTACTTACGGCACATTTATTGAATAAGCTACAGGAATATATGCCCTCCAATTTAACTCATTCTTAATATCAGAAATAGCTGATGGGCCGTTATATTAAGCCAAAATATATTTGTAAAATGTGATTCTAACATTTTTCCATAATTATTTTTCTATTGTTTTCCAAGAGATTTTATAACCTAAATAAAACTTTTATAACGATAAAAAGTTATAAATCCAATTTAGCACATGATTCATCATGTTGGTTACACTAAACCACTGTGGCTAATGCCCCTTTGAAAACTTTCCAGGAAGAGCCTGGTTTTTCCTTCTCTGAATATGATCTCTGGATTTTGAGAATTTAGGGGCCCTGTAGTTGAGTAACAAAAATTGAGTAGATGATGTTTTGATGGCAGTTGAACTAAATATTTTGTAGCTGTTTCATAAAAAAGAAACTCTGGGGATTTCCTACTAGTAAGTGAAGAATAACTAAAATGTCAAGCCTGCTGTTGTAAGAGGTCAGAAATTATATCTGAAGTTGTCTAAAGTTACGATTGTTTCTCAAAAAGGAAGATATGGATATGACGAAGACACTACAATAGATTTTAAAATTCTCACAGTTGTTTGGTAGGGCTTTTACTTGAAGATAAAAATAGTTACTCTGAGAGCAGAGTAGGGAAGATGGCAGAATAGCAGGGTCCTGAGCTCACCTCATCCCACAGACACACCAAGGCGATGGCCACATCTATTCAACTAACTCTAACAATGAGCTGAAGCCTGGCAGAACAGATCTTCCGCAGCTGGTCATAGAGAAGAGGCCACACTGAAAAGGGTAGAAGGAGTGGAGATGAGGTCAGGAGCCAAAGCCCCGGAGCAACTAACCACAAAATGTACACACATCACAAGCATAACAGAACAAGGGTGTCAGGACCCCCCCCACTGGCAACCCCGGCCCTGAAGAACCACACTGGGAAGATGAGTACCCACAATGTCTGGCTTTGAAAATCAGCCAGACATAACACCAGGAGAGCTAGAGGGCAAGAGGAAACTGAGTCCCTACCATTAAGAGCCAGTAAACTAAATAACTGGGCCAGAGACAGAGCACAGAAGCAGCAGTTTAAAAAGTGCCTGGGTTACACATGCAGGACATTTACTGACTAATCTTAGAATGTGTGCCGTGGGGGGGGGGCGGGCAGGGCTCTACAGGTGATTCCCCCAAGAACAAGGATGTTGGCAGGCACCATTTGTCTTACCCCTGCCCCCAGCCTAGATGGCTAGAGGCCTGTGGGAAGCAGTGCTAACACTCTCCATCTACCAGACTAGCACTGTGTGCTCATCCCATCTAACTGCTCACCTCTAAACTTACATCTAAAGAAACTAAAAAAAGAAGAAAAAACAAAGCCTAAATTTAGTAGAAGGAAGGCAATTATAAAGATTATAACAGAAATAAGTTAAAGAAAAAAGAGTAGAAAAGGTAAATATAGCTAACAGCTGTTTCCTTAAAAAATAAATAAATTTGATAAAACTTTAGTCAGATTCATAAAAAAAGATGGGGGTGGGACACTCAAATAAGCAAAATGAAGAAAGAGGAAAAAACCCTGACACAACAGAAAGATAAAGAATTACAACAAGATACTATAAAAATTAAATGTCAATGAATTGGAAAACATAGAAGAAATGAATAAATTTTTACAATCATACAGTCTCCCAAAACTGAGTCAGGAAGAACTAGAAAATTTGAACAGACTGACTACTAGGAACAAAATTGAATTGGCAATCAAAAAATTCCCAAGAAATAAAAGTCCAGGGCCAGACGGCTTGCCAGGTGAAATCTACCAAACATCTAAAGAAGAGGTAAAACCTTTTTTCGCAGACTATACCAAAAAATAGAAGAGGAAAAGAAAAATCCATATTTATTCTGTGAAGCCAGCATTATTCTGATAGCAAAACCAGACATGGTTCCCCCCCAAAAAATGATGATGAAAACAGAGGAGGAGGAGGAGGAGGAGGAGGAGGAGGAGGAGGAGGAGGAGGAGGAGGAGGAGGAAAGAAAACTACAGGTCAGTATCCTTGATCAACATAGATGCAAAAATCCTCAACAAAATATTACCAAACCAAATTTAACAATACAGTAAAAGGATCATTCACCTTGATCAAGTGACATTTATTCCAAGGATGCAAAAGTGGTTCAATATTTGCAAATGAATGAACATGATAAATCACATTAACAATGAGAAAGATAAGAACCATATGATCAAGTCAATAGATGCAAAAAAAAGCATCTGACAAAGTGCAACATCTGTTTATAATAAAAACTCTCAACAAAGTGTGTTTAGAAGGAAGATACCTCAACATAATAAAGGCCAAATATGAAAAACCTACAGTGAACATCATACTCAATGGTGAAAAACTGAAAATGTGTCCTGTAAGAACTGGAATAAGACAAGGATGTTCACTCTCAGCACTTCTATTTAACGTAGTACTGGAAGTCCTAGCAGTAGTAATTAGATGAGAAAAAGAAATACAAGGCATCCAAATTGATGAGAAAAGGGTAAAACTGTCACTATTTTCAGATAACATTATACTATACATAAAAAACTCTAAAGATACCACCAAAAAACTCTTCAAACTAATAGATGAGTTCAATAAAGTCACAGGACACAAAATTAATATATGGAAGTCTGTCACATTTCTATACACTATTAACAAAGGAGGAGAAAGAGAAATTAAGGAAACAATCCCATTTGTAACTGCACTAAACAGAATAAAATACCTAGGAATATACTTAACCAAAATGTGAAAGACCTAAACACTGAAAACTGTAAGACATTGATGAAAGAATTAGAAGATGACACAAATGGAAAGATATACCATGCTCGTGGATTGGAAGGATTAATATTGTTATGTCTATACTACCCAAAGCAACCTATGGATTCAAATCAATCCCTATCAAAATACCATTAACATTTTTCACAGAACCAGAACAAATAATCCTAAAATTAGGATGGAACCAGAGACACCGTGAATAGCCAAAACAATCTTAAGAAAGAGGAACAGAGTCAGATGTATCACAATCCCAGAATGTGAGGTAAACTACAAAGCTAGAGTAATCAAAACTCTATGGCACAGGAACAAAAACAGTCACAAAAACCAATGGAACAGAATACAGCCCAGAGAAAAGCCCACATTTGTGTGGTCAATTAGTCTACAACAAAGGAGGAAAGAATATATAATGGGGAAAAAACAATATTTTCAACAAATGGTGCTGGGAAAACTGGAAAGCCATTTGCAAAGTAATGAAACTGGACCACTTTCTCATACCAATACACACACACACACACACACACACACACAACTCAAAATGTTAGATTAAGGCCTAAATGTAAGACCTGAAACCATAAAACTCCTAAAAAAAAAAAACCAAAACAAAACAAAGACAGTAATCTCTACAATATCAGTCATAGCAACATATTTATAGGTATGCTTTTGCAATCAAGAGAAACAAAAGCAAAAATAAACTATTGGGACTACATCAAAATAAAAAGCTTTTGCATAGTGAAGGAGATCATCAATAAAACAAAAGGGTAACCTAGTGAATGGGAGAAGATATTTGTAAATGATATACCAGATAGAGGTTAATATACAAAATATATAAAGAAATGAGGCATCTGGGTGGCTCAGCTGGTTAAGCATCCAACTCTTGATTTCAGCTCAGGTCATGATCTCACGGTTCATGAGACTAAGCCTGACATCAGACTCTGTGCTTACAGTGCGGAGCCTGCTTAGGATTCTCTCTCTGCCCCTCTTCTGCCCCTTCTGTATGTTCTTATGAGCCCTCTCCTTCTCTCTCAAAATAAATACATAATTATAATACATAGAACTTAATATATATAATATATAAATATATACAACATATATATAATATTCTATATTATATATGTGTGTGTGTATGTATATATATGTACGTGTGTGTGTGTGTGTATATATATATATATATATATATATGCATGTGTGTGTATATATATATATATATATATATATATATATATATATATACATGCCAACAGGAACATGAAAAGATGCTCAGCATCACTCATCATCAAGGAAATGCAAACTGAAACCAAAACAAGGCAAAAACCTTACACCTGTCAGAATGGCTAGCATCAAAAAGACAAAACATAACAAGTGTTGTTGAGGATATGGAGAAAAAGAAACCCTGCTGTACTCTTGGTAAGAATGTAAATTGGTGCAACCACTGTGGTCAACAGTATGGAGTGTTCTCAAAAAATTAAAAAAAGGAATATCATACAATCCAGTAACTCCACTTCTTGGTATTTACCCAAAGAAAACAAAAACACTAATTCAAAAAGATACA
Source organism: Neofelis nebulosa (assembly GCF_028018385.1). Classification (NCBI taxonomy): domain Eukaryota; kingdom Metazoa; phylum Chordata; class Mammalia; order Carnivora; family Felidae; genus Neofelis; species Neofelis nebulosa. The sequence continues at coordinate 9,177,004 of NC_080784.1, read as the reverse complement.
TGCACAACTATGTTTATGGCAGCCGACATATGGAAACAACCTAAGTGTGCGTCAATGAATGAATGGACAAAGAAGATGTGGTGTGTGTGTGTCTGCACACACACACACACACACACACACACACAAAATGGAGCACTTCTCAGCCATAAAAAAAACAATAAAATTTTGCCATCTGCAACAATAGGGATGGACCCAGAGGATATTATGCTAAGTGAAGTAAGTCAGACATAGAGAGACAAATACCATACAATTCTCCTTATATGGTAGAACCTTGGTTTGCAAACACAATTTGTTCCCAAAACATGCTTGTAATCCAAAGCATTGTATATCAAAGTGAATTTCTCCATAAGAAATAATGGAAGCTCAGATGATTCATTCCACGACCCAAAAATATTCACATAAAAATTATTCCAATACTGTAATACAATACAAAATAATAAAGAAAATACAAAATATAAAGAAAAACTAATTAGCCAGCACTTACTTTTGAAACTCTTGGTGGCTGGTGTGAGGGAGACAAGAGAGAGGAGGGTTATTGTGCAGGATGGCTTTCACTATCACTAACGGATGTTGACTATAGTACATTATTAATAAACTCTCGTCATATACTGTGTTTAATGGAACTGGCAATAAGGCAGCAGAGGAAAGGGTCTCTATCTGCAGGCAGCCTGACCGAGAATGAAGCAAGGCATTCCTAAACTCACCCTTGGGTGGGAAAGCAAAGGACTGTCCATGGGTTCTTTGAAGTGACAAAAATTACACTAGTGCCAGATGTTGGCACCTTCCAATGTTCTGAAAAACCACCGATTTCTGCCAAACACCGTGGCCTGACACTGAGCATCTGAGCATGGGAGCCAATCACCCACAATCCCACGGTGAGAGGTGGGGGGAGAAAAGAGAGAGAGAGAGAGAGAGAGAGAGAGAGAGAGAGAGAGGAACCACTGGCTCAGTTGTGATAGTGTGACATTTGGCATCACGCACTACTCATAATGCAAGATATCGCTCATGCATCAAGTTAAAATGTTTTAATTTTTTTTATGTTTATTTATTTTTGAGAGAGAGAGAGAGTGAGCAGGGGAGGGGCAGGGAGAGAGGGAGACACAGACTCTGACATAGTCTCCAGGCTCTGAGCTGTCCGGGCAGAGCTCATAGTGGGGGATCGAACTCGCGGACTGCAAGATCATGACCTGAGCCGAAGTCGGATGCTTAACCGACTGAGCCACCCAGCCGCCCCCAAGTTAAAATTTATTAGAAATGTCTGCTCTTCTTGCGTAACACAGAACAAGTTACTCACAATCCAAGGTTTTACTTATGTGGAATGTGAAAAACAAGCAAACAAACCCAGGCTCTTAAATACAGAGAACAAACTGGTGGTCGCCAGAGGGCAAATAGGTCAAGGGGATGAAGAGTTAGAAACTTTCAGTTATAGTATAAATAAGCAGTGAAATAATAAGAATTGAAAAAAAAAGAAATAATAAGAATTGAATTGAATAAATTGAATTGAAGAGTACAACATAGGGAATACATTGTCCTAACGTTGTATGGTGACAGATGGTGACTACATTTGTTGTGGTGACAGTGAATGACGTACAGAATTGAAACTACTGTAACATCCTATGTCGACTATACTTCAACAATGACAATAATAATAATAATAATATAAAAGAGAGCTACCTCTTAAAATTCCTAGGCTTTTGGTCACTTTTATACAAACTTTTTTAAATGTTTAGTGAATCATGTCTTCTTAAAAATTCTAAAAATTTGGGGCGCCTGGCTGGCTCACTAGGTACAGCACCCAACTCTTGATCTCAGAGTCATGAGTTCAAGCACTACATTGGGTGTGGAGCCTACTTAGAAAAAATGCTACAATTTAATATTATTTTGAGAGATGGGGAAACTAAATATGACAAATTCTCAGAGTACTTGATGAACAAAATATTAAAAATCCTGAATTCCTAACCTATGACTCACTGAGCTTTGTTGCCTAGGTGAAATAACTTATGAAAATAACAAGAAAAACTGGGTTTTAAATGAGTTCTCCATTACTCACTAGTTGTGTATTTTTGGGAAAGTGCCTTGATCCTTCCTTTTTTAACATTTTTTTTGTTTGTTTTTCTGATATTTATTTTTTAGAGAGAGAGAGAGAGAGAGAGAGAGAGAGAGACGGAGCATGAGCAGGGGAGGGGCAGACAGAGAGGGAGACACAGAATTCAAAACAGGCTCCAGGCTCCGAGCTGTGGGCACAGAGTCTGACGAGGGGCTCGAACTCACAAACTACAAGATCATGACCTGAGCCGAAGTCAGACACTTAACTGACTGAGCCACCATGCTTTGATCCTTCTAAGCCTCAACTGTCTTATCTAAAATGGAGCTATAAAGGCCTACCTTTTTCATTTAACAAAGGCCTAATTAGTTGAATAGCAGTTATATTTTAATCAGCACAGCCATGTGCAATACCTTAAATCCATTCTGAAACAAGATGTAGAATACATTTAAAAATTAAGACCTGAACATTGTCTATTTCTACTAATGCCAATTCACCTGTAGAGATACTCCTGAACCCTGGGTGCACATTGGAATCACATGTGGAGATTTAAAAATTACTTGTGCCTGGGACCCAACCCTGAAATGTTGATTTAGTTGTCTTGGTTATGAACACTGGGATTTTAAAAGATTGACCTAAAAGAAAAAGATTATTTTCATTTATCCCTGTTAGTTTTGAATAATAATATGTACTAACTTTTATTTTTTTATTTTTTTTTATTTTTTATTTTTTAATATATGAAATTTACTGTCAAATTGGTTTCCATACAACACCCAGTGCTCATCCCAAAAGGTGCCCTCCTCAATACCCATCACCCACCCTGCCCTCCCTCCCACCCCCCATCAACCCTCAGTTTGTTCTCAGTTTTTAACAGTCTCTTATGCTTTGGCTCTCTCCCACTCTAACCTCTTTTTTTTTTTTCCTTCCCCTCCCCCATGGGCTTCTGTTACATTTCTCAGGATCCACATAAGAGTGAAACCATATGGTATCTGTCTTTCTCTGTATGGCTTATTTCACTTAGCATCACACTCTCCAGTTCCATCCACGTTGCTACAAAAGGCCATATTTCGTTTTTTCTCATTGCCACGTAGTATTCCATTGTGTATATAAACCACAATTTCTTTATCCATTCATCAGTTGATGGACATTTAGGCTCTTTCCATAATTTGGCTATTGTTGACAGTGCTGCTATAAACATTGGGGTACAAGTGCCCCTGTGCATCAGCACTCCTGTATCCCATGGGGAAATTCCTAGCAGTGCTATTGCTGGGTCATAGGGTAGGTCTATTTTTAATTTTCTGAGGAACCTCCACACTGCTTTCCAGAGCGGCTGCACCAATTTGCATTCCCACCAACAGTGCAAGAGGGTTCCCGTCTCTCCACATCCTCTCCAGCATCTATAGTCTCCTGATTTCTTCATTTTGGCCACTCTGACTGGCGTGAGGTGATATCTGAGTGTGGTTTTGATTTGTATTTCCCTGATGAGGAGCGACGTTGAGCATCTTGTCATGTGCCTGTTGGCCATCCGGATGTCTTCTTTAGAGAAGTGTCTATTCATGTTTTCTGCCCATTTCTTCACTGGGTTATTTGTTTTTAGGGTGTGGAGTTTGGTGAGCTCTTTATAGATTTTGGATACTAGCCCTTTGTCCGATATGTCATTTGCAAATATCTTTTCCCATTCCGTTGGTTGCCTTTTAGTTTTGTTGGTTGTTTCCTTTGTTGTGCAGAAGCTTTTTATCTTCATAAGGTCCCAGTAATTCACTTTTGCTTTTAATTCCCTTGCCTTTGGGGATGTGCCGAGTAAGAGTTTGCTACGGCTGAGGTCAGAGAGGTCTTTTCCTTCTTTCTCCTCTAAGGTTTTGATGGTTTCCTGTCTCACATTCAGGTCCTTTATCCATTTTGAGTTTATTTTTGTGAATGGTGTGAGAAAGTGGTCTAGTTTCAACCTTCTGCATGTTGCTGTCCAGTTCTCCCAGCACCATTTGTTAAAGAGACTGTCTTTTTTCCATTGGATGTTCTTTCCTGCTTTGTCAAAGATGAGTTGGCCATACGTTTGTGGGTCTAGTTCTGGGGTTTCTATTCTATTCCATTGGTCTATGTGTCTGTTTTTATGCCAATACCATGCTGTCTTGATGATGACAGCTTTGTAGTAGAGGCTAAAGTCTGGGATTGTGATGCCTCCTGCTTTGGTCTTCTTCTTCAAAATTACTTTGGCTATTCGGGGCCTTTTGTGGTTCCATATGAATTTTAGGATTGCTTGTTCTAGTTTCGAGAAGAATGCTGGTGCAATTTTGATTGGGATTGCATTGAATGTGTAGATTGCTTTGGGTAGTATTGACATTTTAACAATATTTATTCTTCCAATCCATGAGCAGGGAATGTCTTTCCATTTCTTTATATCTTCTTCAATTACCTTCATAAGTTTTCTATAGTTTTCAGCATACAGATCTTTTACATCTTTGGTTAGATTTATTCCTAGGTATTTTATGCTTCTTGGTGCAATTGTGAATGGGATCAGTTTCTTTATTTGTCTTTCTGTTGCTTCATTGTTAGTGTATAAGAATGCAACTGATTTCTGTACAATGATTTTGTATCCTGCAACTTTGCTGAATTCATGTATCAGTTCTAGCAGACTTTTGGTGGAGTCTATCGGATTTTCCATGTATAATATCATGTCATCTGCAAAAAGCGAAAGCTTGACTTCATCTTTGCCAATTTTGATGCCTTTGATTTCCTTTTGTTGTCTGATTGCTGATGCTAGAACTTCCAGCACTATGTTAAACAACAGCGGTGCGAGTGGGCATCCCTGTCGTGTTCCTGATCTCAGGGAAAAAGCTCTCAGTTTTTCCCCGTTGAGGATGATGTTAGCTGTGGGCTTTTCATAAATGGCTTTTATGATCTTTAAGTATGTTCCTTCTATCCCGACTTTCTCAAGGGTTTTTATTAAGAAAGGGTGCTGGATTTTGTCAAAGGCCTTTTCTGCATCGATTGACAGGATCATATGGTTCTTCTCTTTTTTTTTTGTTAATGTGATGTATCACGTTGATGGATTTGCGAATGTTGAACCAGCCCTGCATCCCAGGAATGAATCCCACTTGATCATGGTGAATAATTCTTTTTATATGCTGTTGAATTCTATTTGCTAGTAACTTATTGAGAATTTTTGCATCCATATTCATCAGAGATATTGGCCTGTAGTTCTCTTTTTTTACTGGGTCTCTGTCTGGTTTAGGAATCAAAGTAATACCGGCTTCATAGAATGAGTCTGGAAGTTTTCCTTCCCTTTCTATTTCTTGGAATAGCTTGAGAAGGATAGGTATTATCTCTGTTTTAAACGTCTGGTAGAACTCCCCTGGGAAGCCATCTGGTCCTGGACTCTTATTTGTTGGGAGATTTTTGATAACCAATTCAATTTCTTCGCTGGTTATGGGTCTGTTCAAGCTTTCTATTTCCTCCTGATTGAGTTTTGGAAGAGTGTGGGTGTTTAGGAATTTGTCCATTTCTTCCAGGTTGTCCAATTGGTTGACATATAATTTTTCATAGTATTCCCTGATAATTGTTTGTATCTCTGAGGGATTGGTTGTAATAATTCCATTTTCATTCATGATTTTATCTATTTGGGTCATCTCCCTTTTCTTTTTGAGAAGCCTGGCTAGAGGTTTATCAATTTTGTTTATATTTTCAAAAAACCAACTCTTGGTTTCGTTGATCTGCTCTACAGTTTTTTTAGATTCTATATTGTTTATTTCTGCTCTGATCTTTATGATTTCTCTTCTTCTGCTGGGTTTAGGTTGCCTTTGCTGTTCTGCTTCTATTTCCTTTAGGTGTGCTGTTAGATTTTGTACTTGGGATTTTTCTTGTTTCTTGAGATAGGCCTGGATTGCAATGTATTTTCCTCTCAGGACTGCCTTCGCTGTGTCCCAAAGCGTTTGGATTGTTGTATTTTCATTTTCATTTGTTTCCATATATTTTTTAATTTCTTCTCTAATTGCCTGGTTGACCCACTCATTCGTTAGTAGGGTGTTCTTTAACCTCCATGCTTTTGGAGGTTTTCCAGACTTTTTCCTCTGGTTGATTTCAAGCTTCATAGCATTGTGGTGAAAGTATGCATGGTATAATTTCAATTCTTGTAAACTTATGAAGGGCTGTTTTGTGACCCAGTTTGTGATCTATCTTGGAGACTGTTCCATGTGCACTCGAGAAGAAAGTATATTCTGTTGCTTTGGGATGCAGAGTTCTAAATATATCTGTCAAGTCCATCTGATCCAATGTATCATTCAGGGCCCTTGTTTCTTTATTGACTGTGTGTCTAGATGATCTATCCATTTCTGAAAGTGGGGTGTTAAAGTCCCCTGCAATGACCACATTCTTATTAATAAGGTTGCTTATGTTTATGAGTAATTGTTTTATATATCTGGGGGCTCCGGTATTTGGCACATAGACATTTATAATTGTTAGGTCTTCCTGATGGATAGACCCTCTGATTATTATATAATGCCCTTCTTCATCTCTTGTTACAGCCTTTAATTTAAAGTCTAGTTTGTCTGATATAAGTATGGCTACTCCAGCTTTCTTTTGGCTTCCAGTAGCATGATAAATAGTTCTCCATCCCCTCACTCTCAATCTAAAGGTGTCCTCAGATCTAAAATGAGTCTCTTGTAGACAGCCAATAGATGGGTCTTGTTTTTTTATCCATTCTGATAGCCTATGTCTTTTGGTTGGCGCATTTAATCCATTTACATTCAGTGTTATTATAGAAAGATACGGGTTTAGAGTCATTGTGATGTCTGTATGTTTCATGCTTGTAGTGATGTCTCTGGTACTTTGTCTCACAGGATCCCCCTTAGGATCTCTTGTAGGGCTGGTTTCGTGGTGACAAATTCCTTCAGTTTTTGTTTGTTTGGCAAGACCTTTATCCTCCTTATATTCTAAGTGACTTGCTGGATAAAGGATTCTTGGCTGCATATTTTTTCTGTTCATCACATTGAAGATCTCCTGCCATTCCTTTCTGGCCTGCCAAGTTTCAGTAGAGAGAGCTGTCATAAGTCTTAAAGGTCTCCCTTTATATGTTAGAGCACGTTTATCCCTAGCTGCTTTCAGAATTTTCTCTTTTTCCTTGTATTTTGCCAGTTTCACTGTGATATGTCGTGCAGAAGATCGATTCAAGTTATGTCTGAAGGGAGTTCTCTGTGCCTCTTGGATTTCAATGCCTTTTTCCTTCCCCAGTTCAGGGAAGTTCTCAGCTATAATTTCTTCAAGTACCCCTTCAGCACCCTTCCCTCTCTCTTCCTCCTCTGGGATACCAATTATGCGTATATTATTTCTTTTTAGTGTATCACTTAGTTCTCTAATTTTCCCCTCATACTCCTGGATTTTTTTATCTCTCTTTCTTTCAGCTTCCTCTTTCTCCATAACTTTATCTTCTAATTCACCTATTCTCTCCTCTGCCTCTTCAATCCGAGCCGTCGTGGTTTCCATTTTGTTTTGCATTTCGTTTAAAGCGTTTTTCAGCTCCTCGTGACTGTTCCTTAGTCCCTTGATCTCTGTGGCAAGGGATTCTCTGCTGTCCTGTATACTGTTTTCAAGCCCAGCGATTAATTTTATGACTATTATTCTAAATTCACTTTCTGTTATATTATTTAAATCCTTTTTGATCAGTTCATTAGCTGTTGTTATTTCCTGGAGATTCTTCTGAGGGGAATTCTTCCGTTTGGTCATTTTGGATAGTCCCTGGAGCGGTGAGGACCCGCAGGGCACTTCCCCCGTGCTGTGGTGTATAACTGGAGTTGGTGGGCGGGGCCGCAGTCCGACCTGATGTCTGCCCCCAGCCCACCGCTGGGGCCACAGTCAGACCGGTGTGTGCCTTCTCTTCCCCTCTCCTAGGGGCGGGATTCACTGTGGGGTGGCGTGGCCCGTCTAGGCTATTTGCACACTGCCAGGCTTGTGGTGCTGGGGAGCTGGCGTATTAGCTGGGGTGGGTAGGCAAGGTGCACGGGGGCAGGAGGGGCAGGCTTAGCTCACTTCTCCTTAGGTGATCCACTTCAGGAGGGGCCCTGTGGCAGCGGGAGGGAGTCAGATCCGCTGCCGGAGGTTTGGCTCTGCAGAAGCACAGAGTTGGGTGTTTGCGCGGAGCCAGCAAGTTCCCTGGCAGGAACAGGTTCCCTTTGGGATTTTGGCTGGGGGATGGGCGGGGGAGATGGCGCTGGCGAGCGCCTTTGTTCCCCGCCAAGCTGAGCTCTGCCGTCCGGGGGCTCAGCAGCTCTCCCTCCCTTTGTCCTCCAGCCTTCCCGCTTTCTGAGCAGAGCTGTTCACTTCTGACCTCCCAGACGCTAAGTCGCGCTTGCTGTCGGAACACAGTCCGTCCGGCCCCTCCGCTTTTGCCAGCCCGACTCGGGGGCTCTGCTTGGCCGGCGAGCCGCCCCTCCGCCCCGGCTCCCTCCCGCCAGTCCGTGGAGCGCGCACCGCCTCGCCGCCCTTCCTCCCCTCTTCCGTGGGCCTCTCGTCGGCGCTCGGCTCCGGAGACTCCGTTCTGCTAATCCTCTGGCGGTTTTCTGGGTTCTTTAGGCAGGTGTGGGTGGAATCTAAGTGATCAGCAGGACGCGCGGTGGGCCCAGCGTCCTCCTACGCCGCCATCTTCCCTCCAACCTCTGTACTAACTTTTAAACTTAAGAAGTAGCAGATTTCAGCGGCCTTAAATATAACTGTATAACTCTAATTAGCAGGTCTCACAGTTTGATATTCCCAGTTAACTGTAAGTCCCTACAAAACTCGAACTAATGATTACATTCTTACCCTGTAGACACAATGATAAGGTTGAGCCTGGTAATAACCAATTTCTGGGAGTACCATTCTTTCTCTATTTGCTAAAATCAAATTGCTCTTTTACGTAAAAACAAATCATCTGTGGCTTCCAGGTAGGTTGCAGTTAAGTCATGCTCATAAAGGTTGAATCCATTAGTGAGAATAGTGTCTCAAGGAGACATGGTAAAGAGCAGAAGGAGTAGTAAATACAGAAGTGGAACCAAGCAAAAGCAATATGCTTGGCCTTCACCTTCTTACTTTATTTACCTCCTGGGTGAGCCCATTGCGCCCTGCCCCAGCCCTTGATTATCATAAACATGCTATGTTCAACCTGCCACCAGCTCAGACTCACTCCCAGTGTCCACACTTATGGCCAATGGTATACTTGGCACACCTAAATATACATCGCAAGCCACTTCAGAACCATCCTAAGTAAAACTAGATGAATCCCTTTCCACTCCAAATTCTTTGTTCATTTACCAGCTAATTAAATAATACCTGTTGTGGACACTCCAAAAATACTGGGTGGACCTCAAGCCAAAATTCATCCAGATGTCAAGAGTGATGATGCCCCAAAAGGTCTGGAAACATTTACTATTCACCTAATGAGGTTTTATGGGGCGAGCAGGGAGCTCTGCGTCAAGTTGAGACTGGTTTGGCTTTTAATGTGGTTACAGGCTTAAGCTAGAGTGACAGTTCCCTTGTTTGGTCCAGGTCTTGAGGTGCTGGGACTTCCCAGGGGGCAGGCATTAAAAGAAGTGAACACCTGAGTTTTCTTATCAACTTCCCTGGATGTGGGGCAGAAGGAAAGGGAGGGCTTAAGAGCTGTCAGTCACCCTTACGTGTGAACTGTACGAATGATTGTGACACCGATTTTGAGGATTCACTTTTGATGTGAACTTGAAACAGGGATGTAGAAATTCCTGACCCCCCCATGCAAACACACGGAACGTACTGTAATCTTGATAGTGTATCCTTATGGATGTTCACTTTCATTCTACAGATTATAATTAAGTGGTGTTATTTCTAAGGATAAATTTCATGTAGTAATCTATTAAATAAGTGGACACTGGCAATGATTCACAGACAGATAGTAAAGAGCAGAATACAACACTGGATTTGAACTAGAAAAGTTAAATACTATGTGTATATATGATAGATTATATACGTATATATAATAAATTAACGGACTAGTATATATATGTATATATGTATATATATATATACATATATATATATATTTACACACATAGAATAAAATTGAATATTAAATTTAACATTCTATGAAATAAAATGCAAAGTGAATTTTAGGCCAATGTAGAGTGAACTCAGTAAAAACAGGCACGTACTACACTTGAGAAAAAGATATTCCTATTAACATCTGTTTCTTTACATTTTGTCCCTTGGTGCTGTTGAATCATTCATAAATTCTTTGGAATAGAAGGTGAAATACCGAAACTGATGTAAATAGTTTAAAGTTGCACCACGTAAAAAATTAAACTTTTATTTTTAAGGAGGACTGGTCTTTAATCATGCTGTGTTCTCTCAGTAGCCTCATGGTTTTTTCCTACAGTTCAAATCTCAGAAGAGAAACTTTCATTGCTAAGAAGTCCCTTAGTAGGTCAATGGTAAGGTTTATTTTACCAGAGTTGGCCGGATTTGATGAGAACAATTAATCACAATAATTGTACAATGGCAGAAATGGATGGATTTAATTTTTTATCTTTTTTGCAAGGAAGAGGAGGGGTGGAGTAATATCTTTTAATATTTTAAAAAATAGCTTATTGACAAATTTGTAAGACGATTAAGAAAAACCGTATTATAAAGTCTCTGTTAGATCATTTCATTGTTGCAAGTATTTCGACCTCAATATTGGTTTCTCTCAAAGAGGATTTGACAAAAAAGGCTGCTTTTGAGTGTTTAAATAAAATAGAGATTGAGAAGGATAAAATAGATTTTAAAAATATATAACCTATTAAAATCTTTCGTTATTTTATTTATTTTTTAAATGTTTAGTTTTGAGAGAGAGACAGTGTGAGTGGGGAGGGGCAGATAGAGAGGAAAACACAGAATCTGAAACAGGCTCCAGGCTCCAGGCTCTGAGCTGTCAGCACAGAGCCCCACGCAGGGCTTAAACTTCTGAACCATGAGATCATGACTTAAGCCAATGTTGGACACTTAATCAAATGAGCCACTCAGGTGACCCTAGTTATTTTAATTCTTTGTTTCTATAAAATATATATATCTATATATCTATATATCTATATGTATATGTGTATGTATATCTATATCTGTATCTCTCCAAAACAGATGTTTTTATAAAAATACTTAATTTCTTGGGGCACATGGGTGGCTTGGTTGGTTAAGCATGTGACTTCAGCCCAGGTCATGATCTCATGGTTTGTGGGTTTGAGCCCCATGTGGGGCTCTGTGCTGACAGCTCAGGAGCCTGGAGCCTGCTTCAGATTCTGTGTCTCCTCTCTCTCCGCCCCTCCCCTCATGCTCTGTCTCTCGGTCTCAAAAATAAATAAATATAAAAACATTTTTTTAAATAAACTTAATTTCTTACATTGAAAGAACCACTTGTATAATGTTGGTAAATACAAAAGGGTTTGCCTCAATTATGCTGGCTTAAATTATTTTCTTTGGCTGTATAAACATATATGGTTCTATCCCAATATAGATATTTTAGTAGAACCCAGCAGACAATTATAAGAAATATTTAACTGAATGGATTCTACATCCAACAACATGCCAGGCCACACCATCCTGAAACCCTCTAACCTAACGATTCTAGATAAAATATTGCACGTTCAGTGAATGGCTTTGAGAAGGGAAGAAGAAAGAAGTCTGCAGATACCCTGAACAAGTGAGCAAGACCAGGGGGTCACAAACATAGTGATAGCTGCAGACTCTTCAGTAGGACTTAAATGCTACAGGCTCATCCGGGTTCCTCTAGTGTTACTACGAAAGCTACTTTGATCTTTATCACAACTCTCTGAGTAGGTACTATTGTTATCCAAGTTTACAAATGTGAAAGCGAGACGCACAGATGTTACATGACTCGCCCAGGGTCACACAGGTTGTCAGCGGCAGCCATGGAATGAAAACCTATACGCTGTGGTACCAGAGACAGTAAGCTTGACCAGTTGGTAAGTTACAACCCCGTGGATCTGAGATAACACCAGTCTCAAAGGTTCTAAAATGGAATTCAGAGACATTCACAAATAAACAGAAATCACAATGAAAGAGTAAGACTGTAAAATAAGAACAAACATATTTGAAAAAGATCTAAAATAGGACATGAGGAAGGAAAAGAAAAAGTCATTCAAAGCAAAACTCATCTTCCTTTACTAGATATTTCTTTAGTAAACTAGTAGTATTCAGCACAGTGGAATGTTGGAATTACAGACAAGGTGAAATGTGCTGTATTTTTCTGGCACTAATTTAGGAAATGAAAAGCCATTACATGCTTCTGCGTTGTAAAATTTAAAGCTTCATGGTTTCCTGCTGCCTCAACATCCCCAAAACAGGCTCTAAGCACCTTGCCCACATGACCAGGAGAAAGTGAGGTAAGCCTGGCCCCGGACGCAATAACCCTTTTCACCCTGACTGTGACCTAGTGACATCAACCGTACAGTTACATCTCCTGCCGTTCTCGGGGGTACTCCACTCTGACCTCCAGGAAAAGCACTTGCCCAGAGGTCCCCTCTCTTTCCCTTTTCCCTGCCTCCCCCTCTCTGTCTCACCTCCTCACCTCCTTACCCGCTTGGCTGACACACTCCCTCGATGCCCTCTTTGTGGTCCCTCTTGAGTTCAGTGACTGTCTCTCTAGGACCCGTGAGTATAATCAACTTTGTCTTCTTGAGCCTCTCCTGTGTCCCCTCTTATGGCAGCACCTGATGGACCTTCTCATGAAAGAATACAAGGCAGTTGACTCATAAAGTTGTTTCTTCAACTTACACTTGCCACATCCAACCACACAGGTCAGAAAATTACAATCCTACAACGTGCCCAGGTGGAGGAGAACCAGAATACTGGAAAATACTTGTCCTCTGGAAAATACTTCTACTATAAATATTCTTTGATGAAAATATTTTATTATTTCCCCTGTTGTTATTTTTAAAAAATGTTTATTTATTTTGAATGACAGAGAGAGAGTGTGTGCAAGTCGGGGAGAGGCAGAGAGAGAAGGAGAGAGAATCTTAAGAGAACCTCGGCCCAGAGCCGGACATGGGGGCTCCATTCCACGACCCTGGGATCATGACCTGAGCTGAAATCGAGTCAGACGTTCAACTGACTGAGCCACCAGGCACCCCTCCTGCTTTGTTAATATTGAAACACATTTAAAAAACTTTTACTGCATCATCAAGTGAATTTCAAAAAGCCTACTTTTCTTATAATTAAAAATCTTACTAATAGCTCAGTGTGTATTTTATGGTTCTATCACACACGCACTATGAACATGGTTGCTTTTCCTGAACTGAAACGGTCAATTCCATCCCTAATAATTACAAACAGAAAAATGATAACAAATTCCACTGTCAATGACAGTAGGAGGTTTTCTTCCTCTGTTTTGGCAGAGGCACACACACATACTAAGATGATTTTCAAAATGAAAATCAGAATGATCACTGAGAACGACCAAAACACAAAAGTCTGAGATTAAATATTACTTTCATTAGTGAGGATGAAATTAGTAATTCAAGGGGCAATCAGCTGCCAGTAGTACTTTAGGAAAATAAAGAGAAGTGATGAAGGAAATACTTTCTGTGCTTTTACCAGGTATTAAAATAAAGCTTTGCCAAGTTTTGGCAAAGAGATGCCAGGAGAGACGGGTATAGACAAAGCGTGAGTTTAACAGACTGAATCCTTAGATCTAGGTTTCGTGTACCAGGGGCGCTGATTTTGCCCACCTTCATAAAATCTATGCTAATGCCTCCAAAGGACTTTAGAAAGGAGAACTTCTAGTCCCTTTGAAGATTTTTTTAAGTATTTGTAACAGAAAATGTTTGGATTTTCCTTACCACCAATTATACATACTAACTTTGCTTGAGTCATTAAATGTGACTAATACATTTCAAATAAACCTGACAGTTTTCAATTTACTCTTTGCTTTTGTCCTATGTTCCCCATGTTGTACTTTTCATCTCCGTGACTTATTAATTACACAAGAGTAAATGGCGTAATGCATGACATGCATTATTATTTACATGTTTCAATAGAGTCAACGGAGTTATTTTTATCTTAGAAAATTCTCTGATTTTCAAAACCGTCTTTTTCCTTAACATCAAAGAACACCATAAAATCGCTTATATTGTATTAAAATGGGCCTCTTAATGACAGGCCACCAAGCATGGATGACCCCTTATGGGTCAGATATTTTACACATCTTGCAATAAGAAATCATATCTCGGGGAGATCAAGTTGCTCGCTGAAGGATTCTCTAAGGAACAGACTTGAGTAACCAGGGCGTATGAATGAAAAACTCTTTTCCAGTCCTCAAGCTGCCTCCTGAAGTGACAGGAGGAAGGAGAAGCAAAGACAGTAGGACTAGAGAAAAAGAGAAGCACCCCGATGACATTTGCAAGAAATAATTTCTCCCTCTTTTCGATGCCCAGGATGCTTTATCTGTAACTAAACTATCATCTCTTGTAACAAACATTGATTTTAAATACAATAAAAATATCTACCATTATTGAGTTCTTACTTTGCCCCCAAGTACTTTTTTTTTACCTTTTTAAAAATTTATTTATGTATTTTAAGAGAGAGAGAGAGAGAGAGAGAGGCAGGCAGAGAGAGAATCCTAATACTATTACTGTCTTAGAAGGTAGAAAAGTCTTCCCTAAATAACAAGTATGTTTTCTGATATATTTTATATCCTCACGTTTTCTTAACTTTTTTCAACATCAAGAGCAATAGGATTATTGAGGAAAAGTAAACCTTTCATTTTTAAAAAAAAATTTAAAGTGTGAGGTAGTAAACATCTCAGGAGAATCATGTCAATTCTTATTATTAACATAGAGCAGGTTTCAGTTAACCATTTATTTCCTATCCCTTTTCATCTTATTTATAATCTGACGTTACTCGTTTTGATTTTCAAATCCCAAGGGATGTTCTGAGTATCTCTTGGCCTCCCCATGATCCTGTCCTTTTGACGGAAGGGCAAGGAGGTGGGTGACCAGCCTGAGATCAGGCTTGAGCTATCCAAACTTAGGATTCGAGCTTGAGGACCTTGTGATGCTGCATTTAGCTCCCCACCCCAACAACCATTAAAATTCATCAGCTGCAAAAACAAGTACAACAATCACAAAATCTAGTAATTACTTCATTCTCCTCCCAACCAAGGAACAGAGTCACAGAATTGTTAGACGACATGGATCACAATTCAATAATCAAAGAAGGAAAAGAGATGAACAGCACTTTGCCTTGAAAAGCTGAAGTTGAAATAAAGGCTCAGATGGGGACACGAATGACTTACCTTAGTGTATCTTTGATCCTTTCCAGATTCTTCATGACCCAGAGAGGGAACACAAACGGCTTACCTTAGTGTATCTTTGATCCTTTCCATGCGATTCTTCATGGCCCAGAGAGGGAACACGAACTTACCTTGTGTATCTTTGATCCTTTCCACGTGATTCTTCATGACCCAGACAGGGACTATGCTTCCTCATGTATCCTTTCTCCAACACGGAATCCTTTAA
Source organism: Neofelis nebulosa (assembly GCF_028018385.1). Classification (NCBI taxonomy): domain Eukaryota; kingdom Metazoa; phylum Chordata; class Mammalia; order Carnivora; family Felidae; genus Neofelis; species Neofelis nebulosa. The sequence continues at coordinate 9,161,455 of NC_080784.1, read as the reverse complement.
ATATAAAATAAACAAGTATGTGGTGATGTGTATCTTTTAAGTTATTCTAATTTAATTTGACATAGTTCAAATGTATGTGATTAAGCATGCAGGAAGGTTTTCTTTAAACAAGCAGTAATTAAGTTCAAAACTTTCAAGAATACCTACGGAAGTGTCTCACACCTACCCTCTGGCAAAAAGTAAATAAAATGGCTAAACTGACTACTTAGACAAGGGAATATTTGATTGAAAAGACAGTCGTGTACAAGAAAATAAAAGAGGAACTAAAATTTCAAGTTACCTGGGTGATTACTAGAATTCACATTTCAGAGTGTCACAGGGGATTTTAGTCACTTACACATCATTAATTAGCAGGCAGACCAGACTGACAAATATCTTACATGTGTTCACTTATGAGCCACTGATACAACTTCAGGGATCCTGATATTTCTCAGGATCTGATATTTAGCCTGGAATGGGCATCGATTATATACGTATCCTAGGAACACTAAATTTTGTTACACATATATATGATTCACTAATAACTTAAGAATACCAACTAAATTTTTGAAACCTTGATTTTTTATAAAGTAACATGACTGGAATTGACATTTAAATTTCTTGCAAGGAAGGCTGTTTACAATAAATGGAAGATGTTCTCTTCAAGCCTGATTCATGCCCCACATCAATGCAAACTCTTTTTCACACAGTCACAAAGGAAGTGAATCAGGTGTATTAGCATTTGAGTCATTAATACATTTTATCAAATGTATTAAAGGAAAATATAAAGAGAACCTAAATATTTAAGCATTCAAACATTTTCTTGCTTACCATTATAGTTGGCCTTAATTTTCTTGCTCTCTTTTTTCTTTCCTTCCCGTCCACCCCCACCGTTTACGTATGTTGTCTTGTACAAATTGAAAAACAGATTGTATTTGGAAAATTACAAATTCCAAAAAATTAATGAATGACTTGAGCTGAGAATATACAATGGATTACTGATTTGGTCAGATTTCAGGAATCCTGTTTGAAGTTAATTGTTTAAAGAAAATGAAATCAATCATTACCAATTTAACACTACATCTTAAATATGGCAGAGATCTTTATCCCAGATATCTTAAATGTTTCTTAATTTCTTTTTCCACATCAAAATATCTCCTCTTCTCCTTTCCCATAAATAGAAAAACAGGAAATAAAAATCAAAGTTTTTAATATTGTGTGTAACTTTTTATTACAATATTTAACTATGATGATGAAGGAATCATTACAACTATTAACTTGAACATAAACAAAAATTATGCCTATAACATAAACATATTGCTTAAAGATATAAGCAGGTTAGTGTAACATTTATAATTGAATATGATATTATGCTTATAATAAAAATTTTGGTTTCGTTTTAAAAGATTAACTCAGATTTACATTTTTATAGTAAAATATTTAGCATGTTCACATTTTAGTTTTTAATATATAGGCATAGATAAGCTCTATAATGATTTAAACTTTAAAAATGGTGTATTTTTTTAGGGGCGCCTGGGTGGCTCAGTCAGTTGAATGTCCGACTCTTGGTTTTGGCTCAGTTCATGATCTCACGGTTTGTGAGTTCGAGCCCCGCAGCACCGAGCCTGCCTGCGATTCTCTCACCTTCTCTCTCTCTCTCTTCCATTCCCCCACATGCTCTCTCTCTCTCTATCTAAATAAGCCATACAGAGAAAGACAGATACCATATGGTTTCACTCTTATGTGGATCCTGAGAAACTTAACAGAAACCCATGGGGGAGGGGAAGAAAAAAAAAAAGAGGTTAGAGTGGGAGAGAGCCAAAGCATAAGAGACTCTTAAAAACTGAGAACAAACTGAAGGTTGATGGGGGGGTGGGAGGGAGGGGAGGGTGGGTGATGGGTATTGAGGAGGGCACCTTTTGGGATGAGCACTGGGTGTTGTATGGAAACCAATTTGACAATAAATTTCATATATTAAGAAAATAATAAAAAAATAAAATAAAATATTAAAACAATAAATAAGATAAACATTAAAAAATAAAAATGGTATATTTTTTAAAAAGTTTATCACAATCTTTTTATATAAAACCATGAAAATAACTGTCTTTGCAGTATCAAAAAATTTAGTATTTAGCATCTATTTTCATTTCATGTGCAAACTCTGATAATTTTTCAATAGTTTTTTCTAACGTATTTCTTCTTTTTCTAAATGCTATCCACCTTTAAATAAAACCATAACATTCTAACTAACGATCACTTGGTACATTAAAACAGATAAAGCACATGTGGATAATTACATATATTTTAAAAATACATTATTATTTCACTTACTTTTAAAAGCCTACGCATTTAATCATATCTAAGGCACACACTTTCTTTTCCTTTTTAGATTGCTTTTAAAAATATACATGTCTCTCTGACTCCCTCTTTCTCTCCCATATATATATATATATATATATACACACACACACACACACACACACACACACACACACACACACACCTCTTTTGAACACAAGAATTTTTCCAGGATCCTCTCAGCTTCTCATGGACTATATGACTCAGAGCTTATGTTTAATCATTGTTTTGTGAATGTTCAAATAAATGGACTCCAAATGGATTAATATGCACATAAACTATATTGTTATTATCATTTCTAATCATTTCTTTCAGAACAATATTTAATCATGTCTTTGGTGTTGTTCATTTATTAATTTATTTTTAAAATATCTCCATAAGGAATCGGCTCTTCTCACCAAAGTAAAAACAGCTGTCCATCCTCTGTGCCTATGCTAATCTTCCTGCATATGGCCAAGCCCTCCGTTCCTACATTTCAAGCACATGTCAGATCCACCGGCTGGGATCTGAGCCCTGGCCTTCTTTAGCTTGTACTATCGTCTTGTCATCATGCTTTGGTAGGACAAAACTCAGAACTAAGTGGAAAGAAAGTTTTTCACCGATGAAATAATGTATACACGTTGACTTTCAAAGTGGCTTGCTTTGTAAGACTATAGATACCAGAAACATCTACTGGAGTCTGGAGCCTTGAGTCCTTCTTGTTTTGCTTCCCATGTGCAAGTCAAGTATGAACTCCTTTCCCCATCAGCAAAAAGTGAAGATCTATATCTAGGTAACACAAAATTTCTGTGTTCATTTATGACTATCTGAAAACACTATATAAAGTGACATCAATATAGGAATTGGCAAATTGTCATCTGTGGTCCAGCTGCCTGCTTTTGTAAATAAAGTTGTACTGGATCACAGGCACACACATTGATTTATGTATTTTCCACAGCAGGCTTCAGCTATCATGGCAGAATTGAATAGTTACAACAAAGACCTCTGGCTTGCCAAGCCCCAAATATTTACTCTCTGGCCCTTTAAGAAACCAAATGCGGAACCCTCCAATTAACACTAATACTTACTACTATTACTTACTTACCAGTAGTAATAGCAGCAAAAGTCAATTTCTACAAGTCTCATGAAAGCCATTTGAAATACCCACCAAGTAGTGATGTATTGTTTCTTTCTTTGGAAAATGAATATGGTTGATCTTGCTAACTATCCAATTAAGTCAAATGGGAAGTTTTTATTTCCATATATCCAACCTGAAGTTTAAACCCTCCCATCAGCGTGTGTGCTTAGTAATCTCCAGGATGACAATGAAAGCTTCAGCTTTCAATTCCATGCCCAGGCACTTAATGTTTCAACAATACTGCTCAATACTGGCTATGAACATTGGAAAGCGTGCTGACACATTAGAGCGTGGTCATCAGATAAAGTTTTATATATTATTCATATTTACAATGTGGTACACTGAACAGATGTCACCTATAATTACTTGGCTTAAATTAAAAAACTATAGATTAATGTTTCCAAGTTTTAAAATACATATCAGAAATGAAAATCAATTGGATTATTTGATCTAAGTTAATTAGAGAAATATATTCATTTTATTAGAATCTTCAGATTAGAGGCAACTTGAAATCAGTAGTAGCCAAGCAAGAAACTGTATTAAAAATGATCTATTGGACACCAATCGTAATGCAAAGTCACCCTCTGCAAAAGGAAAAGCCATTGGAGGTCTAATTACATGTAAAAGTTTGTGTGACTGACACGTACCGGAAACGCAGTAGACACACGAGAGGTCCCAGTGAGATAAGAGACAGCCAATGCAGTACAGATCAGAGGGAGATTTGTTATTCGTGGAGACTTCCTCTTTACAGGTATTTCATTTGCTGATACTTTAGCTGTGATAAATCAGTTTTTAATGTGATATTTATTTGAAGAAATCAAAACAATATTTTCTTTCCTTTTGGGACATAAAACTTAAAAAGTTTCTAACTAACTGTAAACTATAGCTATTAGTCTAAATACTTAGACTATTATTACATACCCTTCAAACCTTCCAAAACAAAACATAATCTGTCAAACACCCCAATGACAGATGATTTATAAAAATAGGCTTCCTACTTTTCGAAGGTTATTCATAAAACATCTTGACCTTTTGATACAACTCAAGAATCGTCTCACCCAGAATCTGCATTCAGCATAGAACAGATCTATTTTAATTCTAGTCCATCCTCACGATTTGACCATATTGATAAACCCTCAGAAAAAGTCTCCTCAGAAGAAAAAAAATCATCAATACATTTTGACTAGAAATTCAATGATTTCTTAAGATCTTATAGGACTCTATTTTGGGGGATCTAACTTCTAAGTTAGTATCCTAAAGACATAGTATAGATCCACTCTCTCCAAGGCTTCTATTCATAAAAATGATGCACACTCTTACTTGTCTACTTGTACATTACTGTAGAAGCAAATCAATTAACGAGAGGAATTTAAAGGAAGAATTTCAGGATTTTTTCAGGATTTCTCAGGATATTCTTGAGATGTGTCAAAGTCTTCTTTAAAAGATTACAGAGTTTTGTTTTGTTTCCTTTTTCTTTTTTCTTTTTTTTTTTTTTTTTTGCATTTTAAGCAAAGCTGATTAATGCTCAGCCTGACTTGTGTTGCAAGCTCATGAGAACAGATGATAAATGAACTGCTCTCTAATATATAATGTTTAATAATGAACTTGAGCCAAAAAGAAATATCAAAGAGAATGGTTCAAAAGCTAAAAATCAATAAGCCAGTAGTTTCTCCTTTTATATGTATATGACTATGGGTGGAAAACTGGAATAAAATACATATTAAAAAAGAACATAATTCTACCTAGATTTTTGGTCAAGTAGCACTAAAGCAAAGCAGAAGGAACAAACAAGATAATAAAGAGCAAATTGAAAAATAAACCTGACAGGAAAACTTAGAAATGTGTGTCAAAAACCTTAATAATATCCTTAATAATCAATCACATCCGTAACTTTTGTAATCTGTAAATGCTCTGGTTCTAAGAACAAAAAAAAGTTATATTCCTTTCAAGGATTTTTCTATCACCTTAAATTCTTCATAGAAGATAAAGAATCACCAAATACAATGTTTGAATCACATAAAATTATAAATATATGTATATATATGTATGTGTGTCCAGATACGTGCATATATATTAAATATACGTAATTTCTAAGAGCTGTTGAAAAGAGGCTAGGCAAAGAGCAGTCATTCAGAAAGTTCCCAATAAACTCAATTTAACATTTTTGTGTGGCTATTTAGTGACCCTTACAAGCAATACAAGCAGAATTTATTATAATTTAATTTGGGGACGTTATGACAAATTATCAATGGATGAACCAGTATAGTTATCTCCTAAAATCTCCTCACTTACTTATATGGCTGTCCTTTCAAAAATGAGAATTTATAATGTGTATAAAGAAGAAACTCTATAAGGACACACATCTGAACAGGCATTGTTGGAGTAAAAATCTACCTCTGCACCAAGAAACCTCAGTGTTCTCAAATAAAGTTCTGTGTGTCCAGTAAGTTTAGCATGCGAAGCTCCCCAGATGCTTGCTTTTGGGGGGAAAAAAGAGCACACAGAGAACACGCGGGTCACTGCCATATATTTTGGCCGTAACTGACAGTGCGCGTGATCACAGCTACCTACTGTTTTCCATGCCACCTGTGACTGCCATCCATTTCATGTAATTAGTGCTTTAAATAAAACGACTCAAAAGCTTTTCTCCGTTTTGCAAAGTGAAAGATCAAATCATTGTAAGGGAGAGAGTTAGCATCAAACCAGCGTAACCAGCTATGATACCTAGTAATTGAGTCCTGTCACGGTGCACAAAAGTTATCCACAGCTCATTATCTCCGAAGCATTCAGTATATATGAGACTATAAAATCAGTACTGCAAAATTGCCAAACTACAGTCCTCCACCTTCTCTGCTATGTGGTTGCTTCGAGAAAATTAAGTCCACCATCTTCTCTTTCATTTTCCTTTTAGACATTGAGTAAGTGTGATAAATGTTTCATTTTAATTTCCATGATCAGATCGTCAGAGCCACAGACCTATTCAAGGGGGAAATGACTCGATATCACTAAGTCTGGCTGTTTTCAGAGACGTCATCCTGCAAGTAGGGGCTGCCGACGGACAAGCCACTCCCTGGATTTAACCCAGAGGCATGTTTAACCATCACAATATTTTAGAAATTGGGAGATTTTATGAAACATTCCTATTTCTTAACTTCTCTTGAAAACAAACAATCTTTCAGTATGGATCTTCGTTCTCGTCTGGTAACAAGAAGCCAGATGCAATTCCTATTTGCCAATCTGCACCATTTTTATCACCTTATGTCCTGGGCACCTCACTGATTCAAACTGCCTACAGGCATCCGAGTCTGATTCTCTTGCAGTAGAATATCTACATTTTCTGGCTTAGTTGCTTTATCCATGACTTGGCCCCTGGCACAATTCAAACATAGCAATTACCTGTTCCCCTACATTTTTAATTAATATTTCCTATTTGCTTCCTTATCAATTTTATATGGGCTAACGAGATTCATGCAGCATGTGATAATTGAAGAGTACAGAACAATAAGGTAGGAGACTGAAATCTCCTTTTATTAACGATTAAAACAGAAACAGCCGGAGTTTGCATTAGGATGTGCATTCTGGCCACTTGTCCCTGGAGCTTGAAATCTAAACACCAAAATTGCCAGCAGGCCTGTGGTTGGTCCACTGCATAACCTGACCTCTGTAGACAACTCCTTGGACAAAACTATGAACCAGCCATTTTTTGGAATCTTAAATTATAAGTGCCAAACCCCTTCGGAACCTCTTCAGTGCCAGAGTTTAGAGTGAAATATTATAACAATAGTTTATAATAATCAGGTAAAATCCCAGAGTAATCCGCTTCAATGGACACATTTTTAGTTTTAGTTTTTTTAAAAAGTGGTCAGTACTAAAAATGGCATCCCTCTGTAGATGGTAAGCTTTCTTATCATAGGTATATGCAATACGTGACAATAATATAATTGTGCCTGACAATAATAATATGTGCCTGATACCTAACCTCTGTAATCCCTAATCCAGACCTTTTCATCGTCCACATTTCCTGCCACAGTTGAGATGATAAACACGAGTAGCATCGAAAGGTAATTGTCTAAATGTGACCAAAGCAAAGAACTGTGATGAGCTTGATTCTACGTCCCTTCAGCACACAATTTCTTTTTCTATACGGCATGATCATCAGGTGCATTGAAACTCCGATCTTTGAGCTACATTTTTTAATTTATCACTTAGGTTTTCTTAGTTGTGTTTTACTTCATTCTAAGCTTCATTTCTGACACAGTATCTCTAATTCAAGCATGCTGCTGCCAGATGGAAATAAGTTCAATAATGTGGAGGTCCAAATCGTAAAGGCAAATTCAGATTCCTGAAAGAATTACTGGAGAATATACATTTATCATAAAAACCCAAACCATGCTCCATTATGTATGAGATACTTCTTCGAAAACAAATACAAACATAAACGCACACTCACACGCAAGTCCCTTTTTTAAACAACAATCACTGTAATTTGTGTTTTTTATTTTATTTTTTTTTTTTTTAATTTTTTTTTTCAACGTTTTTTATTTATTTTTGGACAGAGAGAGACAGAGCATGAACGGGGGAGGGGCAGAGAGAGAGGGAGACACAGAATCGGAAACAGGCTCCAGGCTCCGAGCCATCAGCCCAGAGCCCGCCGCGGGGCTCAAACTCACGGACCGCGAGATCGTGACCTGGCTGAAGTCGGACGCTCGACCGACTGCGCCACCCAGGCGCCCCTAATTTGTGTTTTTTATATGCTCACTACAGATATTAAAGTTTGTTTCTTTCACTCGATGATATGTCTTAGCCATCTCTCCTTATGAAAATGTGTGGATTTAGTGTATACTTAATGACTATGTAGGATTTAATTGCATGATAAATCTGCATTTCACAAACTGCTTCTGGTAGAATACGAGTTATTTGTTTTTCTTTCTTTTGGGGGGGCTATTACCAATTTTAAGTGACTATTTGTTTTTACATCTTTTCACACTTGTATAAGGTGAAAAGGGGATGAATCTTTAGAAGTAGAATGGCTGGGTCAGACCTTTGGCAAATAAATACAACAGTTTAACACTGGCCTCTGAAAATATTTTATTACTTATACTCTTACCATTTCTTCATCAATAATGGAAGATGTTTGTCTCTCCATATTCTTGTGGACACCGAGTGTTGTCAGTTACATAAAACTTTTGGACTTTGCTTAATCGGTTTGTGCCACTTGTATTTGTTTAATCAGAGATAAAGATTTTAGTACAGTTTTCTCTCTCATAAGATGACATATTAAAACCCCTGAAAGTGAGCATTTTTACTAAACACTGTGTCTTAAAAAGGGATAGATAAATACTAAACAAGAAACAAAACTACCGCTGTCTAACCCTTCTAATTTAACCAAATCATTGAATATTTTAACCCATTTCATAGCTCATTCGCCACCATTTTAGACATGGTAGTTTGTGTCCTTGGAAGCACATGCCATTTCCTTTAGTATGTGCAACACCATTTGGAACGTACATAAAGCCTTAACTGGTGTCAAAGATCTGGAAGAGTTTCCTTGTCTCCTCTGACTTGACCATTAAATGCTTTATTTTCCCATTTTTTTAAGTTACTCTCTCTCAATCTACCGCAGAAATTTTAGTCACTTATGCGTGTGGTTTCTTCAGAAAAGGTGGGATTTACTTTTTTAAATAGATAATATGCTATATATTATATAATAATATACAATATAATACTATAATGTATAATATACTTTTCTCCTTAAAAAGGAAGATTGTATTTACTACATAATTTGTCCATTACACTAAGTTTAAATAAACTAGCATTATATAGTAAATAATATTTTGTAGATTTTTTTAAGGACTTGACAGTAGACTTCTTTGTTACATATGAAATCTTAGTAAGTGAATTCTCTAGAACTACAGTAGAAGGATTTTCATACCAAAAAATAGCAAGATATTAGGTTTCTAAACACATAAAAAAATAAACAATACTACAACAAAACAAAATCAAAAGCTGCTAACTATGGCTTCTAGCCTTGGGATCAAGATGTGTTAAGTAACTTCAGGCATTGAGGAAACACTTTTTAAAGCAGAAAGAACTATTTCTAAAGAACAGCTTCTGGACATGGAAATAGTTTGATGATCTCAGAGTCTCAATAAGCATCAAATAAAAAAGAACAGTGCAATCAGGAAGTTAGTGTTGGATTTCCATGAAACTTCCATATTCATTTTCCTGAATATACGTTAATGTGTTTTAAAGTTGTTTATTCTTTTTTTTAAAATTTTTTTAAATGTTTCTTTTTGAAGGAGAGAGAGACAGAGTGTGAGCAGGGGAGGGGTAGAGAGAGGGAGACACAGAATACAAAACAGGCTCCAGGCTCTGAGCTGTCAGCACAGAGCCCAACACAGGGCTCAAACTCACAAGCTGTAAAATCATGACCTGAGACGAAGTCATAGCTGAACCGACTGAGCCACCCAGGTGCCCCTAAAGTTTAGTTTATTCTTTAACACACTATTCCCAATGTTTTTCATGGTATTAGTGTAGATGCCCCTCAAACCTGCCTCTTGATTTTTAAATTAGCCTTTGCTCCTAAATTTAGATCTTAAAAAAGCTCTACGTCACCATCTATTCAAATATTTCATTACAAGTACAATTACTTAAGCTTTTCCTGTTTTTCCCTAAACTTCAGCTATTTTTTTCAAATCTATACTATTTAATAGGAAAAATGAGATATTTCTTATGAATCGTCAATGAAAAAACTCTAATAAATGAGAAGTTGCTTTCATAGATCATTTTTTGACCCACTACAGAAAAAAAAACTTTGAGCCACACTAAGTGTGCTAAGAAACTGAAAACAAACAAAAAATACTGTAGGAGTCAAAGAATGGCATCCGTTGTCACTAATGAGAAGTTCAATGATATAGAATCGTTTACTCATTATGGCACATACGTAATTGTGCTTTACTAAGCAAAATAATTTCATAAAAACCTCCAGCTTCACCTCATTCATGAACTAAGACATTTACTCTTTTTCTAAACACAAGTAATTACATATAAAATAAGGGTTCAACATATTCAACCCTGGATAGACTTAAATCTTACTTTATTCCTCAATGTATTTTATGTTACTCTCCCTTGGTAAAACTCTTGGGGAACCATACAGAAAAACAGATTCAATGGATTAAGGACCTAAATGTGAGGCCTGAAACCGTAAAACTCTTAGGAAAAAACCACAGGCAGTGATTTCTTTGTCATAGGCCACGGCAACATTTTTCTAGATCTGTCTCTTAAGGCAAGGGAAACAAAAACAAAAGTAAACTACTGGGACTACACCAAAACAAAAAGCTTTTCACAGCAAAATAAATCATTAACAAAATGAAGAAACAACCTAATGAATGGGAGAAGATACCTGCAAATAATACATCCGACAAGGGGTTATATCCCTAACACCAAAAACGCACAACTCAACACCAAAAAACCCCAAATAACCCAATTAAAAAATGGGCAGAAGTCCAAAATGGACATTTTTCCAAAGAAGACACACCAGTGGCCAACAGACACTTGAAAAGATGCTCAATATCATTTGTCATCAGGTAAATGTAAACCAAAACCTCAATGAGAGATCACCTATACTTGCCCGAATAGCTAGGATGGAAAAGATAAGAATTAACAAGTGTTGACGAGGATGTGGAGGAAAAGGTAACTGGTAGTAAACGTAAATTGGTACAGCCACTGTGGAAAACAGTATGGAAGTACTGAAAAAAGTTATTTAATATAATCTACGTCTGATACTAAAAAACAAACCAACAAAAACGTCTTGGAGAAAGTCTGATCTCATCTTTAGGATACGTCCAAAGTAAACTTCTATGTAAATGCCACCTCAGGTCCTCTCTTATCAAACTTCCAGTCACCCAGTATATTGGGTTACGGGTGTCCCAGTACTTGTCATTTACCCAGGAGATACCAATGCCTTCCTGGGACAATACCTAACATGAAGTCGTTCCCTCCCAGGGCTTGACTTTTGGCTTTCTCCCATGTGTCGCCTTTCTTGAGACTGGTGTTTATATTTTGTTTCTGCATTTGTTTCTTGGAAAGCACGCAGGATCTTAGCTTGGGCTCATTTTCAGTGATATGATCATGGAAAATTCAGCAGAGTGGTTAAAAGCCTAGGCTTAATTCAAATAGTTCTAAATTTACATTCTAGGGATACTGTTTACTAATACAGTCTTTGGCAATATACAGAGTTGGTTGGAGTAAAGCTTCTTCATCTATGAAGTGTTACATTCCAGGATGGTTTTAAAAGTTAAATGAGAAACATATGTGGGTGATGGGCACAGGGCTGGGAATGTATTAAGTATTCAATAAATGTCAGCTATTAGTATTATTGGTGTTTTTATGAACCGTCTTGGAACAACACCTTAATCGTGGCCCCACCCGACCCATATCTCAGGATCAGGCCCCTTTGCTTCAATAGGACAGTTTCACCCTCTTCCCATTCCCTGAATGAGATAATGAGGAGAGAGAGAGAAGAGATGGGACTTCTAAAATCTTGTGTGCTCCCCACCGGTCTAACACAGTTTTACACACTTATGGCACATATCTAACGCTTACAAAAAGAGGACCATCATTTTCCCACATTAACTGGCTCTGAATGTGTTGTCAGAGGGAATAACAAGACAAAATAAGTGATGATTCCCTCCATATTTTATTCAGTGCCCTCAAAAGGCATACTGATGCATAAACCGTATACAGAGTGGTAAAGCATCATACAAAAAATGGCATAAGTTTATGTAGGAGGGGAATTTTCCTTTCAGTAAGTCTGTGGTTGGCTGGAGACTGTAAGAGAACACAGTGGAGTATAAATGCTGACTGTGGCCATAGGGACAAAAGAAAAGCAATGTTACATAATGCTGCTGGTTAATCTTAAAAGTCATTAGCTGAGCTCCCCATCAGAGTACACAGATTATTCTGCAAATAGTCAATTAATTTAGTGCAAAAGCTAATAAGTCAATCCAATACACTGACACTAGATAATTCATCTTCCAAAGTATTTGAAAACAATTTTAGCCTCTGACCCAGAATGGCGAATGACTAACAGTCTTTAAATCAAAAGATCAAAAAGGAACTGTTTTATATTTTCAGGTAACTACACATTATCTCTGACTGGCTTTTAAAAATAGATCTCAAGCCTTTTGGAAAAAGTTGGATCAATTTCACGCACTATGCCCCAAAATAAATTCCCAGAGGATAGAATAATTAAATGCAAAAAAGAAACCCCACCATTTAAAATATACCAGAAGTAACAACTTGTGTGAAAGTCTCTCTACCTTGTGAATGGCCTATGACTCAAAATCAACCAACAATAAAGATAGAGAATTTGATTTTATCAAAATTATAGTATTAAAAATCTTGGCATGGCAAATGCAACCATACATGAAATAAAAAGACAAACACAAAACTGAGAAAAATATTTGCAATTTATATCACATACACAATGTTAATGTATCTAGCATATGAAAATGCTCTAATAAGAGAAGAAAAAGCAAAATGTTTTAGAACAATGGACTAGAGGGGCACCTGGGTGGCTCAGTCAGTTAAGCGTCTGACTCTTGATTTCAGCTCAGATCATGATCTCACAGTTCGTGGGTTTAAGACACACATTGGGCTCTGCACTGATGGCACAAAGCCTGCTTGGGATTCTCTCTCTCTCTCTCTCTCTCTCTCTCTCTCTCTCTCTCTCTCAAATATAAACAAACATTGGGGCGCCTGGGTGGCACAGTCGGTTAAGCATCCGACTTCAGCCAGGTCACGATCTCGCGGTCCATGAGTTCGAGCCCCGCGTCGGGCTCTGGGCTGATGGCTCGGAGCCTGGAGCCTGTTTCCGATTCTGTGTCTCCCTCTCTGTCTGCCCCTCCCCCGTTCATGCTCTGTCTCTCTCTGTCCCAAAAATAAATTAAAAAACGTTGAAAAAAAATTTTAAAACAAACATTAAAAAAAAAGAACAATGGACTAGAATAATGATCAGTTAGTTCACAGTAAAAATGCAAATGGTTCTAAGACATAAAAAAAGTGATATATGCATGAATCTTTTGACTCAACAATACCACTTTTGGAAACCTCCTGCAATTATACCTTGCCAAATATGAAAATATTTATATTCATGGCTACTCAGTTACTTTTTTTAATGTTTTTTCCATCTTTTATTATAGTGAGTAAGACTGATTAGCTTTTTTTCAAACACAAACAAATAAGCATCTAGTGTAGTAACTCCGACTACCCTCTTCATCACAGTATCTTTTTTTTCAAGTTTTATTTAAATTCTAGTTTGTTAACCTTTAGTGTAGTTAAAATGGCAAAACTCGTGCCATTTTGGTTTCAAGAGTAGAATTTAGTGATTCATCACTTACGTATAACACCCAGTGCTCGACACAAGTGCCCTTCTGAAGTCCGTCACCCATTTAGTCCATCCCCCACCCACCCTCAGTTTATTCTCTGTAGTTAAAAGTCTCTTATGGTTTGCTTTCCTCTTCTTCCCCCTCCCCTAAGTTCATCTGCTTTGTTTCTTACGTTAAATCATACGGTATTTGTCTTTCTCTGACTTCTTTAGCTCAGCATAATACACTCTTTAGTTCCATCTTCATCATTGCAAATGGCCAAGATTCATTCTTTTTGCTGGCTGAGCCATTTTGCATTATCTTTCTGTATCTACCTATGTCATCTTTATCTACTAATTAGTTGATGGACATTTGGGCTCTTTCCATAATTTGGCTACTGTTGGTAACGCTGATATAAACATCAGGGTACATGTGCCCCTTTGAATCAGTAATTTTGAATCCTTTGGGTAAATACCTAGGACTGCAATTGCTGGGTTGTAGGGTAGTTCTATTTTTAACTTTTTAAGGAACCTCCACACTGTTTAACACGGATTAGCTTTTTAATGTTAAAACAATCTTGCGTGGCTAGGATAAACCCTGCTTGGTCATGATGTATTTACCCTTTCTATGTTCATTGCTGAATTCAATTTGTTAATATTTAGTTAAGGATTTTTGAATCTATATTAATGAGGGGATACGGTCTCGAGTTTTTTGTTTTTTGTGTTTTTTTTTTTTTGTAATATCCTTGTTTGGTTTTAGTATCAGGGTAATTGCTGGCCCACAAATTAGGTTTGGAGAGTATTTTCTCTTTAATTTTCTGGAAGAATATGTAGAATTGGTATTATTTCTTTCTTATGTGTTTCACAGAACTTACCAGTGAAGTCATCTACTAAATGACTAGTTTTAATAACAAAAGGCAGGCAACAACCCACTTGTCCATTAGTAAAACATTGAATAAACTATGATATTATATAGCCCCATAAGGAATATAAAAAGTTTTAAGAAGTAAGTAGAGAAATAAATGTATAATAATATACTATCATTTATATAAGGGGAAAATGTGACCATATGTATGCCTGAATTTTTAATTTAATTATGAAAAGATAAATAATCACTTTTTAAATGTTTAGGGAGAGGCAAGAAATAGGGTAGGTATGACAGGCTGAGAAGCGGGACTCTTTTGACCAATCTCATTTTGTAGATTGGAATTTTAAATCATAAAAAAATTTTTACATTATTATAGGACATTTTAAAAAGCAATCTCTAAAAAATCTAAGTAACATGGAACAAAGAAAACTAGACATGTATTCAGTTGCTGGCAGAATGATTATAACGATGTTAATTTGATAAGACATTGCCAAAGGGAAAAAAGAACTAAGAACAAAAACAAACAAAAATACCTTGAACTATTTTCAGTAATTGACTATTGCAAGTGGTGTCGGTATAGATATAAGATTTTATATATATATTAAAGAATAAAAGGCATGAGTAATTATGTGGAATGCTAAGGACATCAATGCAACATAGAAGGGGTTAAACAAAACATCCATGGCCTTCATTCTGAATTGCAGGTTATCAATATAAACTACTGATGTAGTTTATCTTAAAATTCTATTTTCTAGCTCTCGTCCCTGAAACAATCTAGAAACAATGACCTATCCAGTAACAAGGAGCCCTGATATCGCCCAAATTTAACATCAAGTTTTAAGATCTGTTTCTACTAGAAGGAACTAAGGTCATTGAAAAATATGGGTGATTCTGGGTCTTAGTCAAGAAATGGTCAAGAAAATCCTAGGCCATGTTCAGGCCTGTGATCAAGAAAAATTATAAAAGATGAAAAAGTTCATGCCAAAAGGCTCATCAACCATCTCAATGAGGTTCCCCTGGCCCATTATGGAAAATCTGAGTATATACAGATCAATAAATTAAATGCTTCTACTCAAAAGTCTATAATGATACTAAAGCAACACAAAACAAAATTAAACAACTAATTGGTCACCTCCAGATGACAGAGAGTGGAATCATTTTTTTAATACCTGGAACATAAAGGCAAATAAAATAAACATTTATCCAGCCTTTCCTATATATACTGTGCCACGGGATAACCAAAAAGTAGACGAGGTGAAGTTTCCTTATTTTAGCAGTTTCTCAATTAATAAACAAAGAGGAAATAATAGAATGAAAATAGCCTCATTATACAACATTAATATACAATGAAAGATCTCCGTGTTGCGTATAAATGCTGCTAACATCACAGAATAGGAAACACCCAGATAGCATGGGCCTCTTGATGAAAAAATCACATTACCACTTACGAACCTAGTATTACCAAAGGGTAGAAAAAACAAATCTAAATGTGACCACATCTCTAGATCAGCACACAGGGAGACATGCTAAATTACACCACAGGGATATAATCAGCAATGTTCAGACTGTGGGAAGCTTTGCAGAATAACCCCTCTCCTGGCTTCTTCAACAATAAATTGCATGTGAAAAAGAGAAAAAAAAGAGCAAGACAGTTGAAGGAGAAATCATAGATTAAAAGAGACTTCAGAGACATTGAACTGTCACAAAACGTTGATGCTATTTAAATCATTTTTCAAAGAAATGTGGGGAAAAAAAACAATAGGCAAGAGATTACTGGAAATGTGAACATTGAACTGATATTTAATAATAAGTAATTATTGTACATTTTAGGTACATTAATTACATTGTGATCGCATGAGAAAAGAATTCTTATTTTGTAGAGTTGCATACGGAAGTAATTACGGATGGGATGGATACAATTGGGCTTTGCTTCAAAATAATTCAGATAAGGGGAAGTCAGTGGGACAGATAATACAAAATTGACCATGAATTGATGCTTGTTGACAATGGCTGAAGGGAACATGTGTCTTCATTACTCCATTATGTTTTTGTGTTTGCTTGGTGTTTTCCATAATCAAAGTTAAAAATCAATAAAAGAGCCATCTCTTTCAGGCCTTTGCGTCATAGTTAGCCTTGATAAAATAGGCCAGTTCAATTTTGCAAAATAAAAATAATTATATATTATTCTCTGCATAAAAATTTTACATTTTAAGAGGTTTGTAACATGTATTATTATCAATAAGACTATCAAACATTTAATTGCATTTTTGCTTTTCTTTTGGATTAGTGATTCTTGCTATCCTTCTTAATATCTAATTCACATGAAATAACCACAATGCTTTTCTGCATTCTCATTTTTATAATACAGTTTCAAAACACCCTGTGTCCTTTTGGACTTCTTCCAGGATGATGGTTATAAATTACTGCAGCAGCCCCTGATAACAATGTGTAGTCTTCAACTATTATTATTATTATTCGGACACCTTAGAATGCATAGAAATTTTGTGGTAACTCTATATAGACACTTTGATATTACTCCTGTTTTCTTCAGGTCTTCATGTCTCCTCCTTTATCAACATTTTATCCATAACCATGCAGAATGAACTATAAACTGATATTTTCAAAGTCCTGTAATAATTGAGAATTTCACTGACCATTAATGGTACACTGTGATTGTTACTCACTCTCACTCCCCATGTCTGTCAGATGGTCTCAGTGCAATGCACAATTCCCAGCACACTTATGCTAACTGTACCCTTGCCTCCCTCAATTCTGGAATGCATGTGAAAAAGTGGGTCATCATTATGGTAAAGACCTGAAACTAGTTTAAAAAATACTATACATTGTTATTACTAAGACATTATTTGTGGTGCACCTGGGTGAGTCGGTTTAGTGTTCAACTCTTGGTTTTGGCTCAGGTCATGATCTCACGGTTCATGAGTTCAAGCCTGGCACCGGGCTCTGTGTTGACTCGCAGAGACTACTTGGGATTGTCTCTCTTTCTTCTCCCTTTCTCTCTCCCCCTCCCCTGCTCACTCTCTCTCTGTCTCTCAAAAACAAATAAACATTGAAGAAAAAGGAAGAGAGAAATTATTTACATAGCCCCTCACAACCCATAGCAACGCATTACTGTGTCATTAATATGGTTGAAACTCTGCCTCAAAAGATAACTTGGTGTTTTGAGACACAAAGACAAAGTTCATTACGTGAAATTCTTAAATCTTAAGTTGTTTGCCCTTCCAAGGGTTACATTTCCAAGGGAAAAAATATTTTCATTCTTATTTATTTATTTGCAAAAAATGAGTCATCCCATTTGAGAATGGTGCTGGACCAATGGGTAGCAAACAGGAATAAAATACATGTATTCATTCAGAGAAAGAATAAAAGGAAACTTTAAAATGCTCACACACACACACACACACACACACACACACACACCCATACTGATGAAATTAGCTGATTCAAAGAACAGAGATTCAAAATGGACTTAAGTCTGTATTCAGCAAAATAAGAAAACATCTTACTACATTAAAACAAAATTAGAGGGTCTTCAATAGAATTTGCTGCTAGAAATAGTTATAGATTGTTTAGTCCCACTGCATTGCTTCCTGTATTAAATCTAACCACCACTGAGCTTTGCAAATTAGTTTGCCTTTAAGAGTTTTTCACCAGCACTGGCTTTCACAGATCGGGATTACGAATAAGGCCCAGTAAAGTGGGGTTTTGTCGTTGTGAACTGCTGACCAGTGTGAGTTACGGAGTTAGATGTTACTAACGCTTCATTAATAATACAGGAGTAGAGGGAAGACTATGAAAGAGGCAGGATCATCTGGCAGCTGTTTCTGGGAAAATGCCAGATGGGTTCTGCCTCCTGGTGTCTATTTTTTTTTTAACAGAATTTTGTATTGCAAAGCTGCTTGAAGGGGTAAAAATACACAATGGGGTTTACCAGATACACACAAATGATGCCACCCCATCTTCGGCACATCTATGTGCATGCCACCGAGAGCGTGCGACATGGCACATGTAAGCTGCACACCTCCACGTTTCTTTGGTAGCACGTAAAATCATTATGAGTGCCAATTATCAAATCATCATGGTCAAAATAATAATGTAACTTGACGGGGAAACTCAAAGTTGTCTCAATGCAACGGATAGTTGATAAATTGAAATCACACCGCACAAAAGAGAAACGATGTCATGGAATACGTATTAAAGCTATGCACCAACAATACCATTTGATAAGGTAACCTAAACCTTTGGACATGAATTAAACTTTAATTTCCCAGCTTAACATTAATTTGGAACGTGACTTTCTTGAACACTAAGTGTGGAAGGAGTCTGTAGGCTTGAAATGGGTTCCCTGACAATAGGAAGCTGTCAATCTAACTTAACCTGGCAGATGTGCTTTCACAGCTGGTGCCATATTGAGATCGCGTTTGGGCCTCTGGGAGGAAAAGGATACGAAGCCCAGCGAGCACCTTTGTGAAGTTGTTTGGTAGCAGACCTAGTAGTTAAAGTGTTGTTTTCTTAACATGACTCTAGAATTCGCTGAAGCTTTTCCCCTCAACCCCAATAAACCACGTTGATTTCATGAGTGATCATGTCCCTACACTTCACAAGTAAGGAAATAAAACTTAGACTACTCATCTCCTGTTATGTGAAATTTTTATGTGAATCTTAAAAACAATTCACCTGGTGAATTCACTTCTAGAATTAATTTTTAAGATGACCTAACACATCTTCTCAACTTAAAATGGTGAAATAAATTTTTTTCTGCAGCTTCTGTTTTTTCAGAACCGCTACCTGGGGAACACAGCCGTCTTTGAATCGGAGTATAGTACGTGTCCCAATTTCATGAGAATTTGAAAGTGAAAACCTTGGGTTAGATAGTTCCCTCTTATGCTTTCTTACAGATTTCTATTGATAATTGTGGATTTTCTTAAAAAGTCTTCAATAATCTCTGAGTCACTTCCCCATGATCAGCAGCATCCCCTTCCCTATGAATGGCATTCACAGAAAGGTGAGGCGGGGGCAAAGCACGCTACCATTGATCTCCATGGATTAGCAGTGTGGTCTCCTGAGAGGACACACAGATAACATCCCAAGGTTTGTTTGGAGAAGCGCTCAACTGAGGTCACTTTTCAGAACAACAAACTGCTGCTCTCTGTGACCCCGAAAGGTTAGAGTTTAGGAATTTCCTGGAGAGACTGTGTTTTGTCTAGCATTTCTTTAAAAACTATCGAGGGACTCAACTAGCGATAGTAGGATTATCGCAATCAAAGATGTGAAAAGGGGGTGAGTTTAACAAAGTGCATTGAGAACTAAAGGTGAAGCAAAGAGAAGACAGTCGGGAGGAATCATCAACAAGAAAAAAATGCTCCACTTTCCATTAAACAAAAGTCAAGTCGTTTGTATGGTTCTGTTTGCTGTATTGCTGCTTATTCATTTGCAGTAATTTTGTAATTGTAATGGGAGTGCTCTGGGTACAATAGTATATGCATCAGTGATAACTCCTGCTTGCAGCTCACGTTTTCTTTTGCACTTGTTGTAACTCATTGATAATATTTTGTGTTTGGTAATCTTTGTATATATTCACGTGACTTATCAGTAGAATAAAGCTCGAATTCCAAAAATCTAGTGTAACGCCAAGCAATACCACAGCAGAGCTTCCAATGCCATCAGGTTTTTCTTTTTCTCCTGTAGTCGTTTCTCTGTGTTGAAACAGACCTGCCTGGAGATGATGGTCAGAACCAATCTCTTCTGCTCCTTCCTAATCTTATGCTTTAGTCAATAACTGAACTGCAGACATGCGGTGTGTCAAAATTAAATAGCTTTTATTGGTTATGTCTATCTCAAATATATACACCTTGAAAAAAAACATGAATTCAAAATACATACTTAAATTAGTGTTGTTTTTTTTTTTTTACAGTTGTACACTAGCAAATGTCCTGAATTTTTCTGGTGGTGTTTTTCCCAACTTCACAGGTGATGGGTCAAAGTCATCACTCAACTGAATTATTTGCATAAGGAGGGCTTTGTCCCAACTCAGCCCCATATTGAGGCTACTCTTGGATTCTCTGCTGTGAAATTTAACATGAGACAAACTCCCAATATGTCTTGCGGTCATGTAGGATTTTGGCAAGCAATGCCATTACGTGCACTTAGCCACTGAATTGTACTGTGAAATTCAAATGCCTGTTATCGTAGATCCTTTAAACAGGTGGTGCTCGTCACAGTAACAAAGGTCCAAAAATGTCAAGTGGACTGAGGAGAAACAACATCATTATGGCTTTTAGAAAGGATTTGGCTAAATTTTCTTTTTCTGTATGCTACAAATACAAAACTGTGTTTTTTCTATATAATGAATGATTTGTTAACTTCCAACACACTAAGCCAAATACGTTAGCCAGATGTGAATTATACCTACATATTCTGGAGGGAAAAAAAAAATCAGCCCTTAAAAATCAAGAGAGGATTTTGACAGGTCAGCATGAAGGTTAAGCTACAAATCGTAGATTATGTTGCTAGATGAGTCGTGCCTAATGAGGCTTAGCGTTATAGTACTTTACCTATGAATTGCTGTGCAAGGGAAATATACTTTCTAGGGAAGGCCCTTTTCAAGACTCCATGACAGAGAAATGAACTAACAAAAAGGAAGATGCTCCGAGGGCTAGCCAGGACAAATAATGTTAGCATCTCTTATTTGGACCAAAAGTTTTTGTAAATTTATGTGGAGAAAAGAATCATGCATGTTAACTGGATAAACACTTATTATTAACAAGCACTTGATTTTTTGTCAGGTGTTATATATATCCAGCAGCAAATATCAATATCTGATATCACTGGGATCTGATCAGACAGTGAGAGAAACCAGGTTAAGCAGAAATAGAAGTATAATAAACAGGCAGAAAGCCCTGGTGCTTAATGGACATTATGTCCCTGCTGGTGTCCCCAAGAGCTGCGACATCTTTTAGAATCAGAGACAGCATGGCTCTACGCAGCTTACCAGAAACTCAAAATTTATCTTTATATTAAACTTTAAAAATTCATTACTTGAACTTAACATGAAAATATGATATTATGTTCCTTAGACAAACTCTTGGTAGATAATATTTATTATCTTTGGTAGATATCATCTAAATCTTTATTTTAAGAGGAGGCGATGAAAACTCAGAATACAATTTATAATTACTAATATAGAAAAAAATATTAGTAACTACCTAGAGGTTTTAAGAAAAAACAATTTAAAGGTAGAATATTAAAACAATAATGTTTAAAAACTCCTAAATTCTAGGTGAGACTGGGTGGCTCAGTCGGTTAAGAATCGAACTCTTGATTTCAGTTCAGGTCATGATCTCACAGTTTGTGAGACGGAGCCCCACATTGGGCCCTGCACCAACAGTGCAAAGCCTACTTGGGATCCTTTTTCTCTCTCTGCCCCTCCCCTACTCGCACTGTTTCTGTCTCTCTCACTCTCTCTCAAAATAAGTAAATAAACATTTAAAAAAATAAAGAAATTCCTTGGGGCACCTGGGTGGCTGAGTCGGTTAAGCGTCCGACTTCGGCTCAGGCCGTGACCTCGTGGTTCCTGAGTTCGAGCCCTGCATCCAGCTCTGTGCTAACAGCTTAGAGCCTGAAGCCCGCTTCAGATTCTGTGTCTCCTTCTCTCTCTGCCCCCCCACCCCCAGCTGTGCTCTGTCTCTCTCTCTCAAAAATAAACAAACATGAAAAGAATAAAAAGAAATTCCTAAAATGTGGTTTAATCTTTTGTTTCTGTTTATTATTATCCCTCAATCTAAGGATGTAAGTTTATTCCATACACTTTCATTCGCAGACTTGCAGAATGGCACTGACACTGAAAAAAAACTGGTAGGGAGTAAGCCCCCCATTGTGTGTTCTTGTCCCTTGCATGTCACAGTGTCAATGGCTTCCTGTGTCATCAGAACCACACTCCCAAGTCATGTGAATCTGCTGACACTTAGGTTCTCACATATAAAACCCAGGGAAGAGTGCCCACCTCAGAACATTAGGAACATACTAAAGGAACACGTGGATATAAAGCTTGGTACCTGGACACAGGAAACAGCGGATAACTGGTAGTTATTACAATTATTACGATAATTTCATTATCATCACCAGTAGCAATAACATCGAACTCAAGAAGGTCAAAACTTTGGCCTTTTGATAACTAAGTAATTATACTGAATTATGGCCAACCACATAGTCGAGGATATTCATTTCAAATATGAAACTTAAGAAGAAGAAAATAATAATAATTCTTCCTGATCTATAACGCTTTCTGGTTTTATTTCTAAGTTTCTCACATTATTTTACCATAGTCAATACTTCCGGGACATATAGAGTCATCTTGTTTCTGAGACATGTAATCTATACCCATTGTCATGTCAGCTCTTTATTTTCCTTCCCCCAACAGCTCCTCCTCTGGCATGTGTAACCTGTACGCCTCAATCTGGCACATAAGGAGGAATTTTCACACAGGTGTGCTAAGAGGAAAATTAACTTTTTGATGAAAAATGTATTTAAAAAGACAATTTACAAACCTATCAGCGTAAAACAACACCAACCACACACACACACACACACACACACACACACACACACACACACACACAAACCTTAGTCTACCACTGTCCGTGTCCCTCCCCCTTCTCACCATCCTGATCCTTTTAACTCCAGAACACTCGGGATTTATCTACTTCTCGTAATATAATTTAGACAGATGGGACACAAGGGACATTGGCCATATAAAGTTGCAACACCAGCTTATCTTTCTAATCTAATCTAGTCAAACTGTTGCTTTTAATATAGAGACTTCATTTGTTATACACCGGGAAATATTTCTTTCCTGTAGCTTATGAAAATATTATTCAAATTTACTATAACAGATTCCTATTAGAAGCATAACTGAACAAGTAAAAGAAGAGTTAATACATATGTTGTATAATTAATAACATTCAAAGAAACATGAAATTCTAACACTTGGAAATTCTAGTGCTTGTGAAATCCTGAAGATTTAGCAAAATTTCTATGATAAAGCAGTACATGACAAAGGAGGGATAGAAGATAAATTTGAAAAAGTGTCAGCCTGAATTTTCAAAGCAAAAATAACATGGCATTTTTGTGCAATCTTGGGTTTCTAGTGTATCAAGATTTACTAGAAAATTTTTTTTCTCACAAAGCTATAAAAATTTTAAGACTGAAACATTAACTTCATAAATTAACCATGTAATGAGATTTCTTAAACTTAATTACATATTTATGGAATAGGAAAATGACCATGCTACTCTTAAAAATTCTTAGCTCTTAATTTTAACTCTGCCAAAATGATGAAATCTATGGTTAAAGGCTGAATGGGAACACACACACCAAGTTAGAATAGGTTGATTTCTTGATGACCCAGGATAGTGCATGAAGTTGTTTTTCTTCCACCTTAATTTCTTCTGACGTTATTGTTACATTATAGTGTTATAAGACTATGGTATTGTATTATTGCAAAATACTATATTGTTACTATTTGAATAGTT
Organism: Neofelis nebulosa; assembly: GCF_028018385.1. Lineage (NCBI taxonomy): Eukaryota > Metazoa > Chordata > Mammalia > Carnivora > Felidae > Neofelis > Neofelis nebulosa. The sequence continues at coordinate 9,137,219 of NC_080784.1, read as the reverse complement.
TAAAAGTCCTCATTTAAAAATAATTCTTTCTTTAAAGCCTAATTTCTTTGGGGCGCCTGGGTGGCTCAGTCGGTTGGGCTGCCGACTTCAGCTCAGGTCATGAGCTCAGAGTTTGTGAGTTCGAGCCCCACATTGAGCTCTGTGCTGACAGCTCAGAGCCTGGAGCCTACTTTGGATTCTGTGTCTCTTGCCTCTCTCTAACCCTCCCCTGCTCATGCTCTGTGTCTCTCTGTCTCTCAATAATAAATAAAAATAAAAATTTTTTTAAAAACCTAATGTCTTCATAAATCATAAAAAAGTATTACACCCTCAAATTGTGTAAAGTATCTATGAACAGAATGAAATAGGGACACCTGGGTGGCTCAGGCAGATAAGCGTGTGACTCTTGATTTCAGCTCAGGTCGTGATCTCACAACTCATGAGATCAAACCCTGTACTGGGCTCTGGGCTAACAGTGTGGAGCCTGCTTGGGATTCTCTCTCTCCCCCTCTCTCTGCCCTCCCCTGCTCTTTCTCTCTCTCTCTCTCTTTCAAAATAAATGAATAAATGTTTTAAAAAATAGTAAATTTTGAAGAGTTGAATAAAAATTTTACATACTGATACAACAATCATCTAGATATTTTATGTGAGCACAACTTTACAATAAAACAGGTGAATAATATGTATATCTCTTTCCTTTATCTAGTTGGTGAGAAAGCCAGAAATAAAGCCATAGACAAAAAGATACTTGATTGCTTACTTCTGGTCTTTTTTTGTTTTCATCTTTTTTCTTTTTTTAAGTCTTCAGAAACCCTATTATCCCTCTTTTTTCAGGAGGGTGAAAAGTAAACTGTTCTTATGCCAAAATAACTCAGAGAGTAAGTCGTTGTTGTTTTTTTTCCCCTTTGTTCATACTGAGGCACTGAGATACTTTGAACACTGAGAACAAGCTGTGTTCTTAGCAGACCCTTTGAACGATAGGAAATGCCCTCACTTACCCATGCAGCATTTAAAAACGTCACACAATTAAAAGAAAAAATATGAAACCTTAAATTACTTAGTGAGTGGGAACACTAAAAAATTCCTCTGGACATATCCTAGATTTTAGGCACGTACAGATGGGATCGTTTCCCTGGGTAGTCAGAGTATATTTATTTAAAATATAATACACAATTACATTAATTATCTATTTAACAATTCCAGCTTGTGATTAAAAAAAAAATGTCTCCCCATGGTCAACCACCATACCGGCACCATACATAGCAACCTTCACCAACCCAAGTCACTGACCCAAGTTACTGTATGGGCTGCGGCTACAGATTTTTGTTTTGACACAGGACGGACAAGAGACAAGGTTGAGAAGTGAGAGACTCGTGTTCAGAAATGAAAAATTGGGACGAGAGGAGCTGGTATAGCAAAGAACAGAACGGATGTCCCAGATGATCGATATGAATGGATCCTCTGAACGACACACACAACTGGAAAGGCGCTAGGGTTGGGATGCTCTGTGAGCACAGGGAAGAGAAAGGCCCTGTGCCCTCCCCTTTCTTGTCACCAACCTCAGGAGCACCTCCTGGGACTTCTCTTTTTTCCCCTGTGTCTCCTCATCACTCTTCCCTAGTATATGAAGGAGACTGCTAATCTGGTAATAGAGGGTTTTCTCTTTATAGGGCTGTTAGGAAATCGGAAACAAAATCATAGCCACTTGTAGCAAACAGGTAGCAATGCTTTGAACTTAAAATACCACCGTCATCTTTCTGCCCTACTCAAATTTCCCTTTTAGCCACATTTCTTCATCTAATTTGAATTCCATTGTACAACTCTGATAAGCTGCCGCAGATCTTCTTTTGAAGGGGGCAGCAGATAGATGGACGAATGAGAAATCGATGACAAAGGGAGGACTGATGAATATTTATACTCTCAGCCTGCACGGGATTCAAACTGTGTATAAAGACTGGAGAACAGTACAGATGGGAAAGACAGGGAGCAGAAGGGATCCTACGGTGAAAGAAAGACATTTTCTCTCCCATCCCCTCTCCTTCGTGTCTTCGCCAAACCCAATATTGCATAGCACACAATAGGGAGCAAGAGATGAAGGACAATGGACAAATACTGAGAGAGGCTTGGGTAGAAATATTTAATGGTAGCAGTAAAAGCAGAATGAAACCCTCTTATAGAGAAGTCAAGAACTGTGCGTGTGTGCATTACACAGATCTTCCTTATTTGTATGAATGTATGTTATATACTGATTAGGTGGCCTAACACACACACACACACACACACACACACACACACACACACACACAATCAGTTGAGAAAACACAAGAGATTTATGATACTAAGAAGGGGAAAATGCAGCCAGAAAACTGCTTTCTGGCCATCTTTCAAAATGAATCTTGATTAGTTGGCGTATATGTTATAAATAATTTCTCTCTCTCCCCAAAGCGTTTGAGTCTTAAATTAATTCTGTGCCTTGTGGCTACAAATTAGACATATCCAGTAACACTCTGTTCCAGCCTCAAGCTCAGAATCTTGTTTGGGTGGCTAATAGAAGATACTATAGAAAAATTAAACCTTTATGGCTCAATATGTCCAAAACAGGACTATTGGTAGTAAATATCATATCTCTTAGCATTTCTCTGGAATTTAGTACATGACAGACAAACATCCACCAGATTTCCCTGGGAAATAGCTTAGGAATGCAATTCTTAGTAATACAGCCTGCATTTAAAACTATAAAAGTCCTGGTACAAATGACCATCACATACCATGATTTAAATTATTAAACTTCAATAATGATTTGTCTTAAGAGCACATAGCCTATAGCTTTATAAGTCAAGACTGAGCTCACTGGTCTTGAGATGACTTCACATCAACATGTTTGACACATGACATCAAAGAGAATGGTAGGAGGAGCCAGGTTATACACTACCAATTTTCCTTATTCACTTATTATACCATCTTTCCAGACTTGTCTCTGGTTCTTTCAGGTCTAATTTCACGATGTCATTTAGTGAAAATACTGGATGATAATTCAGTAAGAACCTTCTCAAAGTTTCCAGTTTTATACTGAAAATTACAAAACCACAAAAGAACCAGAAGACATACCTCCACCCCTTTTACCATTAGTGACAATTAATAAGATGCTTTGGATGATGCATAAATCGATCAAGAGAAGTTGTAAGCAAAATACTTATGTTAAATAATACCTATTAATCAGTGTCTCACTGCCAATCGTTCTGTAGTTAAATATTAAATGGACACAGATACCTATTGCATGACAATGTTATCAAATATAAGGAAACTAAGGCTCACAAGGGTGATTTCCATAGGATCACAAAGATGACAGGAGGGACATCTTTAAGTCCAGTGTCCTTTTTACTAAGTTTCTATTACCTTCAGGAGTAAAAGAAAGGATTCCCTTACAACTGGAATTAATGTTAAGAAATCAAGCCTGTTCTATGCTGAGTATAGTTTCTTTAAGTCCAAACAAATGGAAAGAAGACATCTATCATGATCTGACATAGAAGTAAATAAAATAGGGGCGCCTGGGTGGCTCAGTCGGTTAAGCATCTGACTTCAGCTCAGGTCATGATCTCGCGGTTCGTGAGTTCGAGCCCCACGTCGGGCTCTGTGCTGACAGCTCAGAGCCTGGAGCCTGCTTCGGATTCTGTGTCTCCCCCTCTCTCTGCCCTTCCCCTGCTCATGCTCCCTGTCTCTCTCTCTCAAAAATAAATACACATTAAAAAAATGAAAAAAAAATTTTAAAAATAAAATAATTTGCTTCTTCTCTTGCCCAGGGTGGACAGCAGCGTTGATGGACATATTCTCACTATGACATAAATGCTGCGTCCTTTTCTGCAAACCTGACCCCACAAGACGGGGCAGTAGAGTCCCAAGAGGAACTGGGAAGAAGGACAGTCTAGAGTTACAGTGCCCAAACTCTCTGGCATGGTGATTTGCTGGAGGCTGGCACAGGACCGGTCAACTTTCCTTTCCTAAAAATTCTCTCTGTGCAGCCTTTTAATGGATTTTAACTTGATGGGAGTAAATATATATATAAGGAGCTGGTAGTACAAACCCAAATAATTTAAAAATTGCTTGTGTACACTGAGTTTATAACATAAATGTCATAATAAAAATTAATTTTAAAAATTAAAGGTAACACACAAAAACCCCACACTCAACCAATAAGGAGTTAAATGCATTCTTTGGGACAGTACAAATTAATTCAGGAAGGATAATTAATGTTGTCTGAAGCTGAGGAATCCTTTAGCAGGAGGATTTACTTAAAGGGCAGTGACAGAGGTAAAGCTTTTCCCAGTCTGACAGCTCTTTTCCATTGAAACTAAATTGTTTTTGCAATTTACCTCTATTCCCTGAGTCTGTCAGTCAAAGCACGTATTAAAAATGTGCTGGTTTGCTTTATATGTAAAAAGAGAAAAGCCAAGGGACAGCCTGGATCCTCTTCCATTCATCGCTGATCAGAAGTGGGGTCTTTCCACATAGAAGAAGAATTTGGGGGTCAACACAGTAAAACTAATCTTTTCCACATATTGCATACAGTTGTCCTTTCTCGTAGAATCAGGATCCAACATGTTCTGACTCCAGGGAGCTGAAGTAAATAAAATGATTTGTTTCCATCAGGCAGCTTTCATCACGGACACTACTCATCTGTGAAAGCATAAAGCATTATATACCCTATTGCATACTGATGTCCTGAAGCACCTGGGGGTTAAAATTTCCTACAAGTCATTATTAGATACACTTCAAATAAGAGAATTGCAATCCGGGGGATCGTAAAGCAGGAAATATCATTGTTTTTCTCCCAGTGTGACTCTTCCAAGATTGAAGCATCTTGAGTCTCAAGTGAGTAGAGTTGAAACAGGAAGCTGGGTCTTTGACAGTATCTTTTCTTCAGCGTCTCCAATGTGTTTATGTACGAGAGTCCCTTCTCTTTATGGGCTTTTACGTTAGTAATGGGCCTATGACTACGTAAAAACATCTATCAATAAATAACCTGGAACAGATCTTGGTGCCTTTGGCATGAACTAAACTGAAGGCGTACAAATTTCGATCATTTAAGATGAAATGGAAGAAACTAAATATTTACCTCCTTCTTTTACAGCATTTGTGGTTTTTACCTAAGTACTTGTTTAATGTCAATCTTTCCCATTCTCCTTTGAATATCGGATCTTTATTTCTTCTCTTTGTATCCAGGTTTTCAGCAGATGTCATCTGAAATCTAGAGGGTACAAAAATGTTTCTTGACAAATGTCCACTGAGTACAACTCATTTTCATCTTGTTGCAGTCAATTCTCCCTGAGTTTTGCCTTCCTTTTGACAATTGCCTAAACATCGTGGTTTCACATGATAATGGTAAAAGCATCAACCGAGGAACTGAGTCAGATACAATGGTAGAACTTTCCATTTACTACCTTAAATAGTCTGCCCAGCAATCCCATGAAGACATGACTATCATTGCCTCACTTAGCAGATGAGGAAACCAAAGGCCTAAAATCTTAGAAATGCATTAACGGCACACACATTAATTATTTAATTATAAAATAAAACAAGTTTTGTTTAAAATGTTATAAATCCTCATGAATTATGAACTTTAAGATTTTGGCATCTGAAAGACATAGCCCAGAAATTATAAGCTGCGACAAGTAGGAATTTTAGCCATTTCATTCTGACCTGTACTTGAAATGATAATAATAATAATTATTAGTATATATGAGAACATGTATTGTAAATGAGCAAAAGCATAGAATTGTAAATTTCATTAAAGTATATAGCTATTTTCATAAAATGATATTTTCTGTTTCTAGTTCAGACATGTTCAAGGATTGAATATGAAATAGGGGCACTTGGGTGGCTCAGTTAAGCCTCCAACTCTGTTTTTCTCTAATATTTATTTATTTTTGAGAGAGAGAGAGAGAGAGAGAGAGAGAGAGGCAGAGCATGAGTGTGGGAGAGGCAGAGAGAGGGAGACCAGAATCTGAAGCAGGCTCCGGGCTCTGAGCTGTCAGCACACAGCCTGACGTGGGGCTCGAACTCGAAATGGCGAGATTGTGACCTAAGCTGAAGTTGGACACTTAACTGATGAAGCCACCCAGTGCCCCAAACATCCAACTCTTGATTTCAACTCAGGCCATGTTCTCACAGTTTGTGGGTTCAAGCCTTGCATGAGGCTCTGTGCTGACGGTGCAGACCCAGCTTTGGATTTTCTCTCTCCCTCTTTCTCTGTCCCTCTTCTATTAGCTTGCTGTCTCTCTCTCTCTCTCTCTCAAATAATTTTTAATATTTGTTTTAATGTTTATTTTTTAGAGAGACAGAGCGTGAGTGGGGGAGGGGCAGAGAGAGAGGGAGACGCAGAATCCAAAGCAGGCTCCAGTCTCTGGGCTGTCAACACAGAGCCCAATGCAGGGCTCGAACCCATGAAACATGAGATAGTGACCTGAGCTGAAGTCGGATGCTTAACCGACTGAGCCACCCAGGTGTCTCTCAAACTTTTTAAAACAAGAATGAATATGAAATAGGAATATAAGAGAAATTTAGTCAGATACTAAGTACAGATTCTAGCTTCTGAGCAATGTCAGATTGATTTCCACATCACGTAACAAATCTCAGTGACTAACATAGCTAAACAAATCTAAGCACCCTACCTGGATCCCCCATTATGTCCTAACCACAATGCTCCGCTTACAAAATGGCGGGCACACTGGCTTAAAAACATGGGAGTATGATGAAGGTTTGAAGGAACCCTAACTGTCCCCACACAAAACCTGGACATCATGTGATTCACTCCCCTTGACAGCAATTGAAGGAAGAGGAAATAACTAGAATGGCTGGATTGTTTAAAGTGCTGTTTGTGAAACTGCCATCTTGTCCTCTTCCAGGTCAGAGGATTGTTCATTCTCTCTAAATCATTCTTTAAAAAAAAATTACCCAACATAGAATTGTTAGTATTTTACTAACAGTTTTGCAGTGTTTACCTGTTGTTACAGGGACCATGTCAACATTCTACAGAACTCCAGGGAGCATCATTCACACGGGACACAAGGTGAATGGCTGCCTTGAGGTGTGACCAGTTTTGACCCCGATTTCTTTTTACCATATGATTTCATTTACATGTGGAATCTGAAAAGCAAGGGAACCATGGAACAGACAAAAAGCAGAAACAGACCCATAAATACCAAGAAGAAACTGATGGTCGCCAGAGGGGAGCAGGCAGGGGAGCAGGGTGAAGAGGAGTGGGAGGTATGTCTTCCAGTTATGGACTGAAGGTCACAAGGATGAAAAGTCCAGCCCAGGGGACAGAGTTCATGGTGTTTTCTTAGTGTTATATGGTGGCAGACAGTAGGTGCACTTGTGCTGAGCAGAGTATAATGCATGGATAGACTTGTCGAATCACTGTGACGTCTCTCTGAAACTAACATACATTGTGTATCAACTACGTTTCAATGTAAATATATATAAAAATTAAATCATTCAGTTCTTAAACTATTACATTCCTCAGGTCTGACAATATTCAAGTTTTTGCTAAACATTACAAATGCGTTTACAGCAAACGTTATAACTTCTCTTGTGGTGTAGAGGAAAGGGATCCTCAACCTGGAAGAAGTTATTCTGAGCACAGTGATTGACTTTTGAGTAGACTTGATGTCTGATTGCCATAAATCGACATGATTGCATGTAAGATAAAGCCTTAAACTCTCGTTTACAGGCTTAGCATGAAAACATTGGTCTAACTGCTTTCACTTATCATGTACTTTCTTGGCTAGAGGTGTCTGGGGTATCTTTTTCAATGGGGTAAAGACTAATTTATATGAATTACTGAGCAAATTAACTAATTTCCTATAAATGTGTACAATAGCTTCCAGTTTACCAGCAATTATCTGCTGCGTAGCTTGCACATGCCTGCCACGGGGTCAGCACTGGACTTGACTCACGATGAATTACAGTAAAACCTTGGAGTGTGAGTAACTTGTTCTGTGAGTGTTCTGTAAGCCTAGCAGACATTTATAATAAGCCTGATCTTGATAAACGATAGACGTCTTGCAATATGAGTCGTACGTGACGTTGAACGTCACACGATCACAACGGAGCCAATGGTTCTTTTCTCTGTCTCTCTCACTGGGGGACTGTGGGTGATCATCTCCCATGCACGGATGCTGGGTCTCAGGTCACGATATGTGGCAGGAATCAGTGATTTTTCAGAATGTTGGAAGGTTTCCACAACTGGCACTAGTGTATTTTCTGTCAGTTCAAGACACCTATGGACAGTCCTTTGCTTTCCCCTACAAAAGTAAGCTTAGGAATGCTTTGCTTCCTTCTAGGTCAGGCCGCCTGCAGATACAGACCCTTTCCGCTGCTGCCTCATTGCCAGTTCCATGAAATACAGCATATAACAAGAGTTTAATAATACTGTACTGCAGTCAACATCCGTGCAAGTGTATACTATGGTCCCCATGCAGAAAAAGATTTCATGGAGCCAACAGATAGCAGTGATCCTGTTAGTAATAGTGTAAGTCGTCCTACACAATAACCCTCCTCTCTCTTGTCTCCCTCACACCAGCCACGAAGAGTTTCAAAGGCAAGTGCAGGTTAATGTGCTTATTTTTCTTTATATTTTGTATTTTATTATTTTGTATTATTTAACAGTATTGCAATAGTTTTTTTATGAATTTTTTGGGTCATGGAACAAACGATGTGAATTTCCATGATTTCTTATGGGGAAATTCACTTTGACATATAAGTGCTTTGGATCGTAAGCATGTTTCCAGAATGAATTATGCTCACGAACCAAGGTTTTACTGTAATCTTAAAGAAAGGATACAGATTCGGGAAAAATTCATGCTCCATTTTAATAAATGCCTCCTAAGAATCTACAGTGGATTCTTGGAAGACACATTTTTAATACCAAAGGGACAGCCAAAGGAACATGAAACCCATTTTAGGAAGCATAATTTGGCTGGATGTGCAAGAGATGAAGAGGCTCGAGGTGAGGTTACGTACAGACAGAGGAAAAACAATAATATATTATTGCTCCGTCAAACTAAATGGAATATGCTGGGTCTTATTTTCATGTTGACTTTGGCATGAACCACAATACACTTGAATCATTTTGAAAGATGATAATACGAGAATTTGTGTTGGCCACTGGCCAAGTAAAAGCTAAGGATAAAAAGCAGTAGCCATGACTATTTACTTTTGTCTCTAGAGGTTTTGCTAATCCCAGAGCCACGGGCAATTCCCAGTGGGAAAAACTCTTTCTCTTAGCAAGTGAGAAACGCTGGAAAAATCTAGGGAAAAGAAGAGGACCCAAGAAGTGGCAACACAACCGACACAATTTCACACAGTGAGGTTAGAAGGGAGATGAATCATGCTGGGCAACTCCTCTTTGGCCTTGGGGACACCTGCAATATGGAAGCAGCACAACCTTTGATGGCTCCCTTGAGAAGCGCTGTGCTTGGAGAATGCTTTCCAAGGGAATTCACAAGCGTGGCTTTATGGGTTGGCTGCTCCCCATACGGAGGATTTGCTCTCTTGGCTGCACTGGTTGCTGTTCAGACTTTTAGATTTTTCTTAGTGACTCAGAGGCCATAATGACAGTACTAAAAATAAATATACATACTCATACATAGCCATGACTGACAACACCCTACTCCAAATATATCATTGTACCATAAAACCTAACGAAAACCGACCATCTCCTCCATAACACTGCCTTGACAGACCCTCTCTCAAGTGGCCCGCCTTGAATGGACAGTCAGATTGGTAATGGACAGTCATTACCATTCTGGGCCACATTGTTAGTGCCCAGTGAAACGTTCAGTTGTCTTCCAAAATATAAGAAAAATAAGAATGCTTATAGTAAATTTAATTAAAGCTATAGTTATTCACTATAATGAAGCATCTTTTAATTTGAAACTATGTCACCCCATTTTTCAAAAGTTCTTCACCTAAAAATACTGGTAAAAAACTAGCTTTTTTATACATTGTTTTGCACTTTAACTCTTTATTTGGCCAAAGTAGGACAAACTGACAATTTTTGCCAATTCTGATTTTACTTTTGTAATGGATTGTTCCATAAAATTAAAAAGTCCAGGGGCACCTGGGTGGCTCAGTGGGTTAAGGGTCTCACTTCGACTCAGGTCATGATCTCACAGTTAGTGGGTTCGAACCCCACACTGGGCTCTGTGCTGACAGCTCAGAGCCTGGAGCCTGCTTCAGATTCTGGGTCTCCTTCTCTCTCTGCCTCTCCCCCACTTATGCTCTGTCTCGCACTGTCATTCAAAAATAAATAAATGTAAAAAAAAAAGTCCAGGAACTATTTCAAATGGTAGACCTAGTGACAAAAATTTGGCCTTCCAAACTTTCCAAATTAAACATAGGAAACAAAGTACAAGGAAAACAAACGAACCTTTGTCAACTGGAGGAGTTGTATATATGTATATAAGAAGGTTGTGAAAAGGCAGCATTATGCAAATGAAAACAGTCAAAATGACAAAGCTACTAACAGTGAGTGTTGGAATGAGTGTAACAGGCATCGTCACACCCCACTGACAGCATTGCACGCAGATACAAATATACTCGATTCCCATTGTTAATGGCTATCAAAAGACCTGTCAGTGCACATTTCTACATGTAGGCATTTCTACATGCAGAAATTAACTTGAAAAAGTAATTATGGATATATCCAATGATTGGGCTCCCAGTAGTCTCTCCTTGGAAGTGCTCATACTGTTAAACACATCAGAAAATACCCAGTGTACTGAAATGGGGAACTGGTCTAAAAAAAATCATGTAGTCCCAAAACACAATATTATATAGCATTAATATCACGTTAAAACATGTGGTTATTTTGAAAGACTTTTACAGTATATCATTAAGTGGGGGAAAAACGGATCTAAAATCCTGTGTGTAGTGTGATAAAATGGAGAGAGACAGAGACAGAAAGAAAACCCTGAAGATGTACGTAACAAAATAACAGCCAGGTGGTAAGATTAAAACATTTTCTTCCTCCTCTTTTGTTTGATGAGTGTTAGGAGTTCAATCGTGTCCCCCCAAGGATATGTTGATGTCCTCACCCCAAGCACCTCCAACTGTGACCTGATTTGGAAACAAGGCTGTAACAGGTGTAACTGTTTAAGATGACACATACTGGAGTAGAGCAGGCTCTCCATCCAATGTGTTTGGTGCCATGTAAGAGGCATCATGACAATAGAGATACGAAGACAAAAACACCACGTGACAATGGAGGCAGAGACTGGAGCAAAGTAGATGTGAGCCAAGGAGCATCAACAACCACGGCCGGCAACTAGGAAGAGGCAAGGAAGGATCCCACCCAGAGCGTTAGAGGATACAAGGCTTTGCTGACACCTTGATTTTGGACTTGTGCTCTCCAGAACTGTGGAGGAGTAAGTTTCCATTGTTTTAAGCCCCCCAGTTCATGTACTTTGTTATGGCTGCCCTGAGAAACTGATACAATGGTAGCACATTCAGAAAAACACAAACATAGGTATGCACAGCTCAGGGAATTTGTGAAAAGAAGATGTACCTGTATGACTACACCAGGAGCTGCTCTAATGACTCCTCCCAATCCCCATCCCTTGTCCCCTTCCAAAGGTAACGACTATCATGATTTCTAAAACTTTCTAGTTTAGTTTTTGGTATTGAAAATGCATTTACAAATGGAACCAGATGGAATGCATTCCTGTGTGTATGGCTTTTTTCACCCAGTATTATGGTTCTGAAATTAAACCACACAGGGCCACCCAGGTGGTTCAGTTAAGCGTCCGACTTCGGCTCAGGTCACGATCTCAAGGTTTGTGGGTTCAAGCCCCAAGTCTGGCTCTGTGCTGACAGCTCAGAGCCTGGAGCCTGCTTCGGATTCTGTGTCTCCCTCTCTCTCTGCCCCTCCTCCACTCATGCTCTGTCTCTCTCTCAAAAACAAACATTTAAAAAAATTGAAATTAAACCACACATATACTATAATCTATGCATCCATTTATCCCTGATGGATATTTAGGGTGTTTGTAGTTTAGCACAATTATCAATAATGCTATGAACCTATCTACGCATGTCTCCTGGGGCATATGTACATCCATTTCTGTCATTTAACTGGGAGTGGCACTGCTGAGCCACAGAGTGAGCACATCCACGAGCTTACAGAGAATTAACAAATTTCTAAAATACTTGTATCAACTTACACACCCACCAGCAGTGAGAATTCTTTTTTTTTTATTTTTTTAATGTTTATTTTTGAGAGAGAGAGAGACAGAGTGTGAGTGGGGGAGGGGCAGTGAGACAGGGAAACACAGAATCCAAAGCTGAGCTGTCAGCACAGAGCCTGATGCAGGGCTTGAACTCATGAACCGTGAGGTCATGACCTGAGCTGAAGTCAGATGCTCAACAGACTGAGCCACCCAGGCACCCCGTGAGAATTCTTACACTTGGTAGTCATGGTCTTCTTGAATTCTCATCATTCTTGAGGGAGAGTAGTAGGATCTTACTGTATTTTCATTTGCACTTCCCTGATCACTAATTAGTGCTTTCCATGTGTTCATTAGCATTTGGATGCCTACGCTGTGAGTGCCCAGTGGTGAAACTACACTGGAAAAGAATGCGATGGAGTAAGTAGTTTAACAATATTAAGAAAGGTATTAAGCATAATAGTTATTAGAAAATATTATCATTGGTAACACATTTTAGTAATATTTACTGGAATTAATATTATGATGTGTATCAAAAATAAACGTTTAGAAAAGGAGTAACACTCATACTACTGCATTCACCTGTAAGAGTTAGTTTTATGAAGCACATTGCACCAAGATATTCTCTGATAACAATTTCAGAGTAGCACAGCTCCAGGCTTGATTAATTCAGTGAACATCGCTGAGACCGTCTCTCCAGGGCTCAGCTCTACAGTGGAATACTGAAACAGGTTCTGTATGGGTATAGACAATAAGGAGGTGCCCTTCAAATTTATGGAAAAAGTTGGTATATTATCAGTGACTATTTCCTCATGACTGATAAGCTCATTGATTTGTTATCTGATGATATGCTTTGTCTTTTGGGGAAAGAAGGCCAATGTCCTGAGCCAAATTTCACACAATATGGCCTACTAGATGTAGGGGAGGAAAAACTCTAAGTAGTAAGTATCTTGAATTAATGCCCCATTAATAAAATTACCAAGTTTCAATTCCAGATGGAGATTTCCTCATACCCAAGTGGGTCGTTACACAAATCTATAACCCAAAGATCGTGCTTAAATGTTATTTAACACCTTAACGCAGGACACTGGCTAATGCTTTAGTCATATCCAGATAATCTTATTTCAAACTAGAAGTATTCTTCAAAATGAGATTTCAGTTCAATACGAAAAGAATTCCTGGATGGCAGAAAAGGCTTATTAAAATATTTTTGGTGAAAGTTATACAGAGATATCTAGAAACATATTTTTTTTGTTACTAGCAGTTAACATTCTTGATAAAATGAAACATAAAATCTTTCCTGGTAAAGATGTTTGTGCTAGAATTGCATTCTTTAAAGATCCCCCTGGGCTCACTGATGCGAAATAACTATCCCCCACACCAAGATCCTAAACCCATCCCTGGCAGCCTCTGCAGACGTCACCAAACAAACAGAAAACTAAGGCATGTAGAACACGAACACCCACCCCCACACTTGCCCTCAGAGAGGCCCTGTCACTCTCCCCCAGAGATTAAATAGGCAGCTGTAACTCCCTTCTGTCTTCAGGTTAGCCCAGCAGATGGTTCTCTCCCCTACTTCAACCTGTGCTTTCCTTGAATCTAGTTTTTCTTCTCTTTTTGGGTATTTCACTCAATTCCTGTGTCACTAGGGTCACCCTTCCTCTCCCTTATGATTCCTCAAGCTCACGTGGGCTTCAGGATCCGGCACATTCCCTACTTACAGAAAAAGTATGGAGGTTCTCACGGAAAACAGAACGAGTGCTCTAGAAAGAATTTCCCACGCTTTTCTCTCATGCCTTAGATGGTATTCTTTCTCCCAGAAATAGGCAAGAAACTCAAGAAATGTTGCCGCCTCATTCACCCGGGTCCCGGTAGATACTGATGAGGACATAGTCAGTTAACTGGAGATTAAGACTGATGGACAGTTAACATTTCCTTTGCAGCCCAGAAATGATCTGCTAAACTAAACAGAACCTGCTACACCTTCTATCTATAACTATGATTAAATGCCATACGTCTATAACTATCACTAAATGCTTTTTTTTAAAAAAAAGCTTTCTTAAAGACACAAGAAAAGATGCTCAAGATGGAGAATCATCAGGGAAATTCGACTCAAAACCACGATAAACTATCAATTCACACCTGCCAGAATGGTTATTATCAAAAGATAAGAAATCACAAGCATTGGTGAGGATGTGGAGAAAAGGGAATCCTGGTGCACTGCTGGTAGGAATATAAATCGGTGCAGCCACTACAGAAAACAGTATGGAGTTTCCCCAAAACATTAAAAATAGGACTTCCATATGAGCCAGCTCTTCTGATTCTAGATACTTACTTGAAGAAGACAAAAACATTAATTTGTAAAGACATACACAGCCCTATGTTTATCGGAGAATTGTTTGTAACAACCAACATATAGAAGCAACCTAAGTGTCCATCAATAGATGAATGGATAAAATATTTTTGGTAACAGCTATATGGAAATATATAGAAACAGGCTTTTTTTCACTTGGATTTAGCATTTCTTCAAAAAAAATTAAGTCTTTACTTATAAAAATTTTTTAGGTAAGAGTCTACACACACACACACACACACACACTCACAGGAATATTACTCAACCATAAAAAGAATAAAATCTTGCCATTTGCAACAACATGGATGAACCTAGGGGTATTATGCCAGGCAGAGAAAGACAAATGCCATATGATTTCACTTATATGTGGAATCTAAAAAAAAACCACAACCCAAAGTGGGGAAAAAAGAACAGAAAGAGACTTATAAACACAGGGAATAAACTAGTGACAGGCACAGGGGAGGGAGGTCAGGGAACAGGCAAAATAGATGAGGGGGATTGAGAGATACAAACCAGTTATAAAATAAATGTCACAGGGATGAAAAGTATGTGTAGGGAATACGGTCAACAATATTGTAATAACTTTGTATGCTGACGGATGGTAACTACACACTGTGGAGAGCACTGTATAATGTAGAGAATTATCAAATCAGTATGTGGTACACCTGTAACTAATATAATACCATATGTCAATGATACTTAAGGTGTTTTTTTTTAATTTAGTAAAAAAATTTTTTTAAAGCTTTCTATCTTTAACTTTGATCACATGGTCAAAAAGTTAGCATCAAACCCATGACAAAGAAAAGGGTTAACCAGCTCGTGTTAAGGGAAAAGGCACTTAAATATTCTGAGCACTAGACTCGACCTTCCATACCTACTGTGGTATTTGGGATACCAAACTGAACAGGCCAATACCGTAAGTACTACCCCATTTTTCAGTAGGGCTTTAGAATCTTGACCAAAGACATCCCTATAGGAGAACACTAAGACTGTGACCACTGGTTAGACGCAGCTAGTGAGCATCTGAAATACAGCTAGGGAAGCTGAAGAGCTGAATTTTAAATTTTATTCCATTTTAATTAACTTCAATTGAAAAACTGATACTCGAATCTATTGTTAGAAACTTTAAGTGTGCTTGGAACAATTTTGGTACGAGTCTGCTTTGTCAACTTTCTTATTTCAATGAAATAAAGATCAAGGATTTCAGGTAAAATTTTAACACCGAATGGAGATATTTTAGCTGTGAGTATAAAATATACTTTGGATTCAAAGACACAAGACCAAAACATGTGTAAAATATTTCATGAATGGTTTCTAATATTGATCGTATATCAAAATGCTATTTTGAATATATAGATTAAATAAAATATATTATTAAAGGCAATTTCACTTCTCTAATGTGACTCCCAGAAAATTTTAAATTACATATGTGGCTCATATTATATTCATACTGAACAGCACGGGTGTGGAGAGGCTAACTTTAGAGTAAAATCTAGTGTGTCTGACTCCCACATTGGTTAATTCCATCAAGACTAGGCTGATTCTCAGTGTGTGAATCACTGGTATTAATCATTTCTCTTTGAGTTAAATAGAAAAATTGAATAATGTTAAATTTTAGGAGGAACTGGGGAAATCAGGGTGATATATTTTTATTCCGTGCTTTCAGGGCCACCAGGGTATGCTTACACAATGTTCAATAGTCCAACACTGCTTTGGTTTCATCATTCTTAGATCTATTTCTTTGCAAAAATTGTTTTTCTTATTTTTCCCCCTTATTCTCTGACTGAATCTTCTCCTTTCTTCAAACCTCCTACAGTCATGTTTCCCTGGCAGATCCTTCTTGCCTAATCTCACACACCTTTGGTACTTATATTCTGTGGACCAGGCAGTCAACTAAAGGGGTCCTCTAGCATCAAGTAGAAACTATCATCCATTTAATACCTGCTAAGCATGACTGTCATCTGTACCATTTGTCCAAATGGCTCTCAGAGGAAAGAAGACAGACATAATATAATGGCCTTCCAAAGAATATTTCGGCTGTGTAGAGATCTTTCATTCTTTTTCTGTTTAGCTTCCATTTTTGGCAATATTCTAGATGTTCCATGTGGCTAAATAAATGAATATTGGTATTATTTCCATTTTTAACGTTATTTTGGCTCAAAAGTTCAAGTGCACATTAATTAACTCTACAGCTGTTACTATCTACTAAAAATGTCAAGAGGAATCACAGCAACGAAAATTCTGAAATACAGTGTATTAAATCAAGAGTCAAAATATTCCATCTGCCAAATCATTTATTTCTGAATGAAAATCCATTAGAGAATATTCACAAAAAGACCTTTGAGGGCTCATCATGATAAGGATCTTCAAGACACCAGCTAGTAGGGTGGTTTTGTTTTTCATACATTCCATTTTGTAGTAAGACTGCTGTTTCAAGTACAAAACCAAATTAACAATAGATTAGCGTGTACTCTAATATCCACTTACAAGGTCTGAATAACTGTTCTCACCTTGGTAAGATACCTTTGGTATTATAATCAAGGTCAAGACACCATTTTAATTTATTGACTACTTTTGGGCTTTAAATATTTTCTTTTGGGTTCTTTGGATTCTATTTGTATGTTTATTTTCATGCCAGAATATCCACGGATCCTACAATCAAGAAAATTTGGAATTTCCACAGATAAATTTACTCATGGAGCTTTGAGTTTTAAAATGTTAGGGTAGATTATAAAGAAACCAGCATAAATTACAAGATTGCGTTTTAATAAAGGTTATCCACATCAGCTTTTCAAAAGGTTTAGACAACTTCCCAAAATGTAGTCAGATTTATTTCCTGAACAACAACAACAACAACAACAACAACAACAACAACAACAAAACCAACCACCACAAACTGGACTGTTAGAGTGCTTAATTTAATAGGAGAAGAAGAGAAACACAGTAAGTAGGTCCCAAGGGGCAGTGTTTATAGACTATCTGTTAGGACAGCTAGGATACTATTACAAAGGGCAAGCTCCAGAGCCAGGCTACCTCAAGGTGCTCTGACAAATATTCCTTTCAGTACTCCAGTCATCGTGTTTTCAATGTTATTCTGAAAACATAGGCTATAAATATCTCTGCAGCAGAGTCAGTCCTCCCTGGAGGGCAGAGCACAGAACAAATGCTAGTCTTAATACAGGATGGACCAGCCATGCAGAGACCCAGGCATTCCATTCATGTCTGATTCACTTGTTGATCTTGTTGTCAAGACTCAACCCTCCATTCTTCCCCAAGCTGCCACCCTGTGGCATACATCGTCAAGAGGAGACAAGCAAGATAGGTCAGATCTGGAAGCATTTTGTGTCATGTTGTTTTTTTAAAATAACTTCTCATGTTCTACCACTTTACTGGGGATGTTCTCCTAAAATCAACTGAAGGAAAACTGAAGTCTTTTATCAGAAGGAAAAATGAAAACCAAATGACAACATACAGAACGCCAGAGTTGACCCTGTGCCCAGCAACTTGTACAATCTCACCGTTTGCTCCTCTAGTGAGAGCTCTGATCGTGCTTCTTTCCACAGTCACCACTTTATCCGTGGTGTCACTTTCGGTGGTTTTAGTTTCCCACTGTCAGGAAGCAGATGACCCTGTAGGTCAGAAGGTCAACAGAAGCCTGACGGTACATCACAGCGTGCACGTCACTGAGCTCACTTCATCTGAGCACGTAGCCATTTTATCATCTCCTATCAGCACAACAAGAAGAAGTTTCGGTGCGGGACGGTAAGATATTTTGAGAGAGAGGGGCCATATTCTCATAGCTTTTACTACAATATGTTGTTATAATTGTTCTATTTTTATTAGTTATTGTTGCTGATCGCTGAGTGTACCTAAAATTTATAAGTTAAACTTTATCATACATATATACCTATGGGGAAAAAAGGATAGTATTACCAGGTTCGGTACTCGTCACGGTTTTAGGCATCCACTGGAGTATTGGAAGGAATCCCTTCCAATGAATTAGAGGGAACTACTATATCTTTTGCGGAAATTCAGTAAAAAATGAATTCTTATTCCATTTGTTCCCTTATCCTCAATGTCTACTAAATATAAATTTGACTTTTCAAAGTTACCAGTGGCCTATACTTAGAAGAAATGTAGAATTTATTTTAAAGCTGTATGTTAAAGTGTCTTATAAAATGTTTTAGGGTTCATGGTTTTCTTCTAAAATGTGAAACAACTTACATAGACCTTCTCGGCTGAAAAATGCCCTTAAACACTTATTTTGAATTACATTGTGTACAATTTCAATGGATTTACGGATTGATTAAAAGGGCCTTTCCCAAGGGTAGCAGAAAAACTCATGAGCTGTATTACCTCCCTGAAAGTATGTTGTAGTAGTCTACAACTTTTACCTATTGGAGAGTGTATGAATGGGAATCGACCATCAGTGGTTGCATGGAAATTTTTATTTGATTTATGCTGCTTTCTCCCTGGCACTGAAACTTTAGGATTTGTTCCTCAAATTTACTGATTGTAAATGATTCAGTCATGTGTTCATTTTTAATGATCTCAATAGTTATTCAAAATGGATTTTTAAAAATCATTTTAATCATAAATAGAAGACAATAAATCCTTCTATAAATTTAAGGATAACTCATTTTGATTATCAGTGAGGAAGGTGAAAAAACAGAGGCCAAGAGGAATAATTCAGAGACATCCACCAGACCCATGACCAAACAGATGTATCTAGAAAACAATGTACATCAATAAATAAGTTGAGAGAGATCAATAAATAATGTCTTGTACATTTCACCCCATTTTTTCCAACTTCTAGATGATGGAGTGCCCCAGGATTTATTCTTCACACCTCCTCTTATCCATCAATATTTAGGCCCTATGTAATTGTATCCAGTTTCAATTTTAAATGACACCTGTACACTTGGCACCTCATAAATTATTGTCTGCAGCCCCAGCTCTCTTCTGTATTCCAGACTCATACACGAGTCTGCTCGACTCCTTCATTCAAATATCTAACAAAGAACTATCTGAAATCCGTATCCTATTTTCTCTCAGAACCTGTTCCTCCCAAGGTTTTCCCCATTTCAGTAAAAGAGTGTCTCCTGTTGCTAAAAGCCAAGAGCCTTGGTGTCTCACCAGGAAAAACCTATCAGCTCTACTTACCAAACACATTCAAACTATGACCAGTTGTCCCCCACCCAGCCCTAGCAACCTGAGCCCAATTACCATAATCTCTCTTGGATTGTGGTGGTGCAAAACCTCTCAACTGGCTGCCTGCTTTACCAGTGCCCCTTATTCTCCACGTAGTAGCCAGAATGTTTTTTTAAAGTTTGTTTTGTAGCTCAAAATCCTCCACTGCCTTGATGTAAAATCAAAAGGCAAAACAATGATTTACAAAGGCCTGCATGATGTGGCTACTAGCACTTGTGGGACTCTGGCTTCTACTACTTCAACTACCGTGCCCTCCTACCCACTCTGTTCCAGCCCCAGAGGCCTCCTGCATGTTCCTTGAACATCAAGGTGTTTACACTGCAAGGCCTCTGCTCTTAATGTTGGTTCTGCATAAATGACTCTTTCCCCAGATATTTGAATGACTTACTCTTCCTTTCCCTCATGTCTTGGATGAAATAGAAACTCATGAGCAAATCCTTACCTCACAGCCCTATATCAGTTTTCTCCCTCACCCTTGCACTCTATTTTCTCTTGCTTTATTTTTTAGTCACCATCTGAAACACTAGATTTATAATATTTCATCTATTTATATGATGACCTATATAGGATTTGATGTTATTACATCTATTTATATGTTTGTGTGCTGTCTGAGCTCTCCCAGAAACATAAATGGAAAGAGACTTGGGGTTGATTATGTTTTGTTTTCTGTTTTCTCTCCATTGCTTAGGACAGTGCCTAATATCTGGTGGATTCTCAAAAAAAAAATGTTGTTTAATGACAGAGCTATTCAGATTTAGTTTAGAGAACATAATTCAGGGGAGGGAAGCACAAGAAATGGATTAGGACACTGTCATGGTGACACATGTGGTAGATGATGGCAGCACGGACCAGGGTGGCAGGAAGGATGACAGGGTAATTGCCCATCTTAAGATGCATATTTATAGTGCCAACTGCATTTTCTGGTACATTAGACTTAGACCCAGATTTAGGACTAGAGTAAGTATGTGGATGGTGATGCCATCAATTGAGATGACTAACAACAGAAGAATTTGTTGGGAGTTGGGGAAGTCCCAACTCCTGTTTGGGATATTTTGGACATCTATTAGCATCAAAGTAGAAGTGTCAAGTACGCAGTTTGATATCTAAGCCTGGATTCGAGGGAGTACTAATGGCTGGAGAGATCACTGGGTATCAGACCACATACATGGATTTTAAAGCTGTGGTAGTGGACGAGATTTTCCAAGGAATGAGTGTATCTAGAGGAAGAGGACCAAGAATGGGGCTTGGGATAATTCAGTATTTGCAGGTAGGGGCAGAGGAAAAGGAAGACAAAGAGAAAGAAAGAGTGGCCAGTGAGGTGGGAGGTGATTTCAAAAGCTAAGGGGAAAACTGTCTCGAGAAGATGTTGTAACTGTCAAAATGAGAGAATTAATTTTTCTATCATTACCAAATTCCAGATAGATGCGGGTTGATCCGCACTACAGTACTCTACGTCATATACAAGATGAACAAAAGACACAGAGGATTTTTAGGGAAGTAAAAATACTCCATCTGGTATTAAAATGATGGATAGAAGTCATTATGTATTTGTCCAAACCCACAGAAGGTACAGCAACATGAGTGAGCCCTCAAGTAAACTATGGACTTGGAGTGATGACGTGTCAATGTAGGTTCATCGTTGGCAAAATTGTACCATTCTACTGAGTAATGATGACAATGGGGGCAGCTTGTCTGTACCTTCCTCTTATCTGTGCCTTCCATCATCTTCTACCTCATCTAGGACCTCATGTTTCCCAATGCAGATCAGATACTATTACTATGCCCAAATGACCACTGCAATCACATTTTCCCTGAAATCCAAAACCTTTCATTACTCCTTGTTCCCTCCCAGTTAAAGTCCAAACTCTTTGGCCTTGTATTTAGTGCACTTTGGAATCTAAAACCACTTTCTCCTTGGGGTGCCTGGATGGCTCAGTCGGTTGAGTGTCCAACTTAAGCTCAGGTCACGATCTCGTAGTTCGTGGGTTCAAGCCCCGCATTGGGCTGTGTGCTGACAGCTCAGAGCCTGGAGCCTGCTTTGGATTCTGTGTCTCCCTCTCTCTCTGCTCCTCCCTAACTCATGCTCTGTCTCTGTCTCTGTCTCTCTCTCTCTCTCAAAACTAAACATTAAAAAAATAAAAAATAAATTAAAAAAAATAAAACCACCTTCTCCTTAAAGCCCACTTTTCCAGTATTATCTAATCCAAACTATAGATTAGGTCTCTGTAAATCTGCCACATATATTCCCAGCTCTATGTCTTTGCTTATGCTGTGCCTTTTTGTTTGTGCTTACACACACACACACACACACACACACACACCCACATGCACACACACATTCATGCACACACACACATGCACGCACACACACATGCACGCACACACACATGCACGCACACACACACACACACAATTTCTTTCTCTTGCCATCCTGTGCATTCATTTAGATAGTGTCACTTTCTTCATGAAACTTCCCTCATGGACACATTACAAAATGTCCTCTGGCTTCTTTGAAATCAAGTAACACTGGCTGTATTATTCCCATGTAATTCTAAATTTACAATAAGAAAACCCAGGCCCACACACATTGTCAGTTGATAATTATGTGACCATGAACAATTCATTTTATGTCTCTTAGCCTTACTTTTCATACTGGTAAAACACAAGGATTATAAAGGTTAGTAAATAACAGTCTAGGCAAAGGTTCTATTCACATAATCAACATTTGTCAAAGACCTTCTTGATGGATCATTATCAATACATAAAATGAAGCATTTCTGCACTGGAGACAGAAAACTCAGAATTTACTTGTTATTTGACAATCCAGAAAGCAATTTTGACAGAAACAATCCAGCAGTTTAAAGTCTATCATGACTAAGAACAGCAAGAAAAGGCACATCATTATCTCTCTACTAAATATTTAGTAGGTCTCTACTATGTGCTAAGCTCTTTGTAAACAAATACTTACATAAGGAATGGAAACTGCACAAGCCAACAACTCTACAGCATCTAGAGAAATTGTGTGATAGCCAGAACGGTGCCTTCTGTTATAGCAAAAAGAAACATTTCACCTATCTTTGATATAAATACAACATCCAACATCGGGACTTAAAAATGAAAAGGCACACAAAGGGGAGTCAAGTGGGGAGTACGAGTGAAATAGAGAGGATGAAGAGGTTCAAACTTCATTTATAAAATAAGTCACAGAGATGAAAAGTACAGCATAGGGAATATAGTCAGTAATACCGTACTAACATTGTGCAGTGACAGACGATGACTACAGTTCTCACGGTGAGCATGAAGTAATGGAGAGAACTGTTGAATCAGTATGTTGTACACCTGAAACTAATATAACACTGCATGTTAATTTTACTTCAATAAAAACCCAGTAAAATGGCCCACCAACAAATTATTTTACTTTCATGACATAAACAAATCCATCCTAGTGATTTTTTTAATGGATTGACCAGTTGGTTGGCAACAGGAAAACACAGCCTTGCCTAGGCCATAAAATAATTTGCCAAACCAATCAACTCAGTAAAAACAAATGAAACAACACTAGCACAACATTTCCAAACGGAAGGGCGGGACTCCCGCTTGTCAGTCTGCTGTCTTGGAGACATAGGCACGTGCGGTAGGTACATCTTTTCCTATTTTGAACTATGTCTTTCTTCCCTTTAATCAGGGGATTGCTTTATAGAAGACGACAGAACTGGAAATTTCGATTTCGGATGGAAATTTCTGTGATGTCCCAAACTTAGAGGTGGGGAAAAAGGGATGAATCAGATACTAGGAGGACTGAAAGGTTGTAAACACAGAAAGAGGAGCTGAAGAAAACAATCTTTTGCTGTAAAGTTCACCTAGTTGGGGGTCAGTGGGAGCAAAGAATCCAAGTGTACAGACAAAAATTGAATATGAAGAAGAAGCTGGAGCAGAGACTCCTGGGTTGGTTGGGCAGACACCGCCTCAGAGCTCTGAGAAGAGAAAGGTGGCCAGATTTTTCCACTAATGATCGTCTACTAGACAGCAGTGGATAACATGAGCCTAATTTATACTCAGAAGTTATCTTATTATCTCTTTTCTCAGCTTATTATCTAAAGAGTGCTACTTCTAAAGTTGCATAGTTCGCCAATTCTTTTTTTTTTTTTTTACGCTGTTGTTGAAAACTTGGTAAAAACAAAACAAAACCAGCAAAAAAAAAAAAAACCAAAAAACAACTTTGGTTAAAATGGATATACAGTATTTTAAGATCCAATTATTTAGATGGAAAAATCAAAGTAGAGACCAGGGGAACAGAGTGTAAGACAAACAGAACCTGAACTGACAATCAGTAATTCTAGAAAAACTCCTGTAGAGGAACCGAACAAGAGAGATTAAAAGAAATTAGATCTCCCTGTGAAAAGGTCTTTTGCTTTTAGCTAATAAAAATAGTCTTCCAAACAACCTTGTTAAAAACCTGAGCTTCAAGGGCTGAGCAACTCGCCTTTACACCCTCCTACATTCATTAACTTTATAAAATCTGGGGGTGAAGGCGTGCCAAAGAAACAATTAGTTTACACTCCACCAAACAGAAGGTAGATGAGCTAATGCGATCTCGGTCACTGAAAACGGAGTCTGGCGAGTGTCTGCTGTTGTTTCGTTTTTCCCTGAAAAAAAGTATCATAAAAAGTGGGAAGTTGCTAGCGAGCTTAAATCTACAGCCTTGGCATGTTAATTCAGGACACTGAACTTCTTCCCCCTGTTCAAATGGACAGAAAATAGTGACTTCAAAATCGCAGGGAATTAGGGTCTTTCTCTAACCTGCTGAATGAATCTACCCAGGAGGATTCCGAGCACAAGCCAATTTCAGTTTACCTTTTATTTTTTCCTCCCACAGGCCGCCGCTAATTCTTCCATAATTACAAGCACTATTGACTTTATACTAGGCACCAGTGTTTTTATAACGTTTGAAGATATGTATATAAAAAATTGATATGGTGTCTTCCTATGGAATTTCCTCTCCCAACTATGCTGTGAAAACAAGTGTGATTCCTTAATCAGGAGGCCCACGAAATCGAAGACAAACGAAATCACCGGACGTCTACATCTGCTTAGTCTTAATTCTTTGCAACAGGTCTCCGAGCCCAGCTATGGAGCCTGCAGCTCACGCACAGTGTGGCTTCAGGACGGGTACACGTGAAATAGGCTAACCGTCCACTTCCGTCTGGGACCAGCGTGGCTGGCATTTAACTGGCATGGCTTAAAGGTGGAGTTTGTGATAGAAAAAGCACACATTTTAAAGCAAAACTGATTCTTGCTGAGCTCTCCTTCAATATTTTACAATACTTGCATGAGCTTTGGAAGAAAGCATACAAGGAAAAAGCTGTAACTTATGTTTCCACACTTACCTCTGTATTACTTGCAAAACACACCCCCCCACCTCCACCTGCCCTCCGAATAGCCTACTCAAAGACAACTTGTCTTCTCTCCCTATTCGCCCATTCAAAAACTTACAGTGGTTTCTTTCTGCTTCCCATATTAAGTTCTGCTTTCTCGCTGACCTTGGTATTTCAGCTCCAACATTTGAGATCATGACTTCAGGCTCCTAGCTGCTACTCACTGGCCACACTTCTAGCCCATCCAACTCTCACTCAGGTGATCTCACTACTACTGCTCTTGGTGCTTTTAAAGGCATCCAGGTGGTTTACTGTTTACCTAAGATGAATCCTCTCCAGTCCTTATTTTCTTAACTTCCAGGAATCACCAATTCAAGCTCTCTCCTGATTAGTCCTGTATATTCTTTGCTCTAATTTGTCTTGTATGGGGTTCACCTGAAAAACCCAAACCTGAATCTACCCATTTCTCTGCTTTCCCCATGTGTTCGCCTGGGGTGCACATCACCATGAGCTGGGCTCATTCAACACACATTTGTAACTCTCTCTCTCCTTTCCTGCCTTTGTTACAGAGAAGTTAATACTCTCCTTCCTAGGTTCTCTTGAATTTCTAAATGTCACATGACACAACTCTGGCCAATGAGACATATTAGGAAGTTGACATAAAAGCTTTTTCTTTTTTGATTAAAAAATTCTCTATACTTCCCTTCTTTCTTCCACCTTTAAATGCAAATGAGACACCTAGAGCTATGGCAGCCATCTTTAACCAGGAGCAAAATACCAAGGATACGACCCGTGACACCATTCCTCACCTCACAGGGCTGCTGAACTCCACAGCATTCTTAGCATCTGAGGAAAAATAAATGACAATTTCTTTAAGCCACAGTAACTTAGCTTCCTCTTACCTGAAGAAGAAAGCCTTGAAGTAATATTTCTGGTCTGCTGAATGAATTCTATACTACTACAACTAATAGTAATAAATAAAAATAAGTCACCCACAGACTGTTGTCACAAAACATTCATTATAGACTCCAACTCCCTGAGTGTTGCCTAGCAATCCTAATCCTTCCTTTCTCTTCTCAGGACGGTTTTCCAGGTCTCCAGATGGGCTTTTATTTTTGTTTTTTTGTTTTGGTTTTTTTCAGAGAGGCTATTTTAAACCTCTGTTCTATCAACCCCATCAGTCAATAATTTCCCTTCCCAATTTACAGAGAAAACAGAAGCTGTCAGTGTTTTATCTCCTTCACTCTGCCTTCTGTTCCCACCACTGTGTGGAACATTGCATCAGCCATATTTCCTGACCCTTGTCTCATGTGCCCTAGCAAGAGAATTCCACAGTCCCTCACATCCTCTTTTGCCTTAAATCTGAGTCCTTTTCTAGAACACTCTTCAGTTACTCATCCTTCACCAACATCCTTTGATGTTGGTGTTTTCCATCATTCTGTGGTATGTCTTCTTATCCGCTCACACTTCCACCCAAGGTTTTCCTTTTTTCTGTACCTTACTGCTTACTAGAAAACCTGTTTTGATGCCTCGGTTCAATGCACTTCAAATGCAACCTGTCCTAACTTGAAATCCCATCTTGTCCCAAAACCTCCTACTGTGCTTATTGTCTCAGTGAAAGACATCATCCTGTACCTGGTTACTCATGGCAGAAATTTGGCATAATTTCTCATTCCTTTTTCTCCCTCAAACTTCACATGGACTCCCCCATCTACTCTTGTCACTCTGTCACCCATATATGTCTCAGGATTCTGGATACTCTTCTCTGACCTTGCTGATGCTTTTCTACAATAGGCCCTCACCAGCTGTCTCTCACATTACTACAATAGTCTCTTACCTGGACACGTGTCCTAGTCTGCTCACCTCTAGCCCATTCTCCACCATCCACACAAAATGATCTTCCTAAAATGCTGTTTGGTGTTATCTTACTCCCCTGCTCAAAGCTTAAATGACTCCTAACAGTTCTTTCTTTCTTTTTTTACTTTTACTTAAATCCAAGCTAGCTAACATACAGTGTAGTAATGGTTTCAGGAGTAGAACTCAGTGATTCATCACTTAGCTATAACGGTTATTTATTTTTAGAGCTAGTAGAGTAAAAGTGTGAACTGTACCTGCCAACTTCTCCAGGCGTACCCCTTGCTTTTCTTTCCCATTGACACCTGCTGCTGGAATTTCCCTAAACTTGACCTAGTTATGTACCTGTGGCGCACTCTCTTTTCTCTCCAGGACTTCATACCTGGGATGCAGTTTTATATGGAAATCTTCCTCTCTCTCCACACCTTCCCTTACTAGGAATCTGTGCTAAACTCCAAATCTGCTTCAGTTGTCCTTTTTTTTGGCTACCATATTACCTCTATTTCTTTATGTTTGGAGGAATGTATTCAAGAGTTCTAGATCAGACTCTTTAACTTCAGACTTTGTAAACAATATGCAGTGCAAAATATTTGCAACATCAATGGCGATGTTCAATTTAAAATAACATTCATGGTTTTTCATATCAAAGAAAGGTATTCTCAGGAAAATATAATAATATCTTTACACCAAACCTATAATTGTGCAATAATTTGGTAAACAAATCATTAAAAAGTGGGGGTTATATAATTTTTAAATAATAATTATTTTGACAAATACTAGTTCTTATATAGTGAGATCTATTACCCCATCCAGGTATCATGCATGATGTAAAAGTTCCAACATGAGAATTCAACCACTGAAAGACAGAGAGTAGGAAGTCTCTGTACAAACGTAAAGGTAAGAAATCTGGAGTCTACCACTCTCCTCCAGTCTCCCTCCCCAGACCCATCCTTCAGGTTTAAATGTAAAATTTAAGACATAAGAAATTCTATATATCTCTACATTAGCAAGCCTGACTCTTCATCTGTTGTATTTTCATGTTTTTTGAGCCCAGGGAGAGAGGCGGTTAGGCAACAGAATATATAATTTATCAAAAACACCAACCTCAGTCACTTTCAAAATGAGAAAATTCTAACCGAGCTGGAGTAAGAATAAAATGATAGAACATCATTTAAGCCAGGAGGTTTGAAGCCTTGGAAACTATGCTTTAATGTATTCAGCTGCATTCTATTATCTCCTGCTTGAGGCTCAGCCCTAGCGACTCTTCCATTATACCCTTCATTAAAATCTATCACTTAAACCTTGAAAGAAGCACCCTTCCTATGCTTTTGGATGAATACATTAAGTATGTTCAATGACCCAAAGAACGTGTTCAATGTCTGGAGTAGAAGGAAATTAATCTTTCACTTATATAGAACTAACAACTCTTCAAAGTATTTGGACCTTTCAGTAGACATTGATTCATTTACTGGATGGGTTTATAATACTAAATCAACCAATAAGTATGCATTGATTAGTGTACATTCAGCACTATTGAGCATGGTAAACTAGGCAAGAGAAATCCACAATATAGTGCCTGCTTTTTGAGAAAGATAGGAGACTCACGTGACACTACTAGAGAATGACCTCAGGACACATATTTAAATGCCAAGCTTATTTAAAGTACTTCCCTGAAAGTTCAGGGAAGGGAGATCATTGAGCGCAAGAATAGAATCAGAAAAATTTAGGGCTTAGAGATAATCTCATTTGACTTCTTGATTTTACAGATAAGTAAAACAAGACCTAGAGAGGTAAAAGGAAGGGAAAAGAAAGAAAATAAATTTTTTTTACGACTGTACTTTTTGTGTTATTTCATGCAATCCTGCCACCAAGTCTGTGAATTTTATACCCATTTTCATAGGAAGCTCATGAGGTTGAGATAAATTTTGCTGTGTATAAGATCTCAAAATTCAGGAACCCACACTTGGGTTCTCTGATTCCTAAATCCTATTTTCCATAGCATAAAAACATGCTGTGGCACATATAACGTGCAAGATATATTCATATAGTCTATCTTAACTAAAAAAAAAAAACAACAACCTGTCTTCCATAATTTAAAAACTCCTAGTGCTGGGGCACCGGGGTGGCTCAGTCAGTCGAACGTCCGACTTCGGCTCAGGTCATGATCTCACAGTTCTTGAGTTTGAGTCCCACACAGGGCTCTGTGCTGATGGCTCAGAGCCTGGAGCCTGCTGAGGATTCTGTTTCCCTCTCTCTCTGCCACTCGCCCACTTGCAGTCTGTCTCTCAAAAAAAAACAAACATAAAATTATTTTATTTTATTTTATTTTATTTTTTTCAATATATGAAATTTACTGTCAAATTGGTTTCCATACAACACCCAGTACTCACCCCAAAAGGTGCCCTCCTCAATACCCATCCCCCACCCTGCCCTCCCTCCCACCCCCCATCAACCCTCAGTTTGTTCTCAGTTTTTAAGAGTCTCTTATGCTTTGGCTCTCTCCCACTCTAACCTCTTTTTTTTTTTCCTTCCCCTCCCCCATGGTTTCTGTTAAGTTTCTCAGGATCCACATAAGAGTGAAACATATGGTATCTGTCTTTCTCTGTATGGCTTATTTCACTTAGCATCACACTCTCCAGTTCCATCCACGTTGCTACCAAGGGCCATATTTCATTCTTTCTCATTGCCATGTAGTACTCCTTTGTGTATATAAACCACAATTTCTTATCCATTCATCAGTTGATGGACATTTAGGCTCTTTCCATAATTTGGCT
Organism: Neofelis nebulosa; assembly: GCF_028018385.1. Lineage (NCBI taxonomy): Eukaryota > Metazoa > Chordata > Mammalia > Carnivora > Felidae > Neofelis > Neofelis nebulosa. The sequence continues at coordinate 9,107,452 of NC_080784.1, read as the reverse complement.
ATTGTTGAGAATGCTGCTATAAACATTGGGGTACAAGTACCCCTATGCATCAGTACTCCTGTATCCCTTGGGTAAATTCCTAGCAGTGCTATTGCTGGGTCAAAGGGTAGGTCTATTTTTAATTTTCTGAGGAACCTCCACACTGTTTTCCAGAGTGGCTGTACCAGTTTGCATTCCCACCAACAGTGCAAGAGGGTTCCCGTTTCCCCACATCCTCTCCAGCATCTATAGTCTTCTGATTTGTTCATTTTGGCCACTCTGCCGTGAGGTGATATCTGAGTGTGGTTTTGATTTGTATTTCCCTGATAAGGAGCGACATTGAGCATCTTGTCATGTGCCTGTTGGCCATCCGGATGTCTTCTTTAGAGAAGTGTCTATTCATGTCTTCTGCCCATTTCTTCACCGGGTTATTTGTTTTTCGGGTGTGGAGTTTGGTGAGCTCTTTATAGATTTTGGATACTAGCCCTTTGTCCGATATGTCATTTGCAAATATCTTTTCCCATTCCGTTGGTTGCCTTTGAGTTTTGTTGGTTGTTTCCTTCGCTGTGCAGAAGCTTTTTATCTTCATGAGGTCCCAGTAGTTCATTTTTGCTTTTAATTCCCTTGCCTTTGGGGATGTGTCGAGTAAGAGATTGCTACGGCTGAGGTCAGAAGGTCTTTTCCTGCTTTCTTCTCTAGGGTTTTCATGGTTTCCTGTCTCACATTCAGGTCCTTTATCCATTTTGAGTTTATTTTTGTGAATGGTGTGAGAAAGTGGTCTAGTTTCAACCTTCTGCATGTTGCTGTCCAGTTCTCCCAGCACCATTTGTTAAAGAGACTGTCTTTTTTCCATTGGATGTTCTTTCCTGCTTTGTCAAAGATGAGTTGGCCATACTTTTGTGGGTCTAGTTCTGGGGTTTCTATTCTATTCCATTGGTCTATGTGTCTGTTTTTGTGCCAATACCATGCTGTCTTGATGATGACAGCTTTGTAGTAGAGGCTAAAGTCTGGGATTGTGATGCCTCCTGCTTTGGTCTTCTTCAAAATTACTTTGGCTATTCAGGTCCTTTTTGGTTCCATATGAATTTTAGGATTGCTTGTTCTAGTTTCAAGAAGAATGCTGGTGCAATTTTGATTGGGATTGCATTGAATATGTAGATAGCTTTGGGTAGTATTGACATTTTGACAATATTTATTCTTCCAATCCATGAGTATGGAATGTTTTTTCATTTCTTTATATCTTCTTCAATTCCCTTCATAAGCTTTCTATAGTTTTCAGCATACAGATCTTTCACATCTTTGGTTAGATTTATCCCTAGGTATTTTATGCTTCTTGGTGCAATTGTGAATGGGATCAGTTTCTTTATTTGTCTTTCTGTTGCTTCATTATTAGTGTATAAGAATGCAACTGATTTCTGTACATTGATTTTGTGTCCTGCAACTTTGCTGAATTCATGTATCAGTTCTAGCAGACTTTTGGTGGAGTCTATCGGATTTTCCATGTATAATATCATGTCATCTGCAAAAAGCAAAAGCTTGACTTCATCTTTGCCAATTTTGAAGCCTTTGATTTCCTTTTGTTGTCTGATTGCTGATGCTAGAACTTACAACACTATGTTAAACAACAGCAGGGAGAGTGGACATTCCTGTCGTGTTCCTGATCTCAGGGAAAAAGCTCTCAGTTTTTCCCCATTGAGGATGATGTTAGCTGTGGGCTTTTCATAAATGGCTTTTATGATCTTTAAGTATGTTCCTTCTATCCCGACTTTCTCGAGGGTTTTTATTAAGAAAGTTTGCTGAATTTTGTCAAAGGCCTTTTCTGCATCGATTGACAGGATCATGGTTCTTATCTTTTCTTTTATTAATGTGATGTATCACGTTGATTGATTTGTGAATGTTGAACCAGCCCTGCATCCCAGGAATGAATCCCACTTGATCATGGTGAATAATTCCTTTTATATGCGGTTGAATTCGATTTGCTAGTATCTTATTGAGAATTTTTGCATCCATATTCATCAGGGATATTGGCCTGTAGTTCTCTTTATTTAAAGGGTCTCTGTCTGGTTTAGGAATCAAAGTAATACTGGCTTCATAGAATGAGTCTGGAAGTTTCCCTTCCCTTTCTATTTTTTGGAATAGCTTGAGAAGGATAGGTATTATCTCTGCTTTAAACGTCTGGTACAACTCCCCTGGGAAGCCATCTGATCCTGGACTTTTATTTGTTGGGAGATTTTTCATGACTGATTCAATTTCTTCGCTGGTTATGGGTCTGTTCAAGCTTTCTATTTCCTCCTGATTGAGTTTTGGAAGGGTGTGGGTGTTAGGAATTGTTTCCTTTTCTTCCAGTTTGTCCAGTTTGTTGGCATATAATTTTTTCATAGTATTCCCTGATAATTGCTTGTATCTCTGAGGGATTGGTTGTAACAATTCCATTTTCATTAATGATTTTATCTATTTGGGTCATCTCCCTTTTCTTTTTGAGAAGCCTGGCTAGAGGTTTATCAATTTTGTTTATTTTTTCAAAAAACCAACTCTTGGTTTCGTTGATCTGCTCTACAGTTTTTTTAGATTCTATATTGTTTATTTCTGCTCTGATCTTTATTATTTCTATTCTTCTGCTGGGTGTAGGCTGTCTTTGCTGTTCTGCTTCTATTTCCTTTAGGTGTGCTGTTAGATTTTGTACTTGGGATTTTTCTTGTTTCTTGAGATAGGCCTGGATTGCAATGTATTTTCCTCTCAGGACTGCCTTTGCTGCGTCCCAAAGCGTTTGGATTGTTGTATTTTCATTTTCGTTTGTTTCCATACATTTTTAAATTTCTTCTCTAATTGCCTGGTTGACTCACTCATTCTTTAGTAGGGTGTTCTTTAACCTCCATGCTTTTGGAGGTTTTCCAGACTTTTTCCTGTGGTTGATTTCAAGCTTCATAGCATTGTGATCTGAAAGTATGGATGGTCTGATTTCAATTCTTGTATACTTATGAAGGGCTGTTTTGTGACCCAGTTTGTGATCTATCTTGGAGACTGTTCCATGTGCACTCGAGAAGAAAGTATATTCTGTTGCTTTGGGATGCAGAGTTCTAAATATGTCTGTCAAGTCCATCTGATCCAATGTATCATTCAGGGCCCTTGTTTCTTTATTGACCGTGTGTCTAGATGATCTATCCATTTCTGTGAGTGGGGTGTTAAAGTCCCCTGCAATTACCACATTCTTATCAATAAGGTTGCTTATGTTTGTGAGTAATTGTTTTATATATTTGGGGGCTCCTGTATTTGGCGCATAGACATTTATAATTGTTAGCTCTTCCTGATGGATAGACCCTCTGATTATTATATAATGCCCTTCTTCATCTCTTGTTACAGCCTTTAATGTAAAGTCTAGTTTGTCTGATATAAGTATGGCTACTCCAACTTTCTTTTGACTTCCAGTAGCATGATAAATAGTTCTCCATCCCCTCACTCTCAATCTGAAGGTGTCCTCAGGTCTAAAATGAGTCTCTTGTAGACAGAAAATAGATGGGTCTTGTTCTTTTATCCATTCTGATACCCTATGTCTTTTGGTTGGCACATTTAATCCATTTACATTCAGTGTTATTATAGAAAGATATGGGTTTAGAGTCATTGTGATGTCCGTAGGTTTCATGCTTGTAGCGATGTCTCTGGTACTTTGTCTCACAGGATCCCCCTTAGGATCTCTTGTAGGGCTGGTTTAGTGGTGACGAATTCCTTCAGTTTTTGTTTGTTTGGGAAGACCTTTATCATTCCTTCTATTCTAAATGACAGACTTGCTGGGTAAAGGATTCTTGGCTGCATATTTTTTTTTCTGTTCATCACATTGAAGATCTCCTGCCATTCCTTTCTGGCCTGCCAAGTTTCAGTAGAGAGATCGGTCGCGAGTCTTAAAGGTCTCCCTTTATATGTTGGAGCACGTTTATCCCTAGCTGCTTTCAGAATTTTCTTTTTATCCTTGTATTTTGCCAGTTTCACTATGATATGTCATGGAGAAGATAGATTCAAGTTACATCTGAAGGGAGTTCTCTGTGCCTCTTGGATTTCAATGCCTTTTTCCTTCCCCAGATCAGGGAAGTTCTCAGCTATTATTTCTTCAAGTACACCTTCAGCACCTTTCCCTCTCTCTTCCTCCTCTGGGATACCAATTATGCGTAGATTATTTCTCTTTAGTGCATCACTTAGTTCTCTAATCTTCCCCTCATACTCCTGGATTTTTTTTATCTCTCTTTTTCTCAGCTTCTTCTTTTCCATAATTTTGTCTTCTAGTTCACCTATTCTCTCCTCTGCCTCTTCAATCCGAGCCGTGGTCATCTCCATTTTATTTTGCAGATCATTAATAGCATTTTTTCAGCTCCTCCTGGATGTTCCTTAGTCCCTTGATCTCTGTAGCAATAGATTCTCTGCTGTCCTTTATACTGTTTTCAAGCCCAGTGATTAATTTTATGACTATTATTCTAAATTCACTTTCTGTTATACTGTTTAAATCGTGTTTGATCAGTTTGTTAGCTGTCGTTATTTCTGGGATGTTTTTTTGAGGGGAATTCTTCCGTTTCATCATTTTGGATAGTCCCTGGAGTGGTGCGGGACTGCGGGGCACTTCCCCTGTGCTGTCTTGAATAACTTGCATTGGTGGGTGGGGCTGCAGTCAGACCTGATGTCTGCCCCCAGCCCACCGCTGGGGCCACAGTCAGACTGGTGTGTGCCTTCTCTTCCCCTCTCCTAGGGGCGGGATTCACTGTGGGGTGGCATGGCCTGTCTGGGCTACTTGCACACTGCCAGGCTTGTGGCACACTGCCAGGGGATCTGGCGTATTAGCTGGGGTGGATCAGCAAGGTGCACAGGGGCGGGAGGGGCAGGCTCAGCTTGCTTTTCCTTCAGAGATCCGCTTCGGGAGGGGCCCTGCGGCACCGGGAGGGAGTCAGACCCGCTGGAGGGATGGATCCACAGAAGCACAGCATTCGGTGTTTGCGGGGTGCAAGCAAGTTCCCTGGCAGGAACCGGTTCCCTTTGGGATTTTGGCTGGGGGATGGGCGAGGGAGATGGCGCTGGCGTGTGTCTTTGTTCCCCGCCAAACTGAGCTCTGTCGTCCGGGGCTCAACAACTCTCCCTCCCGTTGTCCTCCAGCCCTCCTGTTCTCTGAGCAGAGCTGTTAACTTATTACCTTCCAGATGTTAATTCCCGCTTGCTGTCAGAACACACTCCGTCCGGCCCCTCCACTTTTTGCCAGCCAGACTCGGGGGCTCTGCTTTGCTGGCGGGCTGCCCCTCCACCACGGCTCCCTTCTGCCAGTCCGTGCAGCGCGCACCGCCTCTCCGCCCTTCCTACCCTCTTCCGTGGGCCTCTTGTCTATGCTTGGCTCCGGAGACTCCATTCTGCTAGTCTTCTGTCAGTTTTCTGGGTTATTTAGGCAGGTGTAGGTGGAATCTAAGTGATCAGCAGGACGCGGTGAGCTCAACATCCTCCTATGCCGCCATATTCCCCCATAAAATTTTTTTTAATAAATAAATAAATACCTCCTAGTGCTCCCTCCTGTCTTGGCTTCTGGGTGCAATTATACAAATCAGGAATGACCCAGGGCTAAGCAAAGCAATGTTTGATTCGCCTCCTGCTATAAGGAAGAACATTACCTACCTGGAGTCTAGTTTGTATCTCAAAAGAGATGGGTGGAGATAGGTGACTACAGGAATTACAGACTGAGGATCAAGTGGTACATGGAAGGACTTTCAACACAAGGATCTGATTGAGATGGGAAATTCATCATACATGGTTTAGGATTGGGGGACGTAATGAGTTTAGGGTCCCGAAGTGAGTTTTGATAAGTAAATAGAGCTATGAAATAGGGAAATAAAACCTTTTTTGTTCAGACGTTGAAGTCTTCATTAAAAAAAAAAAGCTACATTGTGGATCAATGGATTTTAAATGAATAGATTCTGGACAATGAAGTAAAGGGCTACCCAAGTCTGTGTACAGATGGGTTAAATGCTGAGAGTGTCTGCCCAGGTGTTTCCCAAAAGACATTATTTCCATATTACAGTTGCAAAGAGTGAGCTAGTAACTTTCTAAGGGTCATGCACCTTCCAGTCCATAGATTTCTTGATAATGTTTCCATAAAGATGTTATATTTCCATTCCTTTCTACAAAAATAGTGACCAGTGTAGATTCATTTCTGTTCCAATTCTGTAGGTAGAAGATCAGGTCAATGATAATGTCACATTTCTTTGTAGCAATACCACGCACTGAAGCTTTCTGCTCTGTTTAAAGAAAATGCTCTTTAAGTATCTTCAGGAGCAAATGTAAGATTATTGGTCTCACTTGGATTGTTTATTTTTATCTTCCTCTCTTCTTGAACTCCTATTTCACACAATCAGTTGGGAAAAAAATTACCAATAAATCTTGGGTAGAGCAATGTTGCAGAGGAACAATTAAACTGGATGTCATGACAACAAAAGCTGAATTTCCACCTATATTTCCCTTCAAAATACAGTGTTAACTGCCAGTGTATTTTGTCATTTGGCTACTTGAAAGTTCTTAATAATTTTATACACAAAATGAATAGCCTCCATAGCCATCATCAATAATTACGAATTTTCCTCTTAAGATAACATTTATGTATGCTTCACTTGACTGATAAAATTCCAATATATGAAGACTTCCAAGCTGCGTTTAGAATGCGCACCTAAATTTGAAAGTGTGTGGTCAGATATGAATGATACATCTGTGTGATGTGCCTTGTGTCTGTTCCCGATATTCCATTCAATGGCAACTTACAGGATCTCACAGTCACAATGACACAGATAGGTTCAGCCACGTAAACACACATGCACACACACACACACACACACACACACACACACACACTTAGGGATGCCTAAACAGTTCAGTCAGTTAAGCGTCCAACTCTTGATTCCAGCTCAGGTCATGATCTCACAGTTGGTGAGTTCAAGCCCCATCTTGGGCTCTGCACTGACGGCGTGCAGCCTGCTTGGGATTCTCTCTCCCACTGTCCCTGCCCCTCCCCTGTGCATGCTCTCTCTGTCTCTCTCTCTCTCAAAATAAATAAATAAACTTAAAACACACACACACACTTAAATAGGCATTCAGCCTATCAGTTCCAAATGTCAAAGCCAAATAGTAGGTTTTCAGCAATTAACAAGATTAAGCCAAATTGTGGTTATCAAGTCATTGTAGTTACACTCTGTTTTTACTTTGACGAGCTCCAGAATCTATTCAGGAGACAGAAAAATAGAAAATTCAGGGATTGTAGGGACGCCTGGGTGGCTCAGTCAGTTAAGCGGTGGACTTCGGCTCAGGTCATGAACTGGTGGTCTGTGGGTTCCAGCCCCGTGTCGGCTCTGTGCTGACGGCTCAGAGCCTGGAGCCTGCTTCGGATTCTGTGTCTTCCTCTCTCTCTACCCCTCCCCTGCTCACGTGCTGTCTCTGTCTCTCTCTGTCTCGCAAAAATAAATTAAAAATGTTTAAAAAAATGTAAAAAAAAAAAAAAAGAAAATTCAGGGATTGAAACAAAAATGTATTGTTTTTTATAAACACTTATAAAGTTAAAATTGAACTATAATAGGGGTGCCTGGGTGGCTCAGTTGGTTGAGCGTCTGACTTTGGCTCAGGTCATGATCTCGTGGTTTATGAGTTCCAGCCCCATGTCAGGCTCTGTGCTCACAGCTCTGAGCCTGGAGCCTGCTTCAGATTCTGTGTCTCCCTCTCTCTGCCCCTCCCATTGTTCACACTCTCTCTCTCTCTCAAAAATAAACATTAAAATTTTTTTTTAAATTGAAATATAATAAATGACATCTATTTAAGTATACAGCTTGATACATAGATAAGTAGATGCCTATAAAACCATCACCAAAATGAAGGAACAGAACATTTCTGTTATTTCCATGCATTTACCAATCCCCGGCTGGTTTCTACTTACTGCAGTGCCTCCCCAGTCCCCAGACAACTGCCAATCTGCTTTTTGTCACTCTACCTCATCCTGCATTTCCTAGGATTTTATATTAATCGAATAATAAAATACGTACTTTGGGGGGGGGTCTAGATTTTTTCGGTCAGGATAATTATTTTGAGATTTGTTAAAATGTGTATCCGTAATTCATTCCTTTTCATTGCCAAGAAGTAAACCGTTGTGTTCAGATTTCACTGTGGGTTTAATCATTCACATGGATAGCTGGGTTGTATACAGTTTTTGGTTATTACAGCGAAGGTGCTATGAACATTCACATGCCATTCTTTGTAGGAACGTCCGTTCTGCCTTCTCTAGAGTAAATACTTCGGGATGGAACTCTTGGGCCATGTGACAGCTGTATGTGTCAAATGTGTGATACCATGTCATGGTCTCTCCACTAGGATACGGTGTGACAACTGTTGTTTGAAAAAGTGCATTTCTTGTAGCTACAGGACCAAACACAGATTTTCTTGCCAGCTTTCGGCCAGGAACTTCTAAGCAACTAGAAAATGTCACTAGGTCTTTGTTACATTGCCTGTTCCACAGACACTCTCCTACCATGGCCTACCTCGTCAAGACCAGCAGTAGAAGCCTTCTCATGCTTTGATCTCGGACAAATGCTGGGCACAGTCCCCTTTAAAAGCTCAACTGATTAGGTCAGGCCCACTTAGGGTAATCTCCCTATGTCCACATCTAAGTCACTTGATTTGAGACCTTAACTACATCTGCAAGATATCTCTACCTTTGTCATATAATGCATCCGAATCACAGGGGTAAAATCCGTCCTATTCTTCAGTTTCCCCAGAAAATAGAAAATCAATGTAACTAAAAGCCTTTTGAGAAGATCAATAAAATTGAAAAATCTCTAGTCAGATTGATCAGGAAGAAGAAAGCAAGATACAAAATTACAAAATGAGAGAAATGACCTCACTGCAGAGTTAACATATAACATACGTATAGTAAGGGATTTTATAAATAACAGGTCTTGCTTTTTTATCCAATCTGAGAAATTCGGGCTTTGATTTATAGTATTTAAACCAATTATATTTATTGTTTTCATTAATAGGGTGAGGATTAAATCTATTATTTTCCTATTCATTTTCTACTTTTCTGTCTGTCCTTTATTCCTTTTCCCTACATTCCCTGTTTACTTTCAAATTATGATGCCAATTCATCTCCTGTGTTTGGTTATTTTAGGGGTTGCTTTAGGGTTTATAATATACATCTGTAACTTATGATACCATGTCTAACTTCATTAGATATTACATTATTCCACATTTAGCCTAAAAATATAACACTAGTATTTTCTCCCCTTACTTTTGTGTTATTGTTGGCATATGTTTTAATTTCACATATTTTAGAAAACCTATACTATATTGTTATTTTTATATATTGAATTACATTTTAAAGAGATTTAGGGGAACCTGGGTGGCTTAGTCGGTTATGCATCCAATTCTTGATTTCAGTCATAATCTCACAGTTGGTGAGATTGAGCCCTGCATCAGGCTCTGCACTGACAGTGTGGAGCCTGCTTGGGATTCTCTCCCTCTCTCTCTCTACCCTTCCCTGCTCGCTCGCTCTCTCTCTCTCAAAATACATAAATAAAAACTTTAAAAAATAGATTTAAATAGTGACAAAAAAGTCTTTAAAAAATGTTTATTTATCTTTGAGAGAGAGAGAGAGAGAGAGAGAACGTGCAGAAAGAGGGCAGAAAGAGGGGGACGGTGGATCCAAAGTGGGCTCTGTGCTGACAGCAGAGAGCCTGATGCAGGGCTTGAACTCACAAACCATGAGATCATGACCTGCATCAGCTGAAGTCAGACACATCACCAACTGGGCCACCCAGGTGCCCTGACAAAAATATCTTACATATTTACTCACATTACTTATCATCTCTGGTGCTCTTTATTCATTTGCATTGATCCATACTGTTACTTACTAGCCTCTTTTTTTCTTTTCTTTTTTTTTTTGCTTGATTTCAAAGTTTCTATTGTGGGTTTGCTGGTAATTAATTCTTTGAGCTCTACATGTTTAACAAAGTCTTTAACCTTAATTTTTGAAGGATATAGTTGCTGGGTATACAGAATTCTAGGTTGTTAGATATTTTTTGTTGCTCTAAATATGCTGTCCCACTAGCCTCTCAGTTGCCTTGGCTCCCATGAGAAATCTGTGGTCAATCTTATCCAGGACTCTGACCTGTCTTTTTCTTCTTGCTACTTACAAATTCTTCATCAATGTTTTTGAGCAATTTGATTATGTTCTCTCTTAATTTTCTTTGTGTCTCTTTTACTTAGGGTTTTTGTCCAGCTTTATTGAAGAATAATTGGCAAATATAATTGTATATATTTAAAGTGTATGTATCTGATGATACACATTCATTGTGGAATGATTACCAACATCAAGATAATGAACACATCCATCACCTCATTTAATTAACTCTTTTGTGAGTCCATGAATTTAAGGTGAAAACATTTAAGATCTACTCTCAGTAAATTTCAAAAAACAACACTTATTATTATAGTCATATAAATAACTATATAACTGCATAGTTATATATATAACTATTATATATACACATATAGTTATATATAACTGTATACCTGCACATAACACTATATAGTTATATAGTTTATTATAAGCTATAATAAATATGTTATTAACTATAATCACCAGGCTGGACATTATAGCTTCAAAACTTACTCATCTTATAAATGAAAATATGTACTCTTTGATCAACATCTTCCCACTTTCCCCTCCTCCTAGCCTCTTTACTCTTTGTTTTTATTATCATTATTATTAATATTATTAACTTTTATTTATTTTGAGAAAGGGAGGGGGGAGAAGGGCAGAGAGGAAGGAAGAGAGAGAGAATCCCAAACATGCTTCATGCTGTCAATGCAGAGCCCGATGTGGGGATCAATCTCATGAACTGTAAGGTCATGACCTGAGCCAAAATCAAGAGTAATACGCCTGATCAACTGAGCCTCCTACGTGCCCCATCTACACTTTGTTTCTATGAAATTTTCGTTTCCTTTTATATTCTACTTATCTGTGATAGTATACAGTATTTGTCTTTCTCCATTTGGCTTAATTTACTTAGCACAGTACCCTCCAGCCTCACCCATGTTATTGCAAATGGCAAGATTCCTTCCTTTCTGTGGCTGAATAACATTCAGTTGTGTATGCCACATTTTCTTTATATGCTCATTCATTGACACGCTGTTTACATATGTTGGCTACTGTGAATAATACTATAATGAACACGGAAGAGCAGATACATCTTTAAGATACTGATTTCATTTCTTTTGGATAAATACCCAGGCATGGGACACTCAAACTGTATGATAGTTGTATTTTTTAATTTTTTGAAGAGCCTCCATACTATTTTCCTTACTTGGGATTTATTAATTTCTTGGGTATATGAGTTTGTGGCTTATCAAATTGGTAAATATTTCAGCCATTAATTCCTCAAATAGTTTTAGGCCCCACCCCCTTCTCTTCTGCAGGCACTCCACACATTTGTATTTTAAATTCCAGGGCACCTGGGTGGCTGAGTCTGTTGAGCGTCTGACTTCGGCTCAGGTCATGATCTCACAGTCTGTGAGTTTGAGCCCCGCATCAGGCTCTGTGCTGACAGCTCTGAGCCTGGACCCTGCTTCGGATTCTATGCCTCCCTCTCTCTCTGCCCCTCTCCCACTCAAGTCTCTCTCTCTCTCAAAAATAACCATTACAATTTTTTTTAAAAAATTGTCCTACAGCTTACTGATGCTGTGTTGTTGTTGTTTTTTAATTCTCTTTCTCTGTGTATTTATTTGGGGTAGTTTCTATTCCTATGTCTTCAAGTTTGCTAATTTTTTTCTTCTAGAAAGTTTAATTTGCCCACAATCTTCTCCAGTGTAATTTTTCATCTTAGACACTGTACCTTTTTGTATCTTCTAATTCTTTCCTTAACTTTTTTTAATATATGGAATACAAATGTAATAACTGTTTAATATCCCTGTGCTAATTATAACATCCCACAAGGAACGGATGAGAGTACCAATTGCTCTATATCTTTGTCAGCATTTGGTGTTGTCAGAGTGTTGGATTTTAGCCATTCTGATAGGTGTGCAGTGGTATCTCATTGTTGTTTTAAGGAACTGGGGTTTTCATGCAGGCAATCTAGTACTACAGCCTGTAGATTTTAGCTGCTATATTCTACTTTTCCAAGTAAAGGACAAATCCCTAACTTGTGGACTAGTTCCCATGCCCTCCTATATAAAGGGCTTTGCTCCATCTTGTCATAGAATTTTCTCCTCTTTTATTGGATCATCCCCTTCACAATCCTTTTTATCTTAAAAAAAGACCCTTAGGCTCACTATCCTTTTCTTGATCTATTCTCCCCTCCATGGCGAAACTTCTCAAAATATTTCTTTGCTTGCTATCTATATTTTGGTTCTGTACTACTCTTGATGTTATGCTTCATTTTTCATCTTTCTCTGATTGTTAATATCATCAATAATTCCCATTTAACCCTCAGCATCACTTGACATACTGGATTCCTCATATATTCTTGCAACACTTTTTCCACTCGGTTTCTGGGATGCCGTATTTGTTGATCGATCTCTTACTACATTTGTCCATTGCATTTAAATTGCTCTTATTAATTCTTCGGATGTCCTAATTTTTAAAGGTTTGAGGTGATGGTATCCATTTCCATGGCTTTAAATACTACTTATAATCATCAGATTCACACGTATATATTTTTAACACTCCTCTCTACCTTTAGATCAGAGTCATGTATCAAACTGAACACATGACATGTCCAACTGGATATGAATCTATGTCTTGCCAAGCTCAATATTGAAATCTCCTTCCCACCCTTGTCAAAACTGGCTTTTCTCATAGTGATCCTCATTTCAATAAATGAACCACCATTCACCCTTATGTTTCTGCCAAAACACTGGGATCATCCTTTAGTCCTCTTTTTTTTCCCTTGCATTCAAAATCCAAGTTGAAACAAATTCTCTTGGTTTACTTTCAAGTTAGATCTTAAATCCAACAACTACTCACTACATCTTCTGTTGCCCTCAGATTCTCCATGCTCTCCAGCTTCTGGGGTCACCATTTACTTGGAATAAAATGAGAATTTTTCCCCAGGGTTGTCCAATGCAGTGGCCTTGACAATTCATGACTCCCTCATCTTTTGTAATGATATTGTAATAGCTTCCTTTCACATCTGCTTCTTGAGGAAGGTAAGTTGTAGAGTACAAATTGGTAACTTACACATTCTGTATCTTTTCCATTACTGAGGTTAGTTCTCCATTTGTGATCAGTGTTTCCCAAACTGCATCTCTTAATTCACTACTCCTAACAGATGCTGCTCAACGAAGGGGGGCATATCCAAAATAAGTTTAAACACGATCCCCAAATATATGCCTCCCCATGGAGATTCACAAGGTAGTTGGGCAGTTGAAAAGGCCTGCAGGAAGGAAACATATTTAGGTACTTTTCCCTTAATCTTATTCCTGATAGAACACTCTTCCTCATCTTATTGGGTAAGGAGTAATGTTTACACCTTCCACCTCACCTGTTCTTTTAAGACCCACCCGAGTTTCACTATATACAAGGGGAATCCATTGAAGCGAACACATTGACCCGGATCTTCATCATCATATTTGTTTCCCACCCCTGGACCTTAGAGTCTCAGATACATAAAATCAGACTTACACTAGGAGTATGAATATTGTATCTGAAAATTAGGAAACAGGCTCCAGGGTGGCTTTTTCTACATCCTGACTGATGAATCAGTAAGAAAAACAGTGGATCTTTTATGATTCCTGTTTCTGTTTGTTAATCCTACCTGAGCCAAATTTTCCGAAGTGGTGGTTATGGGGAAGGGGAGACAATATTCTGTCTCAGTCTCAGCTCGTTTGTTGGCCTCCATGACAGGTAAATCAAGTTAGGCTAGCACATGTAGGGCTCACATGTCTCAAAGAATGAGAAGGAGGTAGGAATCCCAATTTTGACTTCCAGTTTAAATTGTATCCTCTGACATGTTTGTCTAAAACCCTAAACTCTGAGTTTGTTTCATGCTGCTAGCCATTCATTTCTAAATTCTGTTATTTCTAAATTTCTGTCATTCCTATAAGTGTGTTCTCTAAGAGGTAAACTGTGATGAGAGGTGACTCAGGGATGAGAAGAATCTCAAGCATTTTGGTATAATGAGTAAGGGGAGGGAGACCAGAACATGAACGTAGTATTTAGGCAGTATTACCAAAAACAGAGGTATGCAACATTTATGCTAACTCTGATTTCAAATATCTCTCAGTCCTTAGGAACTAGAAACATTTGCGTAGCATGTGATTGCAAATATCTCTCAGTCCTTAGGAACTAGAAATATTTGCATAGCATCTTAGGGGAGAAGAGAGAACATGATAAATTTTACATGCCCCACAAAATTATCATTTGCAAAAAAGAACTTCCTTTATCTAAATAAGATGCAAACAGGATAAATTCCTGTACAAATATATTTAGAAAGTTGCTGCATTTATTAGATCACTAAAATGGGAATTTTCCTTCAAGTGTGGAAAAATATAGTTAATCAAATTTTTGTTTGAGAATGTTCAACTATGCCTTAAAACCTTATGTTTTCTTCTTCCCCAAGACCTTGAGACTTCTCACCATTTAAAATTTTTCTTTTCTTTTCTGCTCTGGAGAAAGAGATTTAGTTATTGGCAGTATATCACAAGTGAACCTAGAAGTATAAATCATTTGCCATTTAAAATACCTGTCCTTGGGGCACCTGGGTGGCTCAGTCGGTTAAGTGTCCGACTTCTGCTCAGGTCATGATCTCACAGTTTGTGAGTTCAAGCCCCGCGTCGGGCTCTGTGCTGACAGCTCAGAGCCTGGAGCTTGTTTCAGATTCTGTGTCTCCCTCTCTCTCTGCCCCTCCCCTGCTCATGCTCTGTCTCTCTCTGTCTCAAAAATAAATAAACATTAAAAAAAAAATTTAAATAAAATAAAATAAAATACCTGTCCTTTTCTATACCAATTAATTTAAATTATCCCCGTTCCTCCTGTTACATTAGTTATAGTAGCTTTGTAGAGATTTTTGTTGAATCAAGTAATCTCATTCTTATGTAATTTTCTCAGACTTTTTAAGAAAATCATCTTACTCCGCTTTCAGACATCCTGGGACTCTGCAATAAGGCACTCATTGCCAGCCAGGTCTGTATTCCTTATTCATTCACTGTATAACTTCTAGTTAACCATTTAAATCTATTTGTCTCAATTGATTTATCGATAAAATCATGATACTATTCTCCCATAATCCCATGCTTATGGGATATTTAGTAGAATAGGTTGCCCGGGGGGAAAATCTATGAAACACTGAAAACAGCTATTTCTTTTTCACCTTCCCCCAACAAGGTAAATGCTACGTTAAAAAAAAGTTAACTTTTCTCCTGATTGTTCCTCTACCCACTCATCCTATCTTTATATAAGCCTCCTCTTTTGATGCAGTGCTACCAAAATACAACATCAACAAAACTTTTTATAATTGGTTTCTTTCTTCTACAGCAATAATTCAGCTGCTAAGAATTGAAAGAATAGTAGTTTGCATGCCATTAAACCAAAAATAGAGGAGCTGGATACTGAATTTTAGGTCTGTTAGTTCTGGTGACTATCCCTGAGAATTGTGTAGTACGTACATTTTAATGGAATAGTTCACAAGTCAGCAAAGGAACAATAAAAGAGGAGTTTCGCTAAAATATTTTAGACTTTTTTTTTTTTTGTAATGTAGTCTAAGTACATCCTACCTCAGATGACTCAAGCATTACTGGAACATTAGGCTTCCCTGAGAAACTTGTTCCCATTCAAGTCAAACAAGGAGAGACCTCACCCCACCTTATTTACAATGCCTGGTGGGACATTTAAAACTTCTATTGTTGATGGAGTCTCCACTAGGAGCCATTTGCTTGAGGAAGTTATTTATTGCCTGGAGGTCAAAGGCCCTCAGAGCACTTGACCCAGAAAACAGCCATGTTCTCTCTGCCTCTGTTTCTCTCTTTTTAGGACATAAAAATCTGAATTTTAATAATCAAGTAACAATATCAGCTATATGACTATGATTTATTTCCTATTGCCCTCAATATTTTGTATTTCCCTTTAACAAAAGACATGCTTGGTTATTTTTTTCTGTTAAATTGGAAGATTTAACATTAAAGATTTAATGCTAAAGATCTAGAATGGAATATAGAATTTTAGTTTGAGATCCGGAACCCCTTCACAAAAGGGAAGTTTTACTTATCTTACTAATTCTGGCTAGTGCACATAGGAATATGAAAAATGGGTGACTGGGAAAGTTTTAATCTAATTAGAACTGAATTTGCAAAATATCAACACTAAAAGAATACATAAGGAGAAAGAAGAAGTAGAAAATGATGAAGCAACTTCATGAACCTCTTGGCTGCTACACATCTTGAGGTAAATAAATTATTTATTAGTACTGCGTTAGCCATACTCGGCAAAATGTTCAACATTTAGAAGACATTTTCTAGGGGAAAAAAGGGAATACTGTCACTGTTGAAATGATTAACGATGTTGTTTTGTAGCTGTTAATAAGAATAGCGATTTTGATATATAACTTCAATGTTATATATTAGAACATCTGCAGATATATGGTACGTGATCACTGCAGAGATTACACAGAACATACTCTACTTGTTAGTATACGCATGTGATTTTTGTTTAGCTCATGTATATTTTCCACACATCTAAAATATGTAAAATCTTCTCAAGCCGAAAAAAAATCAAATAAAATATGTAAAATCTATGGCTTTTTCATCGTAAAATATAAAGCAAAACTAAGTTATGACTATTCAGTTTGAAGTTAATAATCTTAAATGAAAATTTACTTTAAAATATTTTGCATTTTGACTTACATGTTAGCTGTACTGTAGCAGGAAAAACAATAACCACAAATGAATAAGACAAAATGAGGGGCCGAAAAAACTCTAACACAAGAGAACTGAGCTCAGATGGCTAAGCCTGTCACAGGGTCAAAAGCAGAACTGGGGAGGGGCACCTGGGTGACTCAGTCAGTATCCGACTTCAGTTAGGCTCATGATCTCACAGTTCATGAGTTCAAGTTCCACATCAGGCCCTGTGCTGACAGTTCAGAGCCTAGAGCCTGCTTAGGATTCTGTGTCTCCCTCTCTCTGGTCCTCCCCCACTCACTCTCTTTCTCTTTCTCAAAAATAAACATTAATTTAAAAAAAAAAAAAAGGAGAACTGGGGACACACCTGTATCAGAATAAAATCATGAGGAAAGAGAACAAGTTCAAGGAAGAGTGACTGGGAAAGCAAAAGAGGAAACTTAGAATCACTGGCAGTTTGGCTTCAAGAAGGTGTAGACGGTCATGTTCCCATGACACGTGCTCATGTGGTGCTCACTATTCTTGTTTCTACGGATTCTTTTTTTTTAACATTTATTTATTTTTTGAGAGATACAGCATGAGTGGGGGTGGGATAGAGAGAGAGGGAGACACAGAATCCGAAGCAGGCTCCAGGCTCTGAGCTATCAGCACAGGTCCTGACGTGGGGCTCGGACCCACAGACCAGAGATCATGACCTGAGCGGAACGCAGATGTCCAACCAACTGAACCACACAGGTGACCCTACTTCTACTGATTTTAAACACCTCTACTGATTTTAAAATGTGGTAAAAGCAGCACATTATAATAATTAGAGTAAGAAGCTAGATTAAGAGCTCTCATTAATAAGTGGGTTTTTTTTTAACCATCAATCAATAAATGGACACTTACTGACTACTCCATCCAAAATAACCCTTTTTTCCTCAAGTGCACATGCAGCATTCACCAAGATGACTATACCCTACATGATAAAGTAAATATGAACAAATTTAAAAGAAATGAAATCATACAACTTAGTCCTCTGACTATGATATATTGGTTTCTAGCTTAGAAATCAGTAACAGAGGGGCACTAGGTGACTCTGTTGGTTAAGCATCTGATTCTTGATATTAGCTTAGGTCATGATCTCACAACTGTGAGAAGGAGCCCTGTGTGTGGCTCTGTGCTGACAGTGTGGAGCCTACTTGGGATTCTCTCTCTCTGTCTGCCCTTCCCCAGCTGGTATGAGCATGCACTCTCAAAATAAATAAATAAATACATAAATACACAAACAAGTAAACTTAAAAAAATAGAAACCAATAACAGAAATATGGCTGTAATGTTTCCAAATACTTAGAAATTACATTACATACTCCTAATAATAATACATGGGTAAAGGAGGGCATTTCAAGAGAAATCAGAAAATATTTTAAAATGAACAAAAATGAATATCAAAACTATGGAATGCAGGTCTGAAATCAATAATCTAAGTTTCCAGTTTATGAAATTAGAAAAAAGAACAAAATAAACTTGGAACAAGCAGAACCATGGAAATAATAAAGAACAGAAATCAATGAAGTAGAAAAGGGAAGAACAATAGAGAAAATAAAAAAAAAACACAAGGTAGGTAATTCTTTAAAAATACTTTAAAAATTGATAAACCTCTAGCCAGACTAACAAAGAAATAAAAAGAAAAGACAAATTATCAGCATGAAGAATGAAAAGGTGGTATCTCTACAGACCCTACAGATAACAAAGATAATAAACACTATATAAGTAACTCTACATGCATAACTTTGACAATATGGAGGTATTCTTCAAAAATCACAAACTCTAAAACTCAACTGACATGAAATAGAGAATTTGAATAATGCTTTAGCTATTAAAAGGATTGAATTCATTGTTAAATCATTCTGAAAAAGAAAGCTCCACGTCCAGATGGTTTTACTGGTGAATTGTACCAAGCACTTAAAAAAGAAATAACACCAATTCCGACATCTCTTTCAGGAAATAGAAGGGGAGAAAATATTTTGCAACTCTTCCTTAACTTCCTTAACTTAATAAAGGATTTCCATAATGATAAAAATCCTATAGCTAACATCATAATTAATGGTAAGACTGAACATTTTCTAAGATCCGGAACAAAGCAAGAATGTCTACTTTCCTCACTCATATTCATCACCATACTGGAAGTTCTAGCCAGTGTAATAAAATAACAAATCAAAGGCATTCAGATCAGAAAGGAAGAAATAAAACTATTTCTATTTGCAGATGACATGACTGTCTACATGTAGATTGCCAAGGAATCTACAAAAATGCTCCTATCAAGGTCACACGATACAAGGTCAACTCACAAAAATCAATTGTATTTCTATATAGTACCAACAATGAACAATTGGAAAGCAACATTAAAATATATATATTTTCACAATGGCATCAGTCAAATGAAATACTTAAGTATAAGTATCTCATCATTTCTCACCTGCAGGTGGGGGCCATTATCCCCATTTTATACAGGAGGAAACTAAGGCAGAAAGTGAGTGACTCACCTTAGATTACTCAGATGAAAAGTAGCCACTTGGAAGTCAGCCTGAGCCCACTTAATTTCAAAACGTCCTCTTAGGCTCTTATACAGAGTGATGCTAAGAAAGATAGTCTGTTCGCTGTTTCATAACCTGTGTTGAACCCTAAGTAACGTGAAGTTAAATAAGAGAGAGGCCTTTCGGAAAACAAACTACTTTTTTTTTTTTTTTTAATTTTTTTTTCAACGTTTTTTATTTATTTTTTTGGGACAGAGACAGAGCATGAACGGGGGAGGGGCAGAGAGAGAGGGAGACACAGAATCGGAAACAGGCTCCAGGCTCCGAGCCATCAGCCCAGAGCCCGACGCGGGGCTCGAACTCACGGACCGCGAGATCGTGACCTGGCTGAAGTCGGACGCTTAACCGACTGCGCCACCCAGGCGCCCCCAGACTAACTACTTTTTAAAAATGCAGTTGCTTAATTTTCCTGACACTGATTAGAGCAATCCACTATTTGGATGTGAAAGCGCTGCAGTGCTCTGTGACCTGCACTGATGGTTTCATTTTCTTGCACATATTTGGCAATATATACATATAAGCCAGGGACTTGAGTTCCCAACTTTTATTACCATTTAAAAAATATACAAAAGACCATATGTGGTTGAAGAAGTTTTCTGATATATTGGAAAGATAAATTTTAACTGACCAAGTCCTCAAAAATCTTATTTAGTGTTCAGCCAGAATGACTGATACACCTACCTTCTTCTTACCTAGTTCTCTGTCTTCTCAGGACAAATTTAAGGCAATAATCTAAAACTGCATAAGATGTAGCAGGGTTCTACTGCCTGGCATTTGAAAATGTCTGTGATGTCTGTCTATATGTTTTCTAAATATGAAATACAATAAAGTGACTGAAAGTGATAGAAGTCAGAGTTCTCCAGAAAAGCAGAATTAAGGAATTGGCTCACATGATTGTGAGGTCATGGCAAAACCAAACAGTGGGGCAGGAAAGTAACATGGAAACTCAGGCAAGAGTTAATATTGCAGTATTGAAGCTGAGTTTTGTCTACTCCAGGAAAGTTGTTTTTGTTCCCAAGGCTTTCAACTGATTGAAGGAGGCCCACCCGAATTATGTAGTCACTTCCCTTACTAAAGTCATCTGAACTGTAGATATTTTAGCCCATGGACAAAATACCTTCATAGCAAAACCTAGATTTGTGTCTTTCAAATCGCTGAATATTGTAGCCTGTCCAAGGTGACACCTAAAACTAACCATCACACAGATAAAGCACAGTATTTCTCAAAGTGCATGTTAAGATATTCCTAGGAGTATATAAGGAAACTGTTCAGAGGTTGGTGAGTCACCATGTCAAACAACTGACAGCTATCAATGACAACTTTTGCGGGGGGGGGGGGTAAAATATTTTTCCTAATATATGGATATGCTCTACTTTCTTCTTTTACATTGTTTTACCCTCACACCCATTTGACTTCCATTCTCTTTTCATACCAAGTCTATATCCTCATAAAGAGTCATGCAGCTAACGTCTATTTTCTAGAGTGATACAGTAAGATTTTCCTGACTCTGTACAGGAAAATACAGGAAAACTAAGATGATAGTTGAGGACACCCTCTCTGTGAAATAAAATTGCCACTGTCCAAAGTTCACTGTATTAGAACTTGTTAATATTTCTCTAATTATGGTAGGACTATTTGTTCAAGTCAATATTGTTTAAAGAGAGAGAGAGAGAGAGAGAGATCTTTTAATATTGAAAAATAGTCTTCAATGAAAATCTCATGTATCAAATGTAATATTCCATCTCCTTTATGAGGAGAGAGAAGAAGCCCACAAGCTCCATTTCTTTTTTGTTTGTTTTTTTATGGGGGGGGGAGGGGTGCAAGTGAGCAAGATGAGAGAGAGAGAGAGAGAGAGAGAGAGAGAGAAGTAAGTTCAGCTGGGTCTCGATTTTTATACAAGGCAGGGCTTGAGCCCACTGGAAGAGGGGGCTCATGCTCGATGAGGGACTCGAACTCAGAAACTGTGAGATCATGACCTGACCTGAAGCCAGATGCCTGACGGCTGAGCCACCCTGGCACCTGCCCCATTTTTTTAAAGTGTGAATTCTTCCATACTGTTTTTCTGTTGCTCATCTTGAAGTGTTAATTGCCCAAACACTGATACTGCTGACATGATGGCCATATGCCACAGGACCTCTGGAAATAAAGAGTTCTCAGCAAATACTTTATTGCCTTCCTGTTTTCTTTATATACTTTTAACCTGAATTTTGTACTTATGTAAAGAGCACTAACTCCACTGATGAAGCAAATATTGCTACCTGCTATTATTACTTCATTATGTGTCTTTAAGGAAGTGATCCAGGCTTAGTGAAAAGCGTTTAGAGTCTCAGGAGACTAACGCAATGGCCAAGAAACTCTTGGCAAATTGTAAATCTTTAATGCAGAATGATAAATTGGTCCTTTCTTCACTTTGAACTGATGGATGGGAATAACATGTCCTTATAGTTACTTACTCCAGTGCAATGCTAAATAGTTCTCTCACTGACCTTGGTTTAGATGTTTTCCAAATATGTGCCCTTTAGCCCCTCCTCTTGATCCATTTTTTTAAGTCAAACAGACAGTTGGAATATTTAGGCTTTTCTTCTAAATGTTTTCGTCCACTAACTTTTTACTGTTTGTTGTTATTGGTTGTTGGGGTTTTTTTGTGTTATTTCCAGCATTCTCAGGGTCCTAGTGGCCTTCCAGTACGTGCTGGGCACAATCTCCCATCTCCCACACAGCCTCTCAGTGCCCACTAAGATAAGGCAATCCGAAATTGTCCTCAGCATCCACAGCTAACCACCCTGAATGTGCCTCATCTCGTGTGCTCGTAGAAGCTAAGCAGGGCTGGGCCTGGCTAGTATTTGGATGGGAGGAATTGTCCCTGGCACAGCCTGATTAAAAACTTGTAATACTGTGATGTGATCATTCCAAAATTAATTATCGCAGTTTGCTTATTATATCTTATAGATTTGAACTAGAATTATTCTTCTTCAATGATGTCATCACACTTTCACTGGGGGGTGGATAAAGAAGGAGATGAATTGTCTAACATGCATGTAGTTTTGCAGAGGATATTTCTCTGGGGAGGGAAAAGGAAAACAGAATTTATAGTACATGTACTTCGCGTTGGGCACTATAAATTAATATTCCTTGCTTTCTTACTCTGCATATCAACTCTCATAGCTGGTATTACATGCCCAAAATCCCTTATATAAAATCCTCAGGCTAAATAGGTCTCAGAATTGAGAAATCTCCAAGTGTTAGTATCTGAGGACTCTCCCCTCCATCAATAACGTGAATTCCTCAGTGAAATTCATGAACACCTCTACAGAGTGGGATAAATAAAGGCTATAAATAACCCCGTGTCACTTCTGGTCAACTTTGCTGACAACGGGTTCAAGGTTTCGCTGCCAAATAAGAAAAAAGAATTTGTTTGTGATGGTCTTGGGTTTCAGAATTGTAAGTAAAGGATAGTACACCTGTATTAACCCAATTTCAGAAGAAGGAACTGGGCATCTGCAGTGATTAATACAAACCAGACATATACGCAATTTAAACCTACACCTGTCGTGTGCCAGAACCATTTTTTGCTGCTGCTGTTGAAACCACATTAAGGATTTATGCATATGCATTCTTTAGGATTAATTGGAGAATTCAGTTATCCAAGGGACCTTAAAAACAAAAGCTTTATGGGGCGCCTGGGTGGCTCAGTCGGTCGGGTGTCTGACTTCAGTTTGGGTCATGATCTCGCAGTCTGTGAGTTTGAGCCCCGCATCGGGCTCTGTGCTGAGCATCGGCTCGGAGCCTGGAGCCTGCTTCAGATTTTGTGTGTGTGTCTCTCTCTGCTTCTCTGCTTATGCTGTCTCTCTCTCAAAATAATAAATATTTTTAAAAAAAAAAAGCTTTAAAGGTTATTATTGAATCAGTACTTTTAATACTTTTGAACAGTTTTCCATTGTGATCACCAATCACACTATCACAGGGGAGGTTATTTTTCCATCTTTTTTAGTTTATTTATATTCATTTTTTTAAGTTTATGTGCTTTCCTTAGCATATAACTTCAAATTAGCTCAAGTGGCTATCAAGGGATCGCTTTGACACAAAAAGTTTGATGCTAGATCAGACCTGAAGGACCCAGGAGGCTATTGTTTTCATGGCCATCCATGCGAGCTCTTAAATAATTCTGGGCTATGTTCACATCTATTCCCGTCCTACAAAGGCCTCACCTTGTCAAGCTTACAAGCGTGTGCAGGCTATGAACAGGTATCAACTGGATACCACGGGCATGATGACAGTGCAGTTTTGCCTGGGCAAGAAAAGCTGGCAAAAGCAGTGCAAATACTCTGTGATGCTATTCAGCCGGAACTTGGACTAGGGTTTTTAGAAAAACATGATGTTATCCTGAATACCAGATGCTGCGTGCTAAAACTTTTGGACCAAGTAATCCTTTATTGGAAAGCCAAATATAGTCCCCATGTGTTGCAATCAGCCAGAATTTTCTACACTTACCATTCTACCCTTAGGTGAACTTCCCCTGATTATACCACAAACAGAGAAACAGAGGGTAATTCTAGTGGAATGCTTTAAACTGGAAACAAGTGACATTATCATTACTGTAGTCAATGAAACCTTAGGTACAATTCATGCCATGAGTTCAAAGTAATGGTACTTTAAAAATCACTGAAATTTTCACTTGGTTGGCATTCGCATTAAGTAAGAAGACGTACAGCAAGATAATTCTTCTTAGAAAAATTGTCCACTACAGGCAAATTAATTAAAGATTTGGCGAGCACATTTTTATTACCTCCAGAAAATTGAAATGGCTATTAATATTATAATAATTGTAATAACTATTTTTAATCAGCCATATTTAGGTCTTTACCAACAAATTTTGGTCACTCAAACAATAAAGCTGTTAGGAATGTAGTACTGTGACCAATATTCAGAAAGGTAGTGTCATTATGCATTTTAAAAGATGTTAAGTATATGGTACCTATTTTCCTTTTCTTTTTTTGATAGAAAGTTACAATTGGAAACTACGCAAAGGTAACCTAATACTGACTTTATCTAAGAGAATTATTATACCCCCCCAAAAATGTAGTCAATAATTTAGATTCTACTTTTGATTTCTTTTGAGCCATTTGTAATATACTTATCAGTTGGCCTAAAATTACAACACCTTGGTATATTTAGCATAAAACTTCTCACTATGGGTTAGAAAGAAAAACAAATAATCCTCTACTTATACTAATGAATCAAACTTCTAAATGATATCATTCCTGGGTCCAGTGTAATTTTTTTAATGTGCCAGCAAAATTACATTAGTCACAAATCACTAGGAGCATTCGTGCATAAACAATGTAATAATATCCCTACTACTCTTAGCAAAATTTCCCTTTGACTCCTCTTCTAATAGCTGGAAAAACTTCTATCGCTAGGGATTTTAAACAATGCCTAATATTCTCCAAAATATCTTTCAGTATCTCTAACATAATGTATTCATGGCCATTTAAGGACACTTAAATAATACTTAACGTCTATTCTCTAGGTAATAATAATTCCATTTATAATATCAAAAAATTAGTATTTACAGAAAAACTATTTCATTAGTTTCTGGATACATATACCCTTCACACCATTCACACTGATTGCTGAGATAGAAAAAACATTATACTGCCCATTATGATACCCACTCAGGCATACGAAATGAAATATGCCCAGAAAAGACACACAAGTTGGAAAATGACAACTTGGTTTCCCCCCCGACTCTGGCTGAAGATAAAATAAAGAGAACTGAATCAAATAAAAACAGATTAACCATCCTAGCACTTCATTTCAATTTAAGCATGACATATAACAACTGGCCAGCCAAGAAAAGAGCGACGAGAGAGGGACATACAGTAAAATATTTTCAAAGTGGTTTGAGATAAAGACTTGTTGCTGTTTATTCAATTGTATCCTTAAGAACAAGAACAAATTAGAAAGATAAAAGAATAGATGGGGGATGATAGGGCATGAAGAATGGAGGAGTTAGCTCCTTATTAATATTGTTCCATTGGTTTGTGACATGTTTACACACGTTCTTCTGAAGTATGTGCAAATTCATAAAATGATTTTGCCCTTTATTTTTGTTCTGATTCATTATTTGCTGAAACAGTAATTTTAAAACTTCAAATATCAAAGGTCTAAGACTAGACTATAGGAGCAGATAAGCACCATGCATTAGCACTGGCAGAATGGCAGTGTATTACCAAGAGAAATACTCTGGGTCACAGAACCAATATAATACGTGGAAAGAGGTCTACATAAGAGGAGGTTATTTCAGAAATCTGCTCACACAGCTATAGAAGCTGAGAAGTCCCACCATCTGCTGTCTGCAGCTGGAGAACCAGGGAAGACACTGCTATCATTCAGTCTAACTCTGAAGGTCAGAGAACCAGGCATTTTTCTGTGCAAGGGCAGGAGGAGAAGGACTTTCCAGATCAAGAAAAGAAAATGTGCCCACCCTCTACCTTTTCATTGTACTGGGGTCTTCAACAGATTGGACAATGTCTACCCACACTGGGGAGGGGAGATCTTCTTTACTTAGCCTTCTGATTCAAATGCTAATATCTTCTGGAAACATCCTGTCAGACACACCCAGAAATAATGTTTTACCAGCTGCTTGGCCCAGTCAAGTTGACACATAAAATTAGTTGTCACAAATCATAAGAAAAAAAATCGGCTGGAAACTTCTCTATTTGAAAGACTTGTTGATTGGGGTACCTGGGTGGCACAGTCAGTTAAGCATCCGACTTCGGCTCAGGTCGTGATCTTGCAGTTTGTGAGTTCAAGCCCTGCATGAGGCTCTGTGCTGACAGCTCAGAGCTGGGAGCCTGCTTCAGATTCCATGTCCCCCTCTCTCTTTGCCCCTCCCCTGTTGTCTCTCTCTCTCTCTCTTTCTCAAAAATAAATGTTAATAAAAAGTTTTTTTTTTAAAAAAAGAATGCATACTGTTGACTGCATTTAAAAAAAAAAAAGGAAACACTTGATTATTGTAGAGAAGATAGTTGGAGAAACTCCAGCATACTATTTGGGTATTTCCGCCTTGGTAAATTTACACAGATCCAGTATCTTGTCCTCAGGTCTGCAGGGTAAGAACTTCATTACTTGAATTACTTTGGTTTAACAAAAGGTGATTAAGCCTGGGAAAACCTATTGACACCATTCAAACAATCTTACTCAAAAGAAATAGAACATATAGAGGCCAGAAGGTCAATCTATTAATTTTCCAAAGGAAATTACAGAGACAATAGGTCTACTTGACCAATTATGTATCAGAATATCTTCTTTAATCGATGTTTCTCTACAGCCCTCAATTAATTTATCCAATTTCTCTGTCATTATCAACTTACTTATGGTTGGACAACATATTTTACTTCTTTATCAGTGGCTGAAATCCCTTGAATCAAACATTTTTGTTCATAGGATTCACCAGACCCAAATTACTCTTTTAAGCTTGACTGACTCCACCGCCTGGGGCATATGTTTCTTGAATAAGATGTCTGACACAGTAGTCCATGTTTAATTTAAATGATTTCTATCTTGGGCCTTCTCCTGCAGTTTAATTCAAATGAATTAAATATATGTTTGCTGCAACTCCACTGTGCACAGCAAATGAATATGATCTGGTGTGTCCTTCTTGAATGTGACAGAGTGGAAAGAACAATGAGCTTTGAATCAGAAGCACTGAATTTCTAGGCTGTTTCTGCCCCTCGGTGTCTGTCAGATATGGAGCAATTAACTCACCTTCTAAGTTTGTTTCTTCAGGTATGCACTGGTGGTCCCACATGATATATCCTGCAGATTTGTTTTAAGGATTGAGTCATGAGACAATTGTATACGAATGGTTTCTAAAATATAGTTTCTGTGTCAATGAAAGATACTATAATAAAAGACATAGGAAGACCTTGATCTGAACACCTATGTTAGGGACTTCTGGCCATTTCCCAGAGTCAGCTTTTTCTCAGTGCCCTGAACCCCTCCTGGAAATGGTAACAGGAGACAGAATCTGCCAATCAGATAATATACAGCCAGTGCTCCTCAGTGAGAAGTCATTTCATCAAAACATAAGACCAGGAAATTAGAGGTTCTGTCCTAAAAATAAAATAGGGAGAATGGGAAAATAGGGAATAATTTCAATTTCTGTAATAATAAATTATAAGCCCTGTAATAGTTTCTATGGCTGCCATTAAAGAAAACCACAGGCCAGGTGGCTTAAAAAACAGAAGTGTGTTTTCTCACAGTTCTGGAGGCTGGAAGTCCAAGACCAAGGTGATAGCAGATTCAGTCTCTCTTGAGGCCTCTCTCTTTATCTTACATATGGCCATCTTCTCGCTTTGTCCTCACCTGACCCTTTTTTGGTGCATGTGCAACTCTGGTGTCTCTGCCTCTCTCAGAAGGACATCTGTCATAATGGATTAGACCAGTTCATTTAAATGTAATTATCTCTATAAAGGCCCTACCTCCAAATACAGTAACATTGGGAATTAGACCCTCAACATATAAATTGGTGGGGGGGGGGGGGGGAAGCACAATTCCATCCATAACAAGGACCTGTATACCAACACAGTGGCAATGGGAACAAAGGGAAGTAATATTTGAAAGAAATTTTCGAGATAGAATTAACAACATTAGATGAGCAAGTGAATTTAGGAAGTGGGAAGAATGAAAAAGAATTAAAAAGGCTACCTTGGCATTTGGCATATATTCATCCTTGTATGAACATGAAAGACACAGCCCCTAGTGTAAAACGGTAGTCCTTCTAGAACATGTATGAACTTAAGCGACCATTGAGTTAATAGAGCCTTCTATATACATAGGACTTATATATATGAACCCAATGGTAACCACAAATCAAAAACCTATACTAGATACACAAAAAAATAAAGAGAAAAGAATCTAAGCATCGCACTAAAGAAAGCCATCAAACCACAGGGGATGAAAGCAAAAAAAGAAGACAGGAACAGAGAAGAACTGCAAAAACAACCAGAAAACGATGAGCAAAATGGCAATAAGTACATACCTCTCAATAATTACTTTAAATGTAAATGTCTAAATTCTCCAATCAAAAGACTGAATGGATAAAAAACAAAACTCACCTATAAGCTGTCTATAAGAGACTGACTTCAGACTTAAAGACATACATCGAAAGTGAAAGGATAGAAAAAGATATTCCATGCAAATGGAAGAAAAAAAAAACACAGTAGCTAACTTAAAATAGACAAAAAAGATTTTAAAACAAAGACTGTACCAAGAAAGTAAGAAGGGTGTCACATAATGATAAAGGGATCAATCCAACAAGACAATATAGAAATGGTAAATATCTATGCACCCAACACTGAAGCACCTAAATGCATAAAGCAAATATTAACAGACATAAAGGGAAAAATTGACCATAAAACTGTAATAGTAGAAGACTTTAACACCCACTTACATCAACAGATAGATCATCCTGGCAGATAATCAACAAGGAAGCAATGGCTTTGAATGACACATTTGACAAGATGGACTTAACTGATATATATAGAACACTCTAAAACAGCAGAATACACATTCTTTTCAAGTGCACATGAAACATTCTTCAGGATAGAT
Organism: Neofelis nebulosa; assembly: GCF_028018385.1. NCBI lineage: Eukaryota > Metazoa > Chordata > Mammalia > Carnivora > Felidae > Neofelis > Neofelis nebulosa. The sequence goes on along the minus strand of NC_080784.1, from coordinate 9,078,395 downwards.
TCCACAAAAAAGGCCACAAAAAAGTCTCAATAAACTTACAAGACTGAAATCATATCAAACAACTTTTATGACCACAAAGGTATGGAACTAGAAATCAGATACAAAAAAAAAAAAAAAAAAAAAAAAAACCACACCAGGAAAAGGCAAACACATGGAGGCTAAACAACATGCTACTAAACAACAAATGGGTCAATGAAGAAATCAAAAAGGAAGTAAAAAATAATTGGAGACAAATGAAAAGGAAAACACAAACTCCAAAACCTTGAGGATACAGCAAGAAAAATTTCAAATAAACAATCTAACTTTACACAGAAAAGAAATAGAAAAAGCAGAAAGTTCGTAGAAGAAAGGAAGAAATAATAAAGATTAGAACAAAAATAAATAAAATAGAGACTAAAAAAACAATAGAAAAGATCAAAATGAAATCAAGACCTGGTTCTTTGAAAAGATAAGCAAAATTGACAAAACTAGCCAGACTCATAAAAAGAGAGAACACTCATAGAACAAAATCAGAAATGAATAAGAAGTAACAACTGACACCACAGAAATACAAATGATTATAAGAGAGTATTATGAAAAATTGTATGCCAACAAACTGGACAATCTAGAAGAAATGGATAAATTCCTTGAAGCATACAATCTTCCAAAACTGAATCAGGAAGAAAAGGAAAATTCCAACAGACTGATTATTAGTAATGAAATTGAATCAGTAATTTAAAAACTACCAACAAACAAAAGTACAGGATGAGATGGGTTCACAGGTGAACTCTATGAAACATTTAAAGAAACATTTAAAGAAGGGATAATATCTATTTTCTCAAACTATTTCAAAAGGCAGAAGAGGGAGGAAAACTTCCAAATACATTCTATGAGGCCAGTATTACACCCTGAAACCCAAAACTAGACAAGGATGCTACAAAAAGGAAAACAAGTCCTGTGGACAGGACCTGATATACACAGATGCAAAAATCCTCAATGAAATAATACCAAAATGAAGTCAACAATATATTTAAAGAATCATTCAACATGGTCAAGGTGGATTTAATCCAGAGATGCAAAGGTGAGTCAATATTCACAAATCAATGTGATACATCACATTAACAAGAAAAGGATGAAAACCACATGATCATCTCAGTGGATGCAGAAAAAGCACCTGACAAAGTACATCCATTCGTGATAAAAACTCAACAAAGTGTGTTTAGAGAGAACATAACTCAACATAATAATAAAGACCATATATGAAAGACCCACAGCTAACATTATACTCAATGCAGAAAAACTAAAAGTGTTTCCTCTAAGTCCAGGAGTAAGGCAAAGATGTCCACTCTCACCACTTTCATTCAACACAGTACTAAAAGTCTTAGCCATGGCAATTAAACAAAAGAAATAAAAGGCATCCAAATTGGTAAAGAAGAAGTTAAACTGTCACTATTTGCAGATGATGTGATACAATATACAGAAAACACTAAAGACGCTACCAAAAACTATTAGAATTAATAAATGAATTCAGTGAAGTTTTAAGATACAAGAATAATATATGGAAATCTATTGAATTTCTGTATACTAAAAATGAAGGGGCAGACACAGAATTAAAGAAAAAAAAATCCCAATAATAGCTGCACTAAAAACAATTAAAACAATTAGGAATAAATTCAACCAAGGAGGAGAAAGACCTATACTCCAAAAACTAGAAGACATTAATGAAAGACGCTGAAGATGACATAAATGGATATACCATGCTCATGGACTGGAAGAATTAATATTGTTAAATACTGTCCACACTACTCAAAGCATTCTACAAATTTAATGCAATCTCTATCAAAATACTAACAGCATTCTTCACAGAACCAGAACAAATAATACTAAAATTTGTATGGAAGCATAAAAGGCCTCAAAAAGCCAAAACAATCTTGAGAAAAAAGAACAAAGCTGGAGGTATTACAATCACAGATTTCAAGATATACTATAAAGCAACAGTAATCAAAACATTATGTTTTATAATCAAAAGCGGCACAAAATAGGCATATAGACCAATGGAACAAGTTAAAAACCCCAGAAATAAACCTATGCTTATATGGCCAAGTAATATATGACAAAGGGAGGAAGAATATACACTGAGGAAAAGAGTTCAACAAGTGATGTTGGGAAAAGTGGACAGCTGCATGCAAAAGAATGAAACTGGACCACTTTCTCACACCATCTACAAAAATAAACTCAAAATGGATTAAAAACCTAAATATAAGACTGAAACCATAAAAATCCAAACAAACAAAACAAAACAAACACAAAAACAAACAAACTAACAAAAATAGACAGTAGTCTCTCTAAGACATCAGCCTTAGCAACATATTTATGCCGATGTCCCTCAGGCAAGGGAAACCAATGAAAAAAAACTATCAGGCTACATCAAAATAAAAAGTTTCTACACAAAATAAAAAGGAAACAATCAACAACACAGGAAGGCTACCTACTAAATGGGAGAAGATATTTGCAAATGATATATCTGATAAGAGATTAATATCAAAAATATATAAATAATTCACACAACGCAATACCAAAAAAACAAAAACAGAAACAAAAACAAAAAACAATTGGCAGAGGGTCTGAACAGACATTTTTCCAAAAGAGATATACAAATGGCCAACAGACACATGAAAAGAGGCTCAATATCACTCATCATCAGAAAATGCAAATTAAAACCACAATGAGATATCACGTCACACTAGTCAGAATGGACAGTACCAAAAAGACAGGAAACAAGTGATGGCAGTGATGTGGAGAAAAGGGAACCCTCATGCATTATTGGTGGGAATGAGAATTGATGCAATTACTGTGCAAAACAGTATGGAGGTTTCTCAAAAAATGAAAAATAGGAATTCCGTATGATCCAGTAATTCCACTACTGGGTATTTACCCAAACAAACACTAATTCAAAAAGATACATGCACCCCTATATTTATAGCAGCATTATTTATAACAGCCAAAATATGGAAGCAACCCAAGTGTCCATCAATGGATGAATGGATAAAGATGTTGTGCGTATGCGCACACACACACACACACACACACACACACACACAGAGGAATACTACTCAGCCACAAAAAAGAGTTAGATCTTGCCATTTGAGACAACATGGATGGACCAAGAAGGTATTCTGCTAAGTGAAATAAGTCAGACAGACAAATACCATATGATTTCACTTACACGTGGAATCCAAAAAGCAAAACAAATGAATAACTAAAACAGACTCTTAAATACAGAGAACAAACTGGTGGTTGCCAGATGGGAGAGGGGTGGGGGCGGGATGAGCTTCATAGTTGGAGAGGACTAAAAGACATAAACTTCCAGTTACAAAAGAAGTAAGAAAGGGAAATGAAAAGTACAGCATAGGGAATATAGCCAATAATACTGTAATAACATTGGTGACAGATGATAACTACATTTACAGTGGCAAGCAAAGCATAATGTATACAACTGTCACATCACTAACTGTATACCTGCAATTCATATAAGATGGTATGTCAACTATACTTGACTAATATATTTTTTAAAAAGACATGACCCTTGCATTCAAAGAACAGATGCTGATTTTCAAGTAGCAAAATGAATTCCTATATTTGGGAATTGCCTAAGTTACTTAGCTTCATACCTAAGCCTTAAAAACATACAAAGTCAATTATTTACCTTTAAGGGAATGCAGGCATTGGGATTTGTCAGATCTGATTTTATATCATGAATTTATAATTCACCAGCTTTATCGCCTTGGAGTTATTATTTCTGAACCTCCATTTCTGCGTCAGCAACACACGACTAACAAATATCCAGCTTACATGGCTGATATAAGAATAAAAGGAAAGACTATAAATAAGGTGGATAACACACTGCCAGATCTGCAATAGACTTTCAGTAAATCATGTTTGTAAAAAAAATTAGGTAGCTTCCAACAAATAAATATCATGTTTGTCTCTTCCTGGTGGGAGAAGGAAGCTAAGGAGACAGGAATGTTAAGATGACAAGCGAGTCAAAAAGCTACGAAAAAGGTCAATGGGAATCAAAAGATGCACAAGTGGAAAATATTCCTAAAGATATCATGGTGCTAGGTATGCACTTTGCAGACATTTATGTACGCATATGAACCTCTTTGAAAGCAATCTATAGGACTCTGAAGGTCCATGGCCCGTAAATTTGGATCCAGTGGCCACTTGGACAAATGTAGAAATCAGATGGCTGCTACTTCTCCTAGTGTGATTAAGTGATTTACTTAACCTCTTAGAGCCTCCACTGAAATACCATTGGTATTACCCGCTGTGCCTTCAGCGTTAAGCTGAAGTGCAAACAAGACCAAGCATAAGTTCACCATGAAAGGTCTGGCTCTCTTCTGCTACCATGCTGTAAGCAACAGAAGCTATCAAAAGAGAAAGACCCGTGAAAATGTGAGATTCTGGTAGCAGCACTCGTGGTAGTAACTAACAGTAGTATTCTTCCAGGAAGCTGATGAAGTTATTTGTCTAATCCTGTTTTTTAATGTTTATTTTTGAGAGAGAGAGAGAGAGAACAAGCAGGAGGGGCAGAATGAGAGGTAGACACAGAATCTGAAGCAGGTTCAGGCTCCCAGCTGTCAGCACAGAGCCCGATGCGGGGCTCGAACTCACGGACCGCGAGATCACGACCTGAGCAGAAGTCTGACGCTTAACCGACTGAGCCACCCACGCGCCCCTCAAATTATTTTTCTGTACTCCTGTTTCTAAAGAAGTGGACTTAGGGACCTATACCCTGCACACCATATGTGATATCTCCAAAATCTTCAGCTATCAAATGTAAAAAGAATCCTAAATTAGTAGGAATTTTAAATTAGTAGGAAAATTTTCTATCCTACTTCATGATATTTTTTACTAGAGCATACCACATAATAATATTGGTTAAATGAAATTTGATATAGGCTTTCTTATCTTCCCATAGGAAAATAAAACCCATAAATGTTTCCTAGGGGAAGGTTATTGATGAGTGAGGGGGCACAGCCAATACTGCTCTTTGGTAGCATCCAGAAAACCTCCAAACATTCTGTGATAGAAAATGATGGAAAAGAATAGATGACAGAAACAAATTTGAGGACTGCTGAGAATGAATTAGTGAATATATTTGAGATGAGAGTTCTACTTGCATTTATTTACACAGAAGTTAATCACCAGCAAGCAAGTCATGTCCTTTCAGGAACTAAAGAGTATAGAGACGAGAGACTCAAGAGATACAGTGTGCTGAGAAGTCACAGGAAAATAAAAAAGTCTTGTCACTTGTTTCCTATTATATAATTTACTCTAAGCAAAATAATTCACATTTTGGATGGAAGGATCCTCCGGGGACCAAATCAATGCTCGGAAGGGCACAGCCCTGCAAAACTTTACAATAATGAAGGCTATTATTTAAAAGCTGGTGGCTTTTCAAATTAAGGGATCTAAAGCAGCTACAGAAGCCATCCGAAACTGTCTACAGGAAGAGCCATAAGATTAAAAGGCTATAAACTATTAGACACCTTATAACAAGCAGAAGAGAAAGAGGAAGAGACAGCCTGGCTGATCCCAAGGAGAGATAACAAGGCCAGAGAAGGATTCCCAGCAGGAGAGCACAGGGGTGGGGTGGGAGGGGGGCATTATAAGACTGCAGGGGAATGGGACCAGGAAGCACATTAGATCTATGCCAAAACCTCACTACCTTTCCGTGCTCCGTCCAAAGCCCAAGTTGACGCATCCAATAAGTTTTCTATCTGATTTGCCTTCTTTTCAACTTGAGATTATGTTTTGCTTACAATGTGTTACCAAATGTTATCTCTTCAATCAATCTAGAGAGCTTTATTTTTAAAGATTTGCTCAGTATTTTCCTCAGAGACACAATTCCAGACAGCCTGTTTCTCATTAGCTGGAATAAACAGGACTGTGTTTATAGCACAGCACCAGACTTAAAAGAATCCCCCCTTCCTAGGGAAACTGGTCAGGGAATTAGCAGGGCAGTAACATAAAGGAGGGAATTTCAGCGCTCAGCTGTGACATAAGACAGAATATTGGTTCATTAATGTAGTCTCTAAAAAGCAAATTGTGTAACTCTTTGTGACACAAAGATAGAGTTTTGTTCTGAACACAGGTTTAAGCAGTTTTAACATATAAAAGACCGTTGATGTTAAATACATATAGTGACTACAAAATACCTAACTTCCATTCAGCAAATATTGTCTGCTCACTGTGGGCAACATACAGAACACAAAGATGTTTAAAACAATGCTAAATAGTTTATAGTTTAGTGACTAATCCAACTTGTTGTATAAATAGAACCCTTAGAAATCACTCTCTTAGACAACAGGAGCGCTTAGAAAATAAAGGTATCAGTTAAGTCAATACAAATTATAGGGATATATCAGTGGAAGTCACTACCATTATCAAAGGAAGTAACTGAGAATATTTATAACTATGGTGATAAGGAGAGAATGTACAAATACTTTTACCATTGTAAAATACTTCTCAGATGTCTTGGCTAGCAAAAATCAGTAGTCAAAAGCAAGGATAAATCTACTCACACTTATCCAATCACACTGTATTATCTGACTTAATTTCCCTTCATGGAGGTAATTTCACTGTCATAATGGTAACAGTCTACCAAGACCATAAAATGCAGTGAGGATGAGAAATTTGGATGAAAGACAATGTGGATAATTTACATACAAGTAATTGGAATGTGGTATTTAATGAAGAGCCAGTAGAATATTAATAGGGGATTTTTTTTAATGTTTATTTATTTCTGAGACAGAGCATGAGTGGGGGAGGGGCAGAGAGAGAGGGAGACACAGAATCAGAAGCAGGAAGAGCCAGTAGGATATTATTTAGAAGAGCATATATAGATCTTGCTCTCTCTGGGTTCACACGTAAAGTATTTATTATAATGTTCCTGTAACAGCAGTAGTAAGCACAGAATATTAGAAATAGCAATGTAGTTCCTTTAGGTAAAAAAACATATACAGGATATTTTTTAAATAATGTATTTTTATTACTGACCATTTAATATTAACCAAAAGTGTAGCCCCCAATTTTCAAGCAATATACCTTCTGCTTCAGGTATTAAAAAATGATATTAAACTAGTTCCAAAAGAGAACATTTAATTTAAAAATATTACTTACTTTTCAAACAGCTCATTAATTGCTTAAGACTACATGCTGTCCTTACATACCCATATGACATTTAACTTTGTGGTTCTTATTACTACAGTGTAAATTAAATTTTAAATCAAACACCTATTATTTCCTCATAAAATGATTTTTAAAAAGGAATAATCATTTATATTGGTTTATTTTCTTGGTAACAAAAAAGTCGAAGCTCAAAATTTTACAATATATGACCTGTTTGTTGGTTTCTCAATACATTTCTCTCTGAGATCTGAAACACACATGCTTTTTCAAAGGGCCACAAGAAGCATAATAGAAACTGCTATGGGCTGCTTGGTGTACAGGGAAAAGTTTCCATATATGGTGAATGGCATATTGTGCACTACTTTTTATGATCATTGCCTTTTTTAACTATTGAGAAAAATATTTTATGAATCTGCACTATTAATAGAATAGTGACAATTCTGTCTGAATAAGGGGCGGGGGGGAATCTGCAAAATACTTTGGCATCTGAGAGGGTGTAAGGAGAACAGAGAAAGAAAGGTGAGAAGGGAAGATGAACAGAGATACTCGTTCCGTTAGAACAGCTACAACAGAGTCAGCTCAGTGAACGTGAGATGTGATCATCTGGAAGTCATCCAGGATAAATCGCTCCGAGTACCACAGTGGATGCTGTGGGACAGTATCTGTTGGCTAAGGCTCAAGTGGCCATTGACTTGGAATGTAGCTTTTGAGGATAGCCACTAGAGGATGACAAGGTCCCACCAACATTGCAAAGACAAAGGTGCTTTGGAGAAGACACAGGCACACTCCTTTTGTGAACTTCTGTTATGTGGAGTGCTTTGATCAGAAGACGGGAAAAAAATCTCTCACTAGAAGAAGGAAACTCTGAGGAAGTTACGATACATAAAGAGCTAGTCTGGCAACTGTCACAGGGAGCAGTCTAAATAGGTGCGAATTTATTAGTTCATTATTTTCCTTGCACTTAACCAACAATACAGTCATTGTTTTTACAGTAGTTTATTGAGAATTATTCAAATGTACCTCATGTTCACAATCTACCTCAAACTGATTCAAAGCAAAACACAAAACTCTTACTTCCTTGAATTTTAGCAGAATGGTGTTTGGAAAAGCAGTATGTTTCTCAAAAGTTATTAGTAAGGAAAATGTAAAGTGTTGAGAGAAGGAGGCTGTGGGGGCTGCTGGACCTAGAAAAAAGATGGAATGCCTGAAGAATAGGTCTTTCTCCTAGGCAAAATAGTTTTTAGAAATTGAGGTGAAATTCATATAATTTAAATTCACCATGATTTTAAAGTATACCCTTTCAGCGGTTTATAGTATATTCAAAACGTTGTGCAACCATCACCATTATTTAATTCCAAATAATTTCCATCATCTCAAAAAGAAACCACATACCCATTACCCATAATTCCCCATTCCCATCTCCCCTGAGCCCCTGGCAACTATTTTCTGTCTCTTCAGATTGGCCTATTCTCTGGATTTGTCTATCTCTGGGTTTGCCTATTCTGGATGTTTCACACAAACAAAATCTAACAATATATGACTTCTTGTGTCTGGCTTCCTTCACTTACCACAAGTAAAAGTTTTCACCTACAGTATATTGTAGCATAGAATGAAAAGGACTTCATTCTTTTTTTATGGGTAAATATATCCCGTTGTCTAGATCTATCACATACTTTTCTACTCATTAGTTGATGAATATTTGGGTTGTTTTTACCTTTTGGCTATTGTGAATAGCACTGCTATAAATATTCATATACAAGTATTTGTTTGGATAACTGTTTCAGTTCTCTTTTAAAAAAAAATGTTTATTTATGTTGAGAGAGAGAAGGAGCAACTGAGGGAGGGGCAGAGAGAAAGGGAGAGAGAGAATCCCAAGCAGGCTCCATGCTCAGCATGGGGCTTGACAGGGGCCTCGATCCCATGAACCGGTGAAATCACAACCTGAGCTCAAACCAAGAGTCAGACACTTAACTAACTGAGCCACCCAGGCGCCCCTATTTTTAATTCTCTTGAGTAATTACCTAGGCATGAAGTTGCTGAGTTACATAGTAACACTAGATTTAATTTTTGAGGAATTGCCAAACTATTCCCCACAATTTTGGCACCATTTTACATTCCCACCAGCATGTATGAAGGTTTCATTGTCTCCACATCCTCAACAGCACTTATTTTCTGTCTGTCTGTCTGTCTGTCTGTTTGTTATTACACCCATCCTGTTGGGTGTGAAATGGTAGCACATTGTGGTTTTGATTTACTTTTCCTTAGTGACTAATTACGTTGAGCATCACTTCATGTATTGGCCATTTGTAAAACTTCTTAGAAATGTCTGTTCAAGTCCTTTGCTCATTTTTAATTGGATTGTTTGTTTTTTGTTGTTGTAAGAGTTCTTTATATATTCTAGATACTAAACCCTTAGAAGATATAAGATTTATAAATATTTTCTCCTATTGTAAGGGTAGTCATTTCACTTTAATAATGTTCTTTGATGTGCAAACATTTTTAATTTTATCCAATTTATTTATTTTTCCTTTCAATCCACATGCTTCTAATGTTATATTTATGAAACCAATGCCTAAATTCATAAAGATTTACGACTATGTTTTCTTCTATGAATTTTACAGTTTTGGCTCATACATTTAGGACTGCTAACCATTTTGTGTTAATTCTTATATATGGTGTGAGGTAGGGGCCCAAATTCATTCCTTTACACATAGATATTCCATTGTTCCCACATTACTTGTTGAAAACATTATTTTTCCCATTGAACAGTCTTGGTAGGTCACAAATCAACTCGCATTGATGTGTGGCTCCTTTTCTGGATTCTCAATTATATTCCATCGACTAATATGTCTATCCATATGTGAGTATCATGTTTTTATTATTGTAGTTTTATAATAAGTTTGAGATCAGTAAGTGTGCATTCTCCTACTTTGTTCTTTTTCAAAATTGTTTTAGCTTTACAGGGTTTCTTGGAATTCCACATGAATTTTAGAATTAGTTTGCCTATTTCTATTAAAAACTGCTGTCAGAAATTAAAGGGGTTAAAAAAAAAGTATTCTTATAGAAATTGCACTGAGTGCAGATAAACTTGAAGAATATTGTCATCTTAATAATATTAAGTCTTTCGTCCATGAAAATAAGATGTGTTCCTATTTTTTAGATCTTTTACATTTCTTTCAACTATACTTTGTAGTTTTCAATGCACAAGTCTGCAATTTCTTATTTAAATTTACTTCTATATGTTTTACTCTTTTTAGTGACATTATAAATTGAATTGTTTTCTTATTTTTGGTTGTTTATTGCTAGTATATAGAAATGTAATTAAAATTGGTATATTGAGTTTGTATACTACAACTTGCCAAACTCACTTCTTAGTTTTAACTCTGTGTGTGTGTGTGTGTGTGTGTGTGTGTGTCTTCCTTGGAGTTTTCTACACCTAAGATAATGTCATCTAGGAACAGGGTATTTTTATTTCTTTCTGTCCAATCTGGATGTCTTTTATTTATTTTTTCTTTCTTAATTACCCTGACTAAAACCTGTAGTACAATGTCTGAATACAAGAGGAAAATACAGACATCATTGTCTTACTCCTGACCATAAGGTAAAGTTTGTGGAGTGTTTTTATCATGAAAGGGCACTAAATTTTTACAAATACTATTTTTGTGTTAATGAGATTCTTATGTGTTTTTCCCTTCATTCTATTAATATGGCATATTACATTGATTAATTTTCTTAAGTTGAACATCTCTTTTTTTTTTTTTTTTAGTATTAATGTATGTATTTTGAGAGAGAGCGAGCAGGGGAGGGGCAGAGAGAGAGAGAGAGAATCCCACAAAGGGTCTGTCAGCGGGGCTGAACTTACAAACTATGAGATCACAACCACAGCCAAAGTCCGATGCTTAACTGACTGAGCCACCCAGGTTCCCCCATGTTAAACAGGAGATAAATAACACTTAGTCATAATTTGTAATTCTTTAGATATGCTACTGGATTCAGTTTGCTAGTATTTTGTTGAAAATTTGTGCCAGTATATTCTTAAAAGATATCTGTAGTCATTTTCTTTTCTTGTGATGTCTTGTCTGGCTTTACTGCCTTTCCTGTATATAATAATTTGCATGTCACATGTCTGTCTCTCCTTTTTGGTCCAGCTAAGTTGTGTCAATTTTGTTGATCTTCTCAAAGGACCAACTCTGTTGATTTTCTCTATTGCTTTTCTGTCTCCTATTTCATTTATCTCCATTCTAATCTTTTTTATTTCCTTCCTTCTGCTGTTGTAGGTTTCATTTGCTCTTCTTTTTCTACTTTCTTAAGGTAGATATTTCAGCTACTGAATTAGTATGTTTCTTCTTTTATAACGTAAGTTTTCATAAACTGTGATTTCTCTTTCATTCAAGTAAAAATGTTTCATAATGTCTCCTGTTGATTTCCTCTTTGAGGTATTGGTCATTTAGGAGTGACTGTTTAATTTCTACATATTTGTGAATTTTCCAAATGTCATCCTGTAATTGATTTATAATTTCATTTCATTGTGGTCAAAGGACATACTTTGCATGATTAGAATCATTTTAAACTTACTGAGAACTTGTTTGGTAGCCTGATGTATGGTGTATCCAAGAGAATATTCTATGTGTACTTGAGAAAGATGTATTCTCTCCTTTTACTGGCAGAATACTCCATTAGTATCTGTTAGGTTTATGGGGCATCTGGGTGGCTCAGTCAGTTAAGTGTCTGACTCTTGGTTTTGGCTCAGGTCATGTTTTCATGTTTGGTGGGTTCAAGTCCCACATCAGGGTCTGCGCTGACAGTGTGGAGCCAGCTTGGGATTCTCTCACTCCCTCTCTCTCTGCCCCTCCCCCACTTGCTCTGTCTCTGTTTCAAAATAAATAAATAAACTTTAAAAAATATCTGTCAGATATTATTTATTTATAGGGTTGTTCAAGCTTCTATTTCCTTGCCATTCATCTCTCTGGTTGTTCTACTCATTATTTAAAGTGGAGTACTGAAGTCTCCAAATATTATTATTGAATTATTTCTCCTACCACTCTGTCAGCTTTTGCTTTTGTATTTGGGGCTCTGTTAGGTGTACCTAATTGTTAAATCTTGATGAGTTGACCTTATCACTATATAATCACAAGATAATGTCCTTCTTGTGTCTCATAAAAATTTTTGTCTTAAAGTCTATTTTATCTAATAGCATAGCTACTCCAGCTCTTTTTGCAATTTTTTACACAGAATATCTTTTTTTATACTTTCACTTACTATATATTCATGTCTGTGAATTGAATGTAGTCTCTTATTGACAGCATATGGTTGGATCATTTCTATTTATCCATTTTGCTAATCTTAGGTTTTTTTAAATTTTTTAATATTTTTTATTTATTTTTGAGACAGAGAGAGACGGAGCATGAGAAGGGGAGGAGCAGAGAGAGAGGGAGACACAGAATCCGAAGCAGGCTCCAGGCTCTGAGCTGTCAGCACAGAGCCCTAAGCGGGGCTCGAACTCACAAACCAAGAGATCATGACCTGAGCCGAAGTCAGACACTTAACCGACTGAGCCACCCAGGCGCCCCTAATCTGAGCTTTTAGAGTGCTTAATCCATTTACAGTTAACATAATTACTCATATAGGAGGATTTACTTCTGTCATTTTGCAGCTTTTTTCTATATCTTGTATATTTTTGTTCTTTAATTCTTCCATTACTGCCTTTTTTGCATTAAACATATTTTTTCTTATGTGCCATTTTAATTCCTTTGTCCTTTCTTTATATTCATGAGTTATTTTCTTTGAGGTTCATCTGTGGATTACAATTACTGTCTTAATTTATAACAATCTAGCTTGGATTAACACCAACTCATTTTCAACAGTATACACACTTTGCTCTTTTATAGCTTCATCTCACTGTTTATGTTGTTATTACCATAAACTACATGTTTATACATCCAGTGTGTCCATTAATATAAATTTATCATCATTGTTTTATGCAGTTAGTTGTAAATGGGATGAGAGAAAATAAGTGTTACAAACCTGAAATACATTACTTCTGACTTTAATATTCACCTATGTACTTACCTTCAATGGTTTTCACCATTTCTTCACGTGGATTCAAGTTACTGTGTTGCATCTGGAAGGACATCCATTTTACCCGGAAGGACTACTATCACATTTTGTAGAGCAACTGTCCTAGCAAAGACTATCATTTTGTTGTGGTTACTGTTTAAATAGAAATGTATTAATATCTCCATCAATTTGGAAGGATAATTTTACCAGATATAGAATTCTTGGTTGAAAGTTGGGTTTTTTTCGGCACTTTAAATATATCACCCCACTGCCTAGATTCTAGGGTCCGTAATTTCTGAGGCAAAATCAGACATTATTCTCTTCGTGAGGATTCCTCCGTTGTATGTGACAAGTTGCTTCTCTCTTGCCATTTTCAAGATTCTCTCTTTGTATTTCCTTTTCAACAGTTTGAGTATGATGTGTCTTTGTTTTCCACCATTACTTCATCAAGTATTCTTTTTTTTTTTATTTTTTTTAACGTTTATTTATTTTTGAGACAGGGAGAGACAGAGCATGAACAGGGGAGGGTCAGAGAGAGGGAGACACAGAATCTGAAGCAGGCTCCAGGCTCTGAGCTGTCAGCACAGAGCCCGACGCGGGGCTAGAATTCACGGACTGCAAGATCATGGCCTGAGCCGAAGTCGGCCGCCTAACCGACTGAGCCACCCAGGCGCCCCTCAAATATTCATACTGTCCCTATTTTCACTCTCTTCTTCTGATATTCCCATTATACCCATGTTGATATATTTGATGGTTATCTCACTTAGGCTCTTTATTTCTCTTCATTCTTTTTTTTTCTGTTACTCAGACTAAAAAATGTCAAGTGACAAATCTTCAAGCACACTGATTCCTTCCTCTTCCTGTTCACTTCTGCTACTGAGCCCTTCTGGTAAATTTTCATTTAAATTATTGTACCTTTCTATTCCAGATTTTCTATTTGGTTCCTTTTTATAAGTTCACTCTCTTCATTAACATTCTCTACTTATTGAGAAACATTCATGATCTCCTTTAATTCTTTGGCCATGGTTTCCTTTATCCATTTGAACAAATTTAAATTAGGTGACAAAGTATTTATGTATTAAGTCCAGTATCTGGGCTTCCTCAGAGACAATTTCTATTAATTTCTCTTTTCCTGTGAAATGCCATTTCTTATTGTTTCTTTGCATATTTCATGTTTTTTTAATGAACATTTAAAATATTATTATGTGGCAACTCTGGAAATATGATTCTCTCTCCTCCCCAAGTTTGTCTTCAGCTACTTATTGTAGTTGTTTATTCGTTTTTTCAGTTATTTTTTCTGAGCTAATTTTGTAGTCTGTATTCTTTGTCATGTTTTGCCACTGAAGTCTCTCTTCTGTTACCTTAGTGGTCAGCTAGTTAGTGGACAGTATTTCCAGATCCATTCTGTGTGTGTGTTGGGGCCTGCCTTTAACACTCAGCTAGGCAATTTGAATTCTGTCTTAGCTTTCACTTCCTGCTTGTGTAGAACTTGAAGGTCAGCCAGAAATGAGAACTTAGGGCCTTCTCAGGTCTTTCCTGAGTGTGTGCATGGCCTTGCAGGTCCCCAGGAATATGTCAGAGCTTTTTAAAGTCCTTATTCTCCAAAGCATCTCATTCCTCAGACTTTCCTCCAAAACTCTTTAGTTAGTCTTTTTTGGCCCGAACTTTCATGCACTGCCCCAAGCAGCAAAAAGTAATATATTTGTCTATAAATGTCTTTGACAAACACTGCCCTTTTAGCCAGTCCTCCAGGGAGCTATCACACAAGTCAAAACAAACAATTCTTTACAAATGAGATCCATTCTGCTCTCTCCAGTACTGGAATCTGTACTCGAAATGGGGGCTGTTATCTTCAAGGCCACTGCCAAAGTGCTGAGTAGGGGATGGGACTAGAGTAAGTTAAAACACCACAATACTCTGTGTTATTTCTGAGATACAGCCATTTTTTTTTTCTGGATAAAGCATTCCACTGGTTGCTGCAAGCTATTGGTGACATTCCAGATTTCCGAGAATGTTGATTCTGATAGTTTTTGCCAGAATTTTTGTTGCTTTTATGGAAGGATGGACTTTTGAATTCCTTACTCCATCATTTTCTCTGGCATCCTCTAAGCAAAATCTCTACACATGTCCGAACCAATCTAAGGTTTCTATGATCTATTAAGGTTTGGCTAACATTCTACTATTTTGTTTTGTTTTTTCACAAAGAGAAAGGTAAACTTTTAGTGGCATTACAAAAGGAAAAAGAATAGTGTTCTGTGAATTCATTTTCTTTTTTTTTTTTTTTTTTTAATTTATTTTTGGGACAGAGAGAGACAGAGCGTGAACGGGGGAGGGGCAGAGAGAGAGGGAGACATAGAATCGGAAACAGGCTCCAGGCTCCGAGCCATCAGCCCAGAGCCCGACGCGGGGCTCAAACTCGCGGACCGCGAGATCGTGACCTGGCTGAAGTCGGACGCTTAACCGACTGCGCCACCCAGGCGCCCCTGTGAATTCATTTTCTTAATCAGGTACCCATATTGCCAATTGCCAAACTTATGTTAGAAGCCCACCCCAAACTTCTAATCTATCTACACACATCTCTCCACAGCAAACCTAAGCCCTTAAATTATTATTTTTCCTTCTTTATGTAAGTGTATATTTTTAACTTCTATTATTATGGTTAACTTACATTGAATAAAGTACATCTAAATCTGAAAAATCTTATTTCTCTAAATGAGATTACATTGTTTCTAATGTTTAGGTATTTTTGAGACAGAGAGAGAGAGAGAGAGAGAGAGAGAGAGAGACAAAGCACAAGTGGGGGGAAGGGCAGAGAGAGAGGGAGACACAGAATCCGAAGCAGGCTCCAGGCTCTGAGCTGTCAGTATAGAGCCCAACTCAGGGCTTGAACTCATTAACCAAGAGATCATGACCTGGGCCAAAGTTGGAAGCTTAATTGACTGAGCCACCCAGGGGCCCCAAGATTACATTGTTCCTAAAAGTTCAATGCAATTACTCTCCCCTAGACTTTCCCTATATTTTTAGCTTTTTCAAGATAGTAATTACCATTAGCTGAATCAATATATGATACTATATATAGATATTAGCTTTAGCTAACATTGACATATCTAATGCTTACCAAAAAAGGAGGTATTCTTCAAGTGGACTAGATAAGCTACTTAATTTACATGTGTCTCTAACTAATTATCTGCAAAACAGGGTGCTACAGTGGCAAAGAAAAAATGTTAGTTAACTAGCACAACCCTTGTAACCCTTTCTTCCTCAGAAACAAAACCATAATTTTATTGGAATTAGTCATGTACCCAGATAAAGACTCTATTTCCTAGCTTCTTGACCAACAGTTGGCTCCCCAAACATTGCCAACATGAAAACAGAAGATAGGAACATAAACAGATGGCACGATACTGAATTTATTGTTTATAATGATTTGCTGCATTACTGCTTTGCAAGTTCATCTCACTTTTTCTGTCTACTTTGGCTTGAAACTTAATGTAAATCTTGCCTTATGAGAACTTGTTTTCTGATTATCAGCTTCTGATCACATCCTCCTAGAACATGTTCTGTCCATTTACTTTGACTTCAAAGCATGTATCAAAATTCTACTTTAAAGTTCAAATTCTCATATAAATTGTTTTAAATTTTTTAAATATTTATTTATATTTATTTTTGAGAGATAGCACACAAGAAGGGGAGGGGCAGAGAGGAGACACAGAATCTGAAGCAGGCTCCAGTCTCTGAGCTGTCAGCACAGAGCCCAACACAGGGCTTGAACTCACAAACCATGAGATCATGACCTGAGTCGAAGTTGGACACTTAACCAACTGATATTTTTGTTATTGTCATTGACTTTCTCATTACATTGCAAATTTTAGTCCCCTGAACTAACACTATTTTGTCCATAGTAGCTATTTATTCAATGATGTGAAGGGAAAGAATTTACCTTTATTTAGGACTAACCTTGCATCAGTACCATGAGGCTCTGTGCATATGCCAACTGATTAAAAAAGACCCTACTCCCATGCAGCTTACATTTAGCAGAGAGGGCCTGCAGATAATCTCTGTGTTAATCATGTCGTTGAAACTGACTTTGAACTAGGCAGTGGCAGTCATTGTTGCTAATGGGTGTCCAGGTTTGGTTTGGCTGTGGTAGCCAAGGAAGCCAAAAAGGATTACTAGCAAAGCGGAATCCAAGAAGGCACCGGAATGTAGGGACAGTGCAAACAGTGCTCCACGACCTGCCCAAGACAAGTGCATGCCTTCTGCAGTTGATAAATGGTGGGAAGAGATAAGAAGTTTGCTCATGGTCACTGATGGGGTGCGTAGTAGGCAAGGAGTTTAGAAGGTACCAGATCAGAGGGCTCTGAGGATCTGGGGAAGGGGTTTAGACCTTTATCTAAGTGTGATGGGAACTAGCTGATGTGTTTTAAACAAGCCAATCTCATTTCATTTCTTAAAAAGCACCTCAAGGCACCTGGGTGGCTCAGGCGGTGAAACTTCCAACTCTTGATTTCAGCTCAGGTCATGAGTTCAAGTCCTGCATCAGGCTCTGTACTGATGGCACAGAGCCTGTTTGGGATTCTCTCTCTCTCCCTCTCTCCCGCTCTCCGCCCCTACCCTACTTGCACTCTCTCTCTTTATCAAAAATAAACATTTAAAAATAAAATAAAATAATAAACAAAATACAATAAAAAGCACCTAAACTGCAATGTGAAGAAACATTACAGGTGGTTGTCTTACCCCTTTCAGGCTCCTATAACTAAACACCATAGGCTAGTTTATAAACAACCGTTTATTTTTCACAGTTCTGGAGGCTGGGAAGTCCCGCATCAAAGTGAAGGCACATTCAGTGTCTGCTGAGGACAGCCTCACAGATGGAACTTTCCTGTTTCCCCATGTGGCAGGAGAGGCCCAGGATCACTGTATGATCTCTTTATAACAACACTACTCACGTCCCAAAGGTCCCACTGCCTATTACCATCACCTTGAGGGTTAGAATTTCAACATATGACCTTTGAGGGGGGACACAAGCATTCAGTCCACACCAGTGGTCATTCAAAGTACTCAAAGATTAGTGTTTTCCCCGCTCCTTCCTAAAGAGAAAAAACAAAACAAAACAAAACAAACAACACCCTTACAGTCACAGATCCAGTGACAAGCAGAGCTCTGATTTGACTTCAGCCATGTTTAATCCAAGCTCTGATCTTTGATATCTTTTTTTTTATTTATTTACAAAAGGTCTTCATACTATTTTAAATTGATGGCACTTTATCATTCAACTTTAAGATAAATATGGAGTTTGTCGTGATAGCAATGAAAATGCTCTTTATGCACATGGTGTAGAAAGACACACAACTCAGAGAGGAAAATGTGCTCAATGAATCGTGAGCTCCAAGTTGGCTAGCTGACTTGTACGGAGCCTGGTGGCATGTATCTGACAGCTGGGAAAGCAGAAACCATCTTAATCCATGAGCCGAAAAACCACCATTCAGCAATGAAATGCTTATCCCATTGAGCTGATATTTAACTATAAGCAAAAGTGAGCCAAATATAAATCTTTATGGAATGTCTCTAATACCCGTAAATATTTAAGAAAGGACTATATTTCCTATTTTTATTCTTGATATATCTTTTCACATTCCCATTTAACATGGCTGTCCTGTGATAGTTCCTGTAGATAAAATATCAGTGAATTTGTCACTAAAATTGTGTGCCTCATGAATATTAATGCCACTTGGGGGAAAGACATTCAGTGTGTGCTTTGCAGTGTTTAGCTTATCTTAACTTCTGAGCACAATTACTGTGACATTGATGTATTCGGAACTATTATGTTTGTATTACTAAAAAGTCACTTTAAAATAAGGGTTTTCTCTTCAAGAGACTCTCAGGCAAAACGGAAAGTAAAGATGCCCAGGAAAAAAAGAGCTAAGAGTCTAAAAAACAAGATTAGCCTTCCTTACTTGATCTTTGCTAAAGAGAATTGAGCTGAAATTTTTCAGCAGTGACAGTTTTAAAGAATCCCACTTTTTCTTGGCCTTTACCAACTCTAGAAGCAAGGACCACAGGGATTTCTGCTCTTTCCTTGTCTCGTGGTTCCATTGTATTGCTGTGCCTGTGGGAAGTGACCTAATGTGAATGTGACTGGTAGGTTCAGCACCACTAATACGACCTGTTAGGGCTTCAGGGGAAATGTCCTAAATTCTTTCCTAGAGATATTAGATAAAATGCACCCTTCTGATTAACTGAGGTGATTTTATCCATTTCCTCAGTGTACAGAGGCATGAAAAGCAAAAATAATAATAATAATAATAATAATAATAGCCATGTAGAAGGCAGGCACATCACGGTCACATACTTGGCCGTTGGAATTATCATACAGCATAAGTATTAATGGCAGGTACAATGCTTCAGAACAGTTACAGGAACATTTAGGGTCAACATTAATGCAATTACTCCTTTAACAGTTTCAGTGGTTGCTTTTAAAGACTTTAAAAGACTTTAGTTTAAATTCATTTTCCTTCAGATAAGACTCCCATCTTTTTTTTGGAATATCTATTTTTAATCAATAAGAAAGACCAAATGGGAAACCTAATACTCAGTTTTTTTATCTTAATAGAAAAGTCTTGCCCATTTATGGACTATATAGTATATACCATCTAGTGTATAGTTTCCAAAGCACAGAGTGTAAAGTGTTTAATCAATGGGATGTTAAAGAACACTGGTAGGTAAATACATTTTCTGAATTTTCTATGTCATTCTCTGATCATAAACAAATTCTCCTTAACCTTGATACAGATTTTACTATTATTTGTCAACTCAAGTTTGGCTTTAACTTGTCCAAAAATGTAAGGAAGTTCATCTGGTGTATTTCTTGCACATGTTCTATAAGTCAAGCATGTTGTCTTTTCTTGGATAAACTCACAATAAGTATCATGGCTCCACACAGCAGTGAAACCCGTAATATGAAAATATATGCATAACCCATGATTCATCAAGTAAAGCCCAAAAGGATCACATTTCTTTCACTAATAAAAGTAATATGATTTTGCTTCTTAGGATAATCTCACTTACTTGGGAGTGTTAGTCATATAATTCCGAGACTGTTGCTCTTGTATTAAAGCCATCATCAGAATTCAGAAGCACCACCTTGCTGCTAGAGAACATCACAGAATTATCCGATACTGGTTGGTTAATTTGAAACAAGGGGTGCCAAGCGAGAGCCTCCCAGGAGGACAGCCGGCAGGCCCAGCTCTCTGTATTACCACCCACAGCTCGGAGGCATCAGAGTCGTCTTGCCATTGCCATGGGAACTTGACGCCCTGGTAGCGGGCGCACCGGTTCCACAAACCTCAAGGAGGAAGATGTGGAGGAAGAGTCACCACTGCGTGCACGGAGCAGGCAAGGGCAGGCAGGGATGAAGGGACAGAGTTGTCAGGCGGTAATGACGGATTTTCTATCTGGTGAGCTTGGGAGTAAAGACATTAAACAAGGGACGAAATGCAAGGAGAAAACAATCACAAGGGATGAAATGCAGGGAGAAAACAATCACAACTGGAGAACTCAAGGAAGAAGGAAGAAATAGGAAAAGCTAAGGAGATAAGACGGCATTGGAAAGGCTGACAATGGAGCTGGCATGACACAGGATATTCAAAACCATGGGGCTGATGAAATCACCTGGAAAGCGCGTATGGAGACATGTGGCAGCTTGAAACTAACTTGAACAATTGCTAGCATGCAGGTATGTTTGAGCACCTTCAAAATCCAATAGTGTGGGATGGGTCTATTAGGGTCAATTAGCAAAGAGGGATTGAAGAGAACACAGGAAAAGCATCTGTGATGAGGGAATACCACACTGCCGGAGGCAATTCATAGTTCTCGTTAATATCTGGCCCTTTGAACTTGAGCCATCTACACTCCATAAACAAACATGAGTAGGCAGCAGAGAGGGGCCAAGGGAGAAAACAGGGGTGCAAGGAGGCTGTGGTCAAGTGTAAAGGATGGAGGCTGTGGGCTGGGAGAAACATAGCAAAAGGGTCAGATTTCAGAGCTATTGTGGTTTCATTTGAATGCAAAGTGCTCGGTGTAGTTCCAAGACAGAATGGTGGAAGCAAAAGGGAGATGAAATTTCTTTGATTTGAAGGCACTGAGGAACTGAAAAATTAGAATGTGAGTTGCTTATCCACATAAACATTGAAATTGTGTAGCTAATCCAGGGTGATTAGTGTGAAGGATGAAACTGCGTTGAGCACGCAGAGTCATTAATTAGCGTGGACCTTCTTAGGAAATAGTATATGGCAGTAAGAAATAGTTCCAGAAGGTGTGGGATTTACCCCCGGGCGTAGGCGTAACGGGCTAGAACTGCGCTGTCCTGCACAGCAGCTGCTTTCACGTGGCCACCGAATACAGGAAAAGCTTGGTTTGCGAGCATAAGTGGTTCCAGAAACGTGCTTGTAAACCAAAGCGCTTGTATATCAAAGTGAATTTCCCCATAAGAAACCATGGAAACTCAGATGATTCGTTCCACAACCCAAAATATTCATATAAAAATGATTACAGTACTGTAATATAATACAAATTATATTATATAATACAAAATAATAAAGAAAGAAAATAATAAAGAAAATACACACTATAAAGAAAAATAAACAAATTATCTGCACTTCCCTTGGAAAACCTTCATGGCTAGTGTGAAGGACACAAGAGAGAGGAAGGTTATTGTGTAGAATGACTTTCACTGTCACTAACGGAACCACTGCTATCTCCTGGCTCAATGGAATCTTTTTCTGCACGGGGGCCATTGTGTATACACTCGCACAGATGTTGGCTACAGTGCAGTATTAATAAACTCTTGTCATATACTCTGTTTAATGGAACTGGCAATAAGGCAGCAGAGGAAAGGGTCTCTATCTGCAGGCAACCTGACCTAGAATGAAGCAAAGCATTCCTAAGCTCACTCTTGGATGGAAAAGCAAGGGACTGTCCATAGGTGCTTGGAAGTGACATAAAATACACAAGTGCCAGTTGTGGGCACCTGCCAATGTTCTGAAAAATTAGTGATCTCTACAAACACTGCGGCCTGAGACTGAGCCTCTGAAGATGGAGACGATCACCCACAGTCCTGCAGTGAGAATGTGAGAGAGAGAGAGAGAGGAACCATTGGCTTAGCTGTGGTCATGTGACATCTGGTGTCACGTCCTACTCCTATCACAAGACATTGCTCATTTATCAAGTTAAAATTTGTTAGAAATGTTTGCTTATAGGGTCGCCTGGGTGGCTCAGTCAGTTAAGCATCTGACTTCAGCTCAGGTCATGATCTCGCCGTTCATGAGTTCGAGCCCCTTTGCCGACAGCTGACTCAGAGCCTGGTGCCTGCTCCGGATTCTGTGTCTCCCTCTCTCTCTGCCCCTCCCCCTCTCATGCTCCGTTTCTCTCTCTCTGTAAGATGAATAAACATAAAAAGAAAGAAAGAAAGAGAGAGAGAGAGAAAGAAAGAAGGAAAGAGAAGAAAGAAAGAAAGAAAGAAAGAAAGAAAGAAAGAAAGAAAGAAAGAAAGAAAGAAAGGAAGGAAAAAGAGAGAAAGGAAAAAGAGAGAAAGAAAGGTTTACTTGTCTTGGGGAACACTCACGGACCAAGTTAGTCACAATCCAAGGTTTTACTGTACTTGAATCATAGCAAGTCCAATTTGAGATATGCCGTGACTGTAAAACACACATCAGCTACTGAAGACCATAGAAAGGCTATAAAACAAGCATCCAGTTAATACTTTTCTATGAATATCTGGTTGAAATAATGTGAGTATTTTAGATACACTGGTTAAAATGAAATGTATTATGAAAATTAATTTCACCTCATTCTTTTCCTTTTTTTTTCAAAGATGGCTATAAGAAAGCCTAAAATCACCTCTGTGGCTCACATTTGTGGCTGACATTATATTTCTGTGGACAGGGCTGATCGAGAAGTTTAAATGATTTCAGATAATCACTCTTATCCTTTCTTCCAACTGCGAGCTGACACAGGAAAACAGTACCGTGCTAGTTTACT
Organism: Neofelis nebulosa; assembly: GCF_028018385.1. Lineage (NCBI taxonomy): Eukaryota > Metazoa > Chordata > Mammalia > Carnivora > Felidae > Neofelis > Neofelis nebulosa. The sequence goes on along the minus strand of NC_080784.1, from coordinate 9,055,127 downwards.
GGCATGGTTTTGATATGTATCCATATGATACAGTAAAAAAATAAGAAATTATTAAAAAGCAAGCACAAAGTGGTTAGGGAAGAATATTGGGGATGAAATTTCTTTCCTCCCCAGGTTCTGGGTTTGGATTTCTGTGGGATTATAAAATCTGAGAGTGAAAACTACAATTCACACTCTTCTACTGATTCCCCTCTCTGCCTCCAAATAAGCTCCTGCCTAGATCCTTTCACACCTGGAAGAGAAGTCAAGCTGACTCACGGAGCATATTACAGATAATTTTATACGTTAATGTGATGAAACAATTTTTAAATAATATATACTACTGCATATACACCCCCCAATTAATCTGATGTAACAGAATGTATGTGTCTGATTTGGGACATGGGCGGATTTCAAGCTGCCACCTCCAATACAGTGCTTTTTAAAACTCACTCCCACAGCGACCACCCCTGGGTCACATTCACAAAGGATAGGACATAGATCGTTTTCCAATCACAAAAACTCGTTTTCTCCTGACATGATTTTTTTTTCCATATTAAAAGCCAAAGCATGATTTCAAAAACTAATTAATGGCAAAGAACATAGTTTGAAGCAGTCACCTTTTTCTTTGTGTGACATAATTAATCTTTAGGAATGAATATTGATACAAGGCATGCTAAGAATCTAACGTGATATATAGCATCGATTTAAATGCGGGTGGGTAGTAAACCAACATGAAGCTAAGGGGAAACTTTGCCAATAGCCCATAACTGCATCATTGCTAGAGGTAGGCCAAATATTTGGCAATGAGCTCTATAGCAGACAGGGAAAAAGGGAAACGCAATCTCAGGAAATAGTCATAGTGACCACAAGAGAAGAATAAACCAGTTACTTTGGAAAACTATGTATTTTCCTAATAGTGAGCCGGAAAAAAAAAATCCTGCCGTGGTTCTTTAAAAAGAACATATAATGTGATATTGTTTATTGAGTCCAACACAGAATTTAATTTCACAAAACCTGTAATATCTGTATCCATGTGCATACACACACACAGTCCGCTTAATTGATCTCTTTCGTACCCTTAGCCAGCCCCACAAATAGTTGTCCAGCTTTCCCTCTCACATAATAAAGTCGAGCCAGTCTTATCATGTACTTTCCCACTAAAAATTAACTTTCTAGACTGCTTTTCAGCAAACCAATCTAAGTCACTAACCTGAGAAACTGAATATTTCCTGGAATCACTAAGTGATAAGGGGTTACTAGGTTACCTCTCCTGAGAACTGTATGTAACTTAATGGCTTCTTTCTGGTCGTACGCCAGGCCACAGATTTTTAACTTTTTCCTTTTTTTTTTTTTAAGCAGAAACTGTCCTTTGAATTTTGGGGTTTTTTTGTTTTTTGTCCCCCCAAAGAAAGTTTAAGTGGAGCTCTAATAGATCAAATGGACACAGAAGGAGCGGCCCAGGTTGACGTACTGCACCTCAGGAGTCTAGCCTACCTTGGCAGTGCCTTTGACGCTCCGCAGCGGCTGAGCCCCAGTAGCGCGCCAGCAAACTAAAAAGAGCACAATTTCCACACCACTGCCCTATACAAGAGGGATGCCAAATTCTCATACTGGTAGCAGTCGGGATGTTTGAGGGCTTATCAGCCCTTCAATTTTCTCCATCTAGACAGCTGCAACTCTGCCTCTGACTCTTGTCAGCACCCCTAACTTCCGTGCTGTAGAAAGTGTCTCAGAAATAGCACATCAATATGACCACCAGGAGGTTTCACATTGGTTAGAATATATAAGGGTTAAGGAGGGGATTAAGGTTCTTGCTCTATAAGAGAGGCAGAAAACTGCATCAAGGACCCAAATGATTCTCTAGGAGCAGCATTTAATGAACAGTTCACATGGCATGAATCACCTGGCCAATCTGGTTAAAATGCAGATTTAGACGGAGTGAGTCAGGGCGGGGACAATGAAACCTAAATTTCTAACCAGCTCCTAGGTGATTCTCAGGGTTTTGGTTGAAGGACTATTCACTTTGAATAGTGAGGGTCTAAGACACCTCCTAGTAATACCTCATCTGGTGGTAAGGAGTTCATTGAAACATACTCTTTTTTTTTAATTTTTTTAATGTTTGTTTTTGAGAGAGAGAGAGAGAGAGAGAGAGAGAGAGAACAAGTGGGGGATGGGCAGAGAGAGAGGAGACACAGAATCTGAGGCAGGCTCCAGGCTCTGAGCTGTCAGCACAGAGCCTGACGCTGGGCTCGAGCCCATGAATGATGAGATCACAACCTAAGCCAAAGTTGGAAGCCTAACTGACTGAGCCACCCAGACGCCCCAAAACATATTATAAGATCCTCCAATTGCACTCCTTGGTATTTACCCAAAGGAGTCAAAAACGTATGTCCACACAAAAACCTGCACATAGATTGTTTATAGCAGCTTGGTTTATAATTGCCAAAGCTGGGAGGCAACCAAGATATCTTTCAATAGGTGAATGGATAAATACACCGTGGTCCATCCAGAGAATGGAATATTATTCGGTGCTAAAAAGAAATAAGCTATCAAGCCATGAGGTCATGGAAGAAACTTGAATGCTTATTACTAAGTGAAAGAAGCCAGGCTGTCTACATATTGTCTGCTCCCAACTGTATGACATTTTGGAAAAGGCAAAATTATGTGGACACTAAAAAGATCAGCAGCTGACAGGGGCTAGGAGAAGGGGAGGGTGAACAGGCAAAGCACAGAGTACTTTTAAGTCAGTGAAAATACTCTGTATGATATAATGATGGGATATACGTCATCATACATTTGTCCAAACCCATACAATGTACACAACCAAGAGTAAAGTTTTACTAAGGTAAACTATGGACTTTGAATGAGGATGATGTTTCAAAGTAGGTGTATACTTGGTAAAAAAAAAAATGCACCATTCTAATGACTGATGTTGATAATGGGGGGGGGGGGACTATATATGTATGGGTGCAGGAGGTTTGGGAAAGTCTCTGTACCTCCCTTTTAATTTTATTGTAAGCCTGAAACCATTGTAAAAATTAAAGTCTTTTAAAAAGAAAGAAAGAAGAAGTTCATTGACGACAATTACAACCCCATACGGGCATGGCCAGAGTGCTCAGGATTTGCTGGAATGAAGGTTCAGGTTGTACTGTCTGGTATTCAATCCGGCCCAGCTGGGTTGCTACCTGAAGGCAAAGCAAATGTGAAATGCAGAGAGAAGGAGGAAGCTATAAATGATGGTCACGACTCACGATGTATTGCGCAAGTAACATCCCATTAATTTCTTCTGGTTCTACTATATGCCAATTTATTTTTGGACTCTATCTCGTGCCTCTACTCTTTTATTTAAGGTGGGTCATTGGCAGGAAACGTTACAATTCAGTCCTTAGTTATAAGGTATCAAGTAGTGATCGTGGCTGAAGTATAAGAACAATTAGAAATCAAAGACCATAAAACATACTCTTAAATTTTGCAAACTGGAATTATAGACTCAATTTGGCATCATCTTTAATAGAATTATACACTGGGCAGCAATCATAATGATTTGTGAGGAACAAGAAAGTCAGGGTAATCAAATTCACTTTTATAATAAAACGAAGCAGCCAGGGGTTTGAGTGATAGTGATAAATGTAATAATTCTAGATGCAGCCATTCACAATGGCCACATTTCTGTGTCATATACTATAGCCTCTGTAAGATCGGAAAAAATGAAATAAAAATAGCTTACTTCAGAACTTTCCCAAGGGTCAGGTTAGCTTCACGAAATATTAAGTGAATCACAGGTGGATTTGTAGATAATGTGGACATGCTCTTCTCTAGGATATCTCATCAAACGAATTTTGAACGGTTAATCTTTAGATTTATAATTTTGTTTTTTGTTGTTGTTATTGTCAACATTTTTACCTGAAATCACTAGCAATAAAAAAGGTTCCTTTAAAAATACCCTGACCACAGAAGGAATTTAGAGAAAAAGGGCCATTATTGTTTGCTTGCGTTAATTTTGAGAATACCTTTCTCATGATCCAATTACTAAATGGTGTTAAAAAGAAAGTCTGAGGGGCGCCTGGGTGGCTCGGTCGGTTGGGCGTCCGACTTCGGCTCAGGTCATGATCTCACGGTCCGTGAGTTCGAGCCCCGCGTCGGGCTCTGTGCTGACAGCTCGGAGCCTGGAGCCTGTTTCAGATTCTGTGTCTCCCTCTCTAGAGCTCCTCCCCTGTTCATGCTCTGTCTCTCTCTGTCTCAAAAATAAATAACGTTAAAAAAAAAAAAGATTTAAAAAAAAAAAAAGAAAGTCTGAGGGGTGCCTGGGTGGCTAAGTCGGTTAAATGTCTGACTCTGGCTCAGGTCATGATCTCACGGTTGGTGGTTTCAAGCCCCGCTTTGGGCTCTGCCTGCTTCGGATTCTGTGTCTCCCTCTCTCCCTGCCCCTCCCCTGCTCACGCTCTGTCTCTCTCTCTCAAAAAATAAACATTTAAAAAATTTTTTTTAAAAAGGAAATCTGAGATGGTCACTATTTTTATGTTGTCTTATCTTTTAATCACCGAAAATATCATACACATACAAAGAAAACAGAACAATATAAAGAATCTCCACCTACCATTACTCAGTTTCAATAATTATAAACATTGTGCCATTCTTATAGTGTCTATACCTCGGCTGGTCCCACTTCCCACTCAATAATACTACCAACAATAATGATAATGACAACTACTTCATGGGTAAGAATAATGACTATTAGTATTACCATTATTGGCCTTCATTTGGGGTATAAGTTCCACACATTAAAAGGCATTGAAATGTCAGCTGAAAAATGGTGACAAATGGATACAGCTATGTAACCCACATCCATTGTGATACAGAACATCCCCTTCTCCCCAGAAAACATCCTTGTTTCCCTTCACAATTACAAGTCCCTCACTTCCAAAGACACTGTTCTCATTTTTCTCCTTAGTTTTGCCTGTTGTAGAATTTCTTATAATCACAGAATTTATTTTTTCAAAATATTTTGCACCAGCCTCTTTTCTTCAAACCATGCCTGAGACAATCATTCATGCTGTGGTGTGTATCAGTAATTAATTTTACTGCTAATCAGAATTCCACGGTATGGATATACCACAATTTGTTTATCTATTCTCTTCATGACAAATAACTTCCTAATTACTCCTTTAACCTCTTTTGACCTATTAATTAGTCTGAAATGTATTTTTTTATTTCTAAATATTTTGGATTTTTCCACTTTTTTATACTAACAAATGCTGATGATTTCTAACCTCATTTCATCATGGTTAGAGAATGTATCTTACAGTATTTCAATCTCTTGAAATTTGTGTATCAAGACATTTTTTAGAGGTCAGCATATGGTCTGTCTTGGTGAATGTTCCATATTCACTTGAAAAAAATGTCTGATCTTGTAATTGTTGACCATATTGTTAGAGGCCAACACGATTAATGGTGTCATTCACATTTTGTACATCATTACTGATTATTTTTGTCTACTTGTTCTGCTGAGAAGACCGTGTTGGAGTTTCCAACAGGACTTTTGGATTTGTCTATTTTTATTTTGTCCTTTCAGTTTTTCTTTCATGTAGTTTGAAACTCTGTTACTAGGACCATACATATTGTAAACTTTGTTTTCTTGATGTACTAATACTTTTATCATTTTCAATGTCCCTCTTTGCATTTTTTATAAAATTTGCTGTTTAGAAGTAGGTTTTCCACGACACATAATACAGCCCTTCCAGCTTTTTATTAGTACAGTCTTCATGACATATCTTTTTTGTGAATTCTAACTTTCAACTTGTTTGTATCTTTGTAATTAATGTTATGTCTCTTACAGACTATATATAGGTGGGCCTTGCTTCATTCATCAGATTAAAAATCTTTGCCTTTTAATTATAGCATTTAGTCATTTATATTTAATGCAATTATTAATATATTTCAATTAGGGCCACTATTTTACTATTTGTTTTCATTTGGCTTTAATGGTTTTTTGTTCCTTTGTTGGCTTTCTGGTTTCATTTAGGATAATTCAATTCTTTTTTAGTATTTTGTTTTGATTTCTCTATTAGAATTTCAGTGCTTTGTGCTATTTTTCAAGTAGTTACTCGAAAGTTTACATTATGAATCTTTAAATGGACATAATCTACTTAGTGTTAACTCTGTACTATTTCACACTAATTTATGTTGCTACAGTATGGTTATATTTACATTTGTTCTTTGTGCTATTCTTGCTATATATGCTACAACTATTCCCATTATAAATCCTTCAACATGTTACAATTATTGGTTTGTTAAAGAAATTAAGAAAATAAATTATATGTGTGTGTATTTACATATTTTGAAATTTTTAAATGTTTGACTACATGTTTACATTTCTGGTGATCTTCATGCCTTCCTATAGATCCAAGTAACTATCTTCTGTGTAATTTCTTTCCAGTCTGACAAGCTTCTATTACCATTTCTTGTCTGTTTCTGTTTAATCTTCAAGAGTACATACTCCTCCATTTTCTGTCTGATTTTGGCAGCTCTCTCAGTGACTTCAAATTGTTGGGGGCTTAGAGGGCGTTGTGGAATGGGGCAGATTTGATAATTGTTACCTGTAGCTGGCTTAGTTGGATCAAGCCCCTCCAGCATCAGCAGAAGCTAAACTCCCTATGGTTTATGTTTTAATACGCTAAATAGTAGTCCTAGTCATTCATTAAAGAAACACTTATTCAGACTTTAAAATGTGCTGGACATTAACAAAAGTAAAGCTTTATACATAGAATTCCAAGTGACTTGATATGATTAGAAAAGAGGGCAAATTGGGGAGAGTGGAGAGCAGTCTGTGATAAAAATAGCCATGTAAACATACATGTATTCTACCTTGTGGGTTATAAGGATCTGTGGATAGAATTTAAACAAAAGAGAAATACAAGCAGATGGGGGTTTTTGAAAGACCAATGGTATGGATAAAGAAATTTATAGAGCAAAGCCTATGGGTGAAAAGATCAATTGGAATCCTTAAGGAATTCATGTGGATTTAAAGAGAAGGAGAGAAAACCAGAAAAGCAGAAGGCAGAATTTGGGGACTGATTTGGATACTGAGAGTATACAAAAGTGATGTGACAGAAGGTACTGATCCCAAGTTTGGTCATTAAAAAAATTAACTTAAAAGAACTAACTTAAATTCTGAATATCTGTTTCTGCTAAGCCTTACTGATATGGTGGCCTAAACATGGTAGTGCATTTCCCTGACATTTCTAACAACAGTTCCTGTCATCTGCTGTGTGCAGGGGACACGAAGCAAGCAGGGACTCAGACATCTCGTAAGATCAGAAGCCCAGTATCTCAGATGTTAGGAATGCTTCCCTGGAGTAGTGGTTCTTAATCAGGATGCACATAAACACCAAGAGAGTTTTTAAAAATCCTGATATCTAAGTCCCACCCAGAGAGGCTGAAGTAACTGTTCTGTGGCTTGGCTTGGGTATTGGAATTTTTAAACCAGTGGTTGTCAAACCTCACTGGGCATTACAATCACCTGGAGGACTTGTTCAAACAAAGATGCCTAGGCCCCACTCCCAGAGTTTCTGATTTAGCAGGCTTAGAGCAGGGCCTGAGAATTATTACTTCTAGAAAATTCTCAGGTGCTGCTGATCTGGGGTCCACATTTTGAGAACCACCGTCTTAGAGAAGTTCCCAAAGAGCAGCTAAAATTACACAATACCACACATACATGTTAGGAATAAAGATTGCTTTGATTGATATGAAAATAAATAGAAAAAAGTTTTCCACTCCATTGGGTAAAAGTTTAAGTGATATAAACCAAGAGGATTACAAAATGCCCAATAAAGATACAGAAGGATTGGTTAAATAATATAAAATTCAAGAGCCCATAATTTTAAAGAGTTGGATGTTACCTGTCTAGGTGATTAAGAGAGAATTGTATAAACGATCTTTAAAAGAATGATACTAAATGCTCTTATCTTCTACAGAGAGCAATTCAAGGTGAAATTTATTCTGAGATGCTGATAAATTATTAGATCAGTATTTTTTCTCAAGGATGGTAATTAAACAAAGCTTACCAAGATTGCTTCTGGGGTAGGGTATTTATGTATCTTAATTCTAGAATGAGTTGAATATAGTTTTTTCCCAGAATGTGTGCCTGTGACATCTGCATTTTCTACCTTCATTTTTGCCCACTGCTTGCCCTTTTGTTCTGTCTACACGATTTGGGGATTGGGTCCAAGATGGTGATGTTGGAATACCCTGAACTCTCCTCCTTCACAGAACACGTGAAATTACACCTATTTACAGAGCAATTCTTCCTGAGGAAGAACTGAGGGCTCACTGAACAGCTTCTGCACAACAAAAGACAGAATGGCAAAGAGAACAGCAGGAGAGGCAGAGACCCGGTAACAAAGGGAACCCCCAAGGCCAACTCCACAAACTGCCCTAGGGAGGGACAGTACTGAGAGAACTATTCCTCCACCCTTAAGCACAGGAAAACAAAGCCTCCTGAGGAGATCAACTAGCATACAAAAAAGCCAGCCCTACAACTCTGCCAAATGGCAGGGGAGCTGCTGGAACTCTCTCTACGTGGGAGGGCCTAACACACAGGGTTTTGACCCACCTTGAAAGCACACCACCTGGGTTCTCTACCCAGCCTGCTGCCTCAGTGGGCCCTGGGCCCCTAGCCTGCACCAGCCCTAGCAGTCCCACCAAGGTGGCCAGGAAGTGGTACACACACCCAAACATCCCGTGGTAGCGCTCACTACAGTTCCAGCCGTTGTGCCAAGGGGACACAGGTGCAAACCACCTTAGAGCACTCGAGGCCCACACCACGTTGACTTCAGACAGCTTGCTAGGGCACTGTTAGCACAGACGATTCCAGAATTTGGACTTCAAACAAATCATCCTGACTCTCTGCTCCAAATCCAGCCACTCTGACAGGACGACCCCTGCACTGAGTGCCCCGGGACAGCCCAACTTGCACTCACTTCAGCTTTAGCTGTCCCACCAGATCAGCCTCTGCTGGAAGAGTCCTGGGAAACCCCGGCCTGCAACCACTTCAGCTTCAGGGCACGTTTTGTGCAGAGAGCCCAGGAACCACACTGGCCCACATCCACTTTAGCTTCAGCTGTCCTGCGGGACGACCCCTGTACACAGCACCCCAGGACACCTCACCCTATACCCTGCTTTGGCTCTAGCCTCCCCTCCAGGACATCCTCTCTGCAGAGAACCCTGCGTCCCTCTGGCTTGCATCCACGTTAGTTTCAGTTATCCTGCCAGGGCACCCTCTCCAGAGAGAGCCCCAGGACGTGCCGGCTGGCATACCACCTCAACCCCAGATACCCCATCCGGGCACACCCTGCACAGAGTACCCAGGACACCCCAGCTCGCACCCCTTTCAGCTCCAGCTGTCCTGTCGGGATGCGCTCAGGACGCAGAAGCCCAGGATACCTCGGTCTATATCAGCTTCAGTTTCAGTCCTTCTGGCAGGGCACCTGTTGCACGGAGAGCTACGGGATCTCCTGGCTTTCACCCACTTCATCTTCAGCTATCCTGCTGAACCCCAGGACACCACAGCCACACCACACTTCAGCTCCAGCCACCCTGCCAGGGTGCCCTCTGCATGGAGAGCCCCAGGAAACCTTGGATGGCACTTACTTCAGCTTCAACTATCCTACCAAAATTCCTTCTCCAAGTAGGGTGTCGGAACACCCCAGCCTGCACCCACTTTAGCTTTAGCTGTCCTGCCAGCACACCCACATCCTGCATGGAGAGGCCAGGGATCACAGTGGCTTGTGCCCACTTCAACTTCAGTGGAGTTTATCAACACTAAATCAGCCTTACAAGAAATATTAAAAGGGCTTCTTTAAGTGGAAAAGAATTGGCCATAATTAGATATAAGAAAATTATGAATAAAAAGACATAAAATATGATAGCATGTCTATGATATGTGGAGGGAGTAAAAAAAAATGAAAAAAGGTTTTTTTTAGTGTTTAGGGGTGCCTGGGTGGCTTAGTCAGTTAAGCATCCTACCCTTAGTTTCAGCTCACGTCATGTCTCACAGTTCGTGAGTTTGAGCCTCGCGCCAGGATCTGCACTGACTGTGCAGAGCCTACTTGGGATTCTCTCACTCTCTCTCAAAATAAATTAATAACCTTTAAATATTTTTTTTTTACATTTATTCATTTTTGAAAGACAGAGACAGACAGAGCACAAGCAGGGGTGGGGCGGACAAAGGGGGGGTGGGACACAGAATCTGAAGTAGGCTCCGGGCTTTGAGCTGTCAGCACAGAGCCCGACGCAGGGCTTGAACTCACGAACCATGAGATCATGACCTAAGCTGAAGTGGGATGCTCAACCGACTGAGCCACCCAGGTGCCCTCCTTTAAATATGCTTAAATGTAAATGACCATCAACTTAGTATTATAGATTGCTATATTCTTAGGATGTTATATATGAGCCTCATGATAACCACAAACTCAAAATCTGTAATAGATACACAAAACTTAAAGAAAAGGAAAACCAAACATAACACTACAGAAACTCATCAATCACAAAGAAAGAGAGCAAAAGGCAAAGAAAGGAACACAGAAGAACCAGAAGAACAAGCAGAAACAATGAACAAAACGGCAAGTCAATACCTATCAATAATTACTTTAAATGTAAATGGCCTACATAATCCAATCAAAGACACAGGGAATAGATTAAAAAAACAAAACAAAACAAAAAAACACCAAGACACATCTATATGCTGCCTACAGGAAATTCATCTCAGACCTATAGACAAATACAGACTGAAAGTAAAGGGATGGAAAAATATTAACCCTGAAAACGGTGCCACAACAACAACAAAAATCTAGGATAGCAATACTTATACCACACAAAATAAACTTTAAAACAAAGACTATAGCAGACAAAGAAGAGTGTTACATAATGATAAAAGGATAAATCCAACAAAAGGATATAGCAATTACAAACATTAATGCATCCAACATCGCAGCACCTAACTACACACAACAAATATTAATGGACATAACAAGAGAAACCAATGGTAATACAATAATAGTAGGGGACATTGACACCCCACTTACATCAATGGATAGATCACACAGACATAAAATCAACCAAGAAACAATGTCTTTGAATGACATGGTCTACCAGATGTATAAGATATATACAGAACACTGAAGCCCCAAACAATAAAATACACGTTCTTTTAATGTGCACATGAAACATTCTCCAGAATAGATCATATGTTATATCACAAAACAAGTCTCAAGAAATTTTAAGACTGAAATCATAACATGCATCTTTCCTGACTACAACAGTATTAAATTAGAAATAAATCATAAAAAAAAAACAAAAACATGCAGAGACTAAACAACATGACACTAAACAACAAAATGGATCACCAAAGAAATCAAGAATAAATTTTAAAAAATACATGGAGACAAATGAAAATGAAAACACAGGGATCCAAACTCTTTGGGAAACAGCAAAAGCAGTTGTAAGAGGGAAATATATAGAAATACAGGCTTACCTCAAAAAATAAGAAAAAGCTCAAGTAAACAATCCAAACTTTCACCCAGAACAAACAAAACCCAAGATCAGTAGAAAGAAAGAAAGAAAGAAAGAAAGAAAGAAAGAAAGAAAGAAAGAAAGAAGATGAGAGCAGAAGTGAATGACACTGAGAATAAAAAAATCAATAGAAAAAAAAAATCAATGAAACCAAGTGCTTGTTCTTTGAAAACATGAACAAAATTGATACACTCTTAACCAGACTCAGCTAGAAAAAGAGTAAAAGGGTCCACATAAATAAAATCAGAAAGAAAAGAGAAATAACAGACACCACAGAAATAAAAAGGATTATCAGAGAATACTGCAAAAATTATATGCCAACAAATTGGACAATCTAGAAGAAATAAATTATTAGAAACATACAATGTTCCAAAACTAAATCTAGGAAGAAATAGAGAATTTGAACAGACTAGGTACTAATAACAAAACTGAATTAGTAATCAAAAAACTCCCCCAAAAAAGAAGTCCAACACCACATGGATTCACAGGTGAATTCTGCCCAATATTAAAAGAAAAGTTAATAGCTAGTCTCCTAAAAATATCACACACACACAAAAAAAATAAGTGGCAGCTGGGTGGCTTAGTTCCTTAATCATGTGACTCTTGGTTTAGGCTCAGGTCATGATCTCACAGTTCATGAGTTTGAGCCCTGCATCGGGCTCTACTCCAGTGGCTGGCATGGAGACTGCTTGGGATTCTCTCTCTCTCCATCTCTGCCCCTTCCCTTCTCTCTCTCTCCAAGTAAATAAACATTTTTTTAAATAAATAAATAAGAAAGGAAAGCTTCCAAATTCATTATATAAGTTACCCTGGTTACACCAAACCCGACAAAGACACACACAACACACACACACACACACACACACACACACACACACACACAAACACTGAAGAAAGCCTCAGGCCAATATCCCTGATGAGCACCGATGCAAAAATCCTCAAAATATTAGCAAAGTGAATTCAACTACACATTAAAAGGACCATTCACCAAGATCAAGTAGAATCTATTCTGAGTATTCAAGGATGGCTTACTATTTGCACATCAATAAACATGATATACCACATCAACAAAACAAAGGACAACAATCATATGATCATCTCAATAAATGCATGAAAAAAGCATGTCACAAAAGTCAACATCTGTTCATGATAAACACTCTCAACGAAGTGGGTTTAGAAAAAATAGGTCTCAACATAAGAAAGATCATATATGAAAAAAACCACAGCTAACATATTCAATGTTGAAAACTGAGAGCTTTATCTTTATGATCAAAGACAAGACAATGATGTCCATTCTTGCCACTTTTATTCAACCTAGTACCAGAAGTCCTAGCGAAAGCATTCACCCAAGAAAAAGAAATTAGAGGCATCCATACTGGTAAAAAGGAAGCTCAACTATACTTTTTGCAGATGACATGATACTACATATGGAAAGCTTTAGAGTACCCAAAAACTATTAGGCCTGATAAATGAACCCAGTAAAGCTGCAGGATACAAAATTAATAACCGCATATTGGTAGTGTTTCTCTACACTAACAATAAAGAGGTGAAAGAGAAATTAAAGAAAATAATTCCATTTCCAATTTCATAAAAAGAATAAAATATCCTGGAATAATCTTAACAAAGGAGGTAAAAGAAGGTACCTGGGTGGTTCAGTAGGTTAAGCATCTGACTTGATTTCTACTCAGGTCATGATCTCACAGTTCATGAGTTAGAACCCCACATTGTGCTGACATTGTGGAACCTGCCTGGGATTCTCTTTTCCCCTCTCTCTGCCCTCTACCACTTGCATTCTCCCTCTCCCTCTCTCTCTCTGTCCCTCAAAAATAAATAAACATTAAAAATAAAACTTAATAAGGGCACATGGGTGGCTCAGGCAGTTAGGCACGGTCATGATCTTGCAGGTTGTTAGCTCCAGCCCCACGTCAGGCTCTGTGCTGACAGCTCAGATCCTGGAGCTGCTTCAGATTCTATGTCTCCCTCTCTCTCTGCCCTTCCCTTGCTCACACTTTGTCTCTCTCAGAAGTAAACATTAAAGAAAATTTTTAAAAATTTTCTAAACAAACAAACAAAAACTTAACCAAGGAGGTAAAAGACCTGTACTCTGAAAACTATAAAATACTGATGAAAGAAATTAAAGATGACACAAACAAATGGAAAGATATACTATGCCCACATGTTAGAAGAATTAATATTGTTAAAATGTCCAGACTACCAAAAGCACTCTACAGATTCCATCAAAATACCAGCAGCATTTTTCACAGAACCAGAACAAATAATATTGAATTTGTGTGGAAGCACAAAAGACCTCGAATAGCCAAAGAAATCTTGAGAAAGAAAAACAAGGCTGGACGTACCACAATTCCATATTTCAAGATATACTACAGAGCTGTAGTAGTCAAAACAGTATGGTACTGGCATAAAAACAGACACACAAATCAAGAGAACAGAATAGAGAGCCCAGAAATAAACCCATTCTTATATGGTCAATTAATCTATGTCAATGGAGGCAAGAACACACAGTGGGGAAAAGACTTTCTCTCCAATAAATGGTGCTGGGAAAAGTGGATAGCTACCTGTAAAGGAATGGAACTAGACCACTTTCTAATGCCACACACACACACACACACACACACACGCGTGTGTGTGTACACACACAAAATGAAGACCTAAATGTGTGTTGTGAAACCAAAAAAGTCCCAGAAAAGAATACAGGCAGTAACTTCTCTGACACTGGCCATAGCAACATTTTTCTAAATATATCTCTAAGGCAAGAAAAACCAAAGCAAAAATAAAGTATTGGGACTACACTAAAACAAAAAGCTTTTGCACAGTGAAGCTAACCAACATCAAAATAAAAAGGCAATCTGCTGAATGGAAGAAGATAATTGGAAATGACATATCTAATAAGGGGTTAATATCCAAAATACATAAGGAACTTATTCAACTCAACACCAAAAACAACAACAACAACAACAAAATCTGATTAAAAACGGGTCGAGGAGTTGAACAGACATTTTTTCAAAGACGACATAAAGATGGCCAACAGACACATGAAAGGAAGCTCATCACTCAACCACAGGGAAATGCAAATAAAAACCACAATGAGATATCACCTTACACTTGTCAGACTGACAAAAACAAAAAACAAACAAAGAAATAACAGGTGCTGGCGAGGATGTGGAGAAAAGGAATTTTTGTGTACTGTTGGAAGGAATGTAAATTGGTGCAGCCACTGTGGAAAACAGTATAGAGGCTCCTTAAAAAATTAAAAATATAGGGGCGCCTGGGTGGCGCAGTCGGTTAAGCGTCCGACTTCAGCCAGGTCACGATCTCGCGGTCCGTGAGTTCGAGCCCCACGTCAGGCTCTGGGCTGATGGCTCGGAGCCTGGAGCCTGTTTCCGATTCTGTGTCTCCCTCTCTCTCTGCCCCTCCCCCGTTCATGCTCTGTCTCTCTCTGTCCCAAAAAAAAAAAAAAAAAAAAAAAAAAAAAGTTGAAAAAAAAAAAATTAAAAAAAAAAAATTAAAAATATAAATACCATATGATCCAATAATTGTACTACTGGGTATGTACCCAGTAGGAGAAGACACTAATTCAGAAAGATATATGCAGCCCTATGTTTTCTACAGCATTAATCGTAACAGCTAAGATACAGAAACAAGTGCCCATTGGTAGATGAATCACTAAGGAAGAAGTGGTATATATACACAGAAAAGTGGCATATGTATGTATAACGTAATATATAACATACGTATAATGTGATATTCCATAGCCATAAAAAGAAATGAGATTGTGCCTTCTATGACAACATGGATGAAGCTAGAAGGTGCCAAGTCAGATCACGAATGGCAAATCCCACATGATTTCACTCACGTGTGGAATCTAAAAAACAAACAAACAAATAAACAGCAAAAAGTAGAATCAGATGTATAAATACGTGGAAGAAACTGATGGCTCCCAGAGAGGAAGGGTGTGGGGGGATGGCCAAAATGGGTGAAGGGGAGTAGGAGACACAGGCCTCTAGTTATGGAATGAATAAGTCACAAGAATAAAAGTCACGGCATAGGGAATATAGTCAATGATATCGTAATAGCGTTGTATGGTGACAGATATTAGCTACGCTTGTGGCGAGCACAGCATGACGTGCGGAGAAGTTGAATCGCTAGGTTGTACACCTGCAACTAATGTAACAGTGCGTGTCAACTGTACTCAAACAAAAAAATTTAATTTTTTACATTAAAAAATAAATGAATTTAGGAGCTCAGATTATATAGAGGAAAGGAGTGAGAAGGCAAAAGCTGGGAAAATTTTTTCAAAATTATAAAATCCATGCTATATTTTTCTGCCAATCAATAACTTGAAAGGAATTTTTATTTATCAGTACAATTTTTGTCATAATTAATTAACAGACATCCAGAATTAGTAGTGCCTTCTTAGATATGACTATCATTTTTAAACACAACAGTCTGTGGATTTCTCTCAAAATAAATAGTATTTTAATAAACAGATAACAATGAAAAACATATAAGAGAAACTATAATTATTCATGTATGTTGTCAACTCTCAAAGACCTATTCAAACACAAATGGCAAGTGATGTTTATCCGTAGTTTTTTTATAGTGTTCTTTCAGGAAAGAAGCATTTCCTGTTATTTCTTTGGCAGTTTATCTGTATCCTAAAACATACTAAGTATGGGTGAAGTCATTCTAATTTAAAACAAGTATATATCTGTATGTATGCCATTTTGTTATAATGACATTCCTATCTACACCTCATTGTTTTCTTTACAACTAAAACCTCAAAAATAAACTGCTAGAGAATGGATAGGTACGTGTATCCTAACAAACTGGAGGTTGTAGTTCAACACAAGGAACCACTTGATGGGTTACCAGTACTGACCGTTGATAAAGTCATTCACTCGGTCCTGACATTTATTTCGCACAATTTTTATTGTCACCTGCCTAGTCACTTTTTTCATCTTACTTCCCTAAGTTTATTTTCTTATTAACTGACTTTAATTTACCTTCTGTTTCTAAATTATCAAGTGACATAAATTCCATTAGAAAAAAAAGTGAGAAAATAAATTACGGGTGGACAGATGGAGGTCTGTCCAGATGGATGGTCCTACTACAGATAAGAAATGGTGAGTCATACAAGAGGGGAGAGGAGAAAAGGAGGAAGCAAGGGAGGAGGGAAGAGGAAGAGAAGGAGGGAGAAAGGAAAGCTGAAGGAGAGAAGGAAAGAAAAGATTTCCATCAGTCACTTTGGGTAATAAAACCTTTGCACTGGATTCAAGAAATGCCATCTAAAAGATCGAGTTGCGTGTCTAATACCTTAGTTTATTGTTGCAACAAACAAACTTGGGCAGGAACCAAAAGTACTGCTCGCCCTCTTATCCTCAATTCTCAGCAGATCCAAAATTTAACTTATTTTCCCTACTTCCCTATTTTTTCGTCTGGTTCTTCTGTCCTCACTGTACCCCATATAATGAGATGATTAGAATAATGCAAAATATTTTGAAGACCGTCATAGGAGTTTTGAAGAACAGAGTAAATTCAGGCAAATTACCATTTCTCACCCAGTTTCCTCACTAGATTGCTAGGATAAAATGAGATAATACTTGTGAAAACTCTATTTCCCTGCCTTTCACACAGGAGCTGTTCAGCAAATAAAAGTGTCTTTACTTCCTGTTACAGTCACAAGCCTATTGTTTTTTAACCTAAAAACTACAGAATGTAATTCCTTGTCATCAGTCACCTACGTTGCTGGAAAAATTTATTATCCTGTTTCTCTACCTCAATCTCATTCTGTCTACCTCTCAACACACCTTTACCCTAGCTGAATAATGGTAATAATTCATTCTCCCCAACGCTCTTCTCACGGTGTCAAGCGTTTCTGTGTAAAGCCTGTCAGTGGGTGGTCACTGCAACCAGGTGAATAAAATTTACATTTCATCTCAGATGTGTTTTCCATTTCGGCCAACTCCAATCTGGTCTCCCCACCCTCCCATTCTGACAGGCCCTCTTACTTTCCCTCTATACACATCTCCATCTAGCTACCTGAGAACTCTCTCTTCTCTGGGCCATCCACATCATCCAGAAGCATTTTTCTACACTTGTCCCTATTGCCTGGTTTCCCCCTCTCTCCTCAACCGACTGTGCAATATGACCTATGCTTCCAACAGGTCACCAAAATATTTTAGTCAGGCCGGCGGAGGGTCCAGTGAGTGTTCCTCAGAACTCAGCTTACTGTCTTTTTTTTTTTTTTTAAGTTTATTTATTTATTTTGAAAGAGAGAGAGAGAGAGAGCAAGACCAAGCAGGGGAGACGAGAGAAGAGACAGAGGCTCCCAACCAGGGTCCACACTGTCAGCATAGAGCCCAACACGGGGCTTGATCCCCTGAACTGTGAGGACGACTGGAATGGAAA
Source organism: Neofelis nebulosa (assembly GCF_028018385.1). Classification (NCBI taxonomy): domain Eukaryota; kingdom Metazoa; phylum Chordata; class Mammalia; order Carnivora; family Felidae; genus Neofelis; species Neofelis nebulosa. The sequence goes on along the minus strand of NC_080784.1, from coordinate 9,037,148 downwards.
TCAAGAGTCGGACACTTAACTGACTGAGTCACCCAGGCGCCCCGTCTTTCTTTCTTGGCAGGACTGACGCTGCTCGTGGACACCTCTGTGTCAACATACTCTCCTCTCTTGATCTGACAACCCAGTCGCCTAGCTTTCTAATTTATAGGCCACCCCTCACACTCCTTACACCTGGTCCTCTTCAGCTTTCCTATCTTGCTGAAGGATCCATCATCAATCCAATGGTGAAAACCAAAACCTGAGATCCAGCCCTCAAACTTTTCTCTGGTTCATTCTAATGCTCACTAAAACAGAAACTCTTTTGAATCAGTAAAGCTCTTGTGAATTCATCCACGTATTTTTGGTTCTGCTGCTACTATCCTAGTTCAACTTCTGGCCTTTTCTTGACTGACCTGTCATAATTGTACCCTGTACCCTCTTATCTGTTCATAAACACTCCCATTCCATTTTTAGCACTGTAGTAAGGATATTAATTTAAAAGTAGAAGGCTGATGATGTCACTATATCATCATGAAGCCCAAATCGGCATTATGAGATCTGGCTGAGAAGTCATAAGCCATCTGCTGGAAAGTAATGAATCCATGCAGTTCAAAAGAAACTGCAGGTATAATACCCCCACTGATAAAGGAGTTTCAAAAGAACCACAATAGCCAAAGAGAATTGTCTCTTTTTAATGTACAGCATAGGGAATATAGTCAGTAATATTGTAATGTCTTTGTATGGTGACAGATGGTAACTACACTTATCACAGGGACCATTCTAGAATGCATAAAAATATCCAATCACTAAGATGTACCCTTGAGCTAGAATACTGTATGTCAATTATACCTCAATAAACAATTGCCATGTATATACCGTACCCCCAAAATACAATTTGTATACTCACATTTCTGAAGTTTATAAAAAATGAATTATTAGGTATTCTCTTGTGAGTTGCTTTTCTCACTCAATATTATGTTTGCAAGGTTTGTGCATATTGATGTACATATTTGTAATCCATCCATTTTAACTGCTATATAGAACTCCATTTTCTGGAGACCTATAATTTATCTATCATTTCTACTTTTGATGGAGGTTTGAATTATTTTCTAGTTTTGTTTTGTGACTATGGAATAAAGCTAAGAACATCGAGGGAAAAAAAGATCCACAACAGCCAAAGAAAGTTAACTCTTAACGTTCTCCAAGCTCAGAGAATGGTGAAGGTAGACCATCAGGGCACAAATTGAGAAATACGTTTCCTCCTTTTATCTTCTTATCTTCTTCCCCTTCCCTTATACTCAGAAGCATCAGAACTGCAGCTTGCAAGAAGAAGGCAGGGGACCAGCCACCGAAAGCAACTGCACTCACCTCTTTCTCTCTATTGGCAGTAAGACTGTGTAACAAGACTAGGAGGGAGGGCTGCAATTTCTAATAAAGACAGAAATTCTCTGAATTGGAGTCATGAATTACAGCATGCAGACTGCTTCTATGTCTAGAAGAAGCTGGAAGGCTTTTTATCACCTAAAAAGATCAGAAAACTTATTGGGCCTGACTTAATTTTCATGCAACTGGCAGGAGTCAGTTTAAGAATGTCGTCATGAAAAACCTTGGGTTCTTTTCTAATTATACACGATGAATCTTTCCCGTTCAATGCACCAGTCCAGGGAGATAAAATATGCAGAACTTAGTGACTGAGTGGCAAGTGAACAGGAGGAATCAGGAACCGTGGACGTGGAAGTTGCAGGTCCAGCACCTGTCTTGTGAGCAATTGGACGACCTTGAGATAGAAGCCTTGAGATGAATAGCAAAGCGGAAAGACTGACTGACTCCATGGCCCTGATGAATGTACTGCCACCACATCAGCCCTATTCTTCTCCCCTATAGGCCCATATTTCATAAGAAAATGTATGCATGTTTGCACATATATCTTCCTTTTTTTTTTTTAATTTTTTTTTCAACGTTTTTTATTTATTTTTGGGACAGAGAGAGACAGAGCATGAACGGGGGAGGGGCAGAGAGAGAGGGAGACACAGAATCGGAAACAGGCTCCGGGCTCCGAGCCATCAGCCCAGAGCCCGACGCGGGGCTCGAACTCACGGACCGCGAGATCGTGACCTGGCTGAAGTCGGACGCTTAACCGATTGCGCCACCCAGGCGCCCCTGATTTTTTAACTAGATTGATATACATACCAGTCTTTCCAGGAAAATATAGGTTTACATCCATTGTTACAGTGTAATTGTTGCTAGAACCTGTTTTGTTCTCAAAGGGGTCTTATTTCTTAGACAATATACATGGCACACATAACAGAGATTAACGATGCGTGGAACAAAAACTAATATAAGTGTAAGGAGAGATGGACAAACCCAGATGGAGGCACCCTTGTCCCTCTTGTGATAACTCAGAACAGGTAGACAGAAAGTCAGAAGGGACATAGGAAAACTGAACAACACTGTCAATCGGTTTGACCTAATTGACATTCATAGAAAATTCACCATGCCACAGAATATACATTATTTTCAAGGGCACATGGAACATTTAGCAACTTAGAGCATATTCCACGCAAGAAAACAAAGGTTAATAAATTTTAAAAAATCAAGCCATACAAACTACTTTCTGTGTTCACAGTATAAATTAGGGATAACAGAAAAATTTCTGGAGTACCTGTATTTGAAACTTACATGACACAATTATAAATAATCTATGAGCCAAAGAAGAAACCAAAAAGCAAACTAGAAAGTGCTTTTCCCTGAATAAAAATAAAAGTACACGTACCAAAATTTGTGGTATGCTGCTAAAGAAGTATGCACTTAGAAATTTATAGCACTAAAGCTATATTATAAAAGACAAAATGTCTGAAATCAATGACATATTTTATCTTAGGAACTTAAAAAAATACAATAAACCCAACCCACACATAAGAAAATAATGAAGAGTAGAATCAATGAAATAGAAAAATTTTAGAAAAATCAATGAAATAAAAAGTTGCTTCTTCGAGAGATCAATGAAATTGATTAGCCTGTACCCAGACTGATCACAAAAGAAAGGGAAACAGAGAGGGGGAAGACACAACCACTGATATCAGGAACAAGAGAGGTAACATCAGGACAGACTCTACACATACTCAAAGGAATAAGGAAATGTGAAAATTTTATGTCAATAAATGCAACGACTTAAAATGAAAGAAATCCACGAAAGGTACAACTACCAAAGCTCATTCAAGAATAAGTCAATAAATTAAGGAGACATATACTACATAAATGGAATTTACAGTTAAAAAGTCTTACCACAAAGAAGATTCAAGGTCCAGATGGTATCAACCGTGAATTCTATCAAATCTTTAAAAAAGATGGGGTGCCTGGGTGGCTCAGTCGGTTGAGCGGCCGACTTCGGCTCAGGTCATGATCTCGCTGTCCGTGAGTTCGAGCCCCATGTCGGGCTCTGTGCTGACGGCTCAGAGCCTGGAGCCTGTTTCCGATTCTGTGTCTCCCTCTCTCTGACCCTCCCCTGTTGATGCTCTGTCTCTCCCTTTTTCAAAAAAATTAATTAATTAATTAATTAATTAAAAAAAAAAAAGAAACAATACTTTTACTCATTTGTTTTGCTTCTTAAATTCCACATGTATGTTGTGCACCCGAAACTAACACAAATAAAAATTAAGAAAACAAATAATATCAACTGTATGCAAACACTTGGAATTATTCCAGCACAAAACAGGTTGATTTAATATTTGAAAATCAATCAGTTTAATTCATCATATTAAGCAGCTGAGAAAGAAAGCTCATGCAAGTTTTTGTCCCTTGTCACATCAAGATCTTGACAAGAATGTTCATAAAAACTTTGTTTGTAATAGCCAAAAACTGGAACAACACAAATTCATCAAGAGGCGAATGGATAAACAATTATGGTACATCTGTACAATGGAATACTAATCAGCAAAAAAAAAAAAAAAAGAAAGAAAGAAAGAAAGAGAAAAAGAAAAAGAAAAAGGAATAAACTTTTCATGTACTCAACAACATGGGTGAATTTAAAAATTATTATGCTGGATAAAAGCGGTCAGACCTAAAAGTGTACATACTATATGGCTTCAGTTATATAAAATTCCAGAAAATTCAAACTAACATATATATATATATATATATATATATATATATATATATATATATATAACAGGAAACAGTTCAATAGTTGCCTGGAGATGGGGGAACAGAAGGAGGAGACATGAGGAAACCTACAAGGGTGATAGGTATGTTCACAACATTGATCATGGTGATTGTTGCATGGATGTGCACATAGGCCAAAATTTATCAAATTCCATGTTTTAGATATGTGCAGTTTATTGTATGTCAGTTACATCTTTATAAGGCAGTTAAAATAATAAATGAATAGATAAGTTTCTGTCTCAAATTCCTTGCTCACTTACTTAAATTCAATAAACTCTTGCGCTAGGTGATACAATAAAGACACTGATGAATGAGATTCAGTCTCTACATAGAAGCTGGTTAGCATTAAACGTGAGGGCCAAGGCAGCGGCAGATACAATTTTTATCAGATTGTGATTTGGAGGAGGTTAGAAAGGAAGAATGGGAAGGAGGTAGAGAAGGGAAGAAGGAGAATGAGCAGGAGAAGAAGAAGCATCTGTGCTTTGATTACCCAGGGTAACACGAGGCTCACTTATTGTTCAAGCATATACTAAGTATTTATAATATTCCAGGCACCATGCTCATCACTAAGAAAATACCCTCACTAAGTAAAATGTATGAGATAAACACACATTTAGATCATGAAATTTACAAAAATAATGGCACACAAAAGAGGAAAGAAAGAATTCATTCTGATGGCTTAGATAGGAATGTCTGACCATGACCACGACGATGAAGAAATAAACAAATAAAAATAAAAACATTTCGGTGAGCGTTAAGACTGGAAAACATTGCTCCTCTTATGGAAATAAGAGGAAAAATGTGCTTTGGTGAGACAGTTTCTCTGGTGTGACTGAGAAATGAAAATCCGTCTAGTATGGTTGGCAAATAGGACCCACAACAGAAAAGAAACAGGAAATTAAGCTAGAAATGTGGGGCTGTCATGATATTGTGAAAAAAACCGCATCCCACAGTAAGCACTTTGGAATCAATTCTGTAAGCATGTGGCTATTTAAAAATGACAGCATGACGACCAATTGTTCTAATCAACTGAGATGGTTCACAAGTAATCTGTTAATTATAATGATCGTATCACTCATGTTTGTAAACAATAGTTTTAAAAAGTCAATCATTGGGGCGCCTGGGTGGCGCAGTCGGTTAAGCGTCCGATTTCAGCCAGGTCACGATCTCGCGGTCCGTGAGTTCGAGCCCCGCGTCGGGCTCTGGGCTGATGGCTCAGAGCCTGGAGCCTGCTTCTGATTCTGTGTCTCCCTCTCTCTCTGCCCCTCCCCCGTTCATGCTCTGTCTCTCTCTGTCCCAAAAATAAATAAAAAACATTGAAAAAAAAATTTTTTTTTTAAATAAAAAGTCAGTCATTATTTTCCCACTGATAAATCATACTTAGCAACTAGCTTTCCAAAATTCTTTGACAAGCATGAGGGTTGGATGTGCAATCACAATTGCTGGGTGGTGGAATTTCAATAATCTTTAGGAATCACAGGAAAGTGTCACAAAAGTGAACTATGCACACGGGTATCACAGCTGGACAATTACATGTGTGAATATATACATACGCATAAAGAGAAAGAGGAATCACTGGGATCAACAATGGGGGGCAAGTTCAAAATCAGGTAGAAAAATTCTAAGACACATCAGGAAAGGATGAATAGATGGAATGAATAACAAGAAAAGTTAACACAAATGAAAATAAAGGTAGAATGTCAACATCTGTGTACAACATGTTCTAGAAAAACAAGGGGAAAAACAGCTTGTATAAATTATTTGAAGACATATGACCCATTATTCAGCAAAAATTACCCCCCCATACATACAAACATGAACTCAGATCAAGAAAACCCAAAGCGTGCCAAAGAAGTTACAAATAAATCACTATGGACACTTACAGGGAAATTTAATAATAGCAAAGACAAATGGACCATTCTAAGTTTTCTGACAAGAAATGGCAGATCATCTAAGAAGGAAAAGCACCACAGCAGTACTCATCAAGTGACAGTAAATAGGAGGCAGTGCTTAATCTCCTGGTCTGGAGCCACCTGCTTTGAATCCAGGATCTGTCAAACACTAGCACTAGCTTTAACATTAAACAGGATATTTAACTTCTCTGTAGCTCAGTTTCCTCATTTACACAATACAGATCACAGTAATTTCCATGTCATAAGATTGTGGCGACTACTAAATACATTACAATATGTAAAACCCATAAAAACTGTAAACTATTCTTGTTTTCAGATTTCTTGGTAGCAATATTTCACGGAGAAATACATTAAAATAACATTTTTTTAAATGTTTAAGAAAAAGCAGTCAATGTGAGAATTTTATATCCATTGGGACGATCATTTAATTACAAGGGTGAAAAAACGGAAAAAATATAATACATGTAAGGAAGAAATGAAGATTAATATATCAATATATTATTAATAGCATACAATTATTAATAATTATTAGTCATGCTTTATCCAAAATTTATTGAGAATGTGAAATGCCACGTATTAAGTTCTTTACATAAATTAACGAATTTAGTATTCACATGAACCCCATGTGGTGAAGAAAGGTTCCCCAGAGGTCACTCAGGGTAGGTCTGATAGGCAATCAGGAGTATCTCCATACTAAGCCTCCTTTGTAGGTCCGTAAATGTGAGACAGATCTTAAATACAAACCATCTGTTCCTTGTTCCCTTTCTGAGTCTTTCCTCCATGAAAGCTTGTTTACAGACGTTATCTCTAAGAAATGGTCCTTGAGTGTGGTTTCGGTGGAGGCAGAAACCTTTCTTTCTAAGGAGTTTGCATTTTGGTTACCTGTCCTGTTGTGTTCTCATCCGCATAAAAAGCCAGTCTGTGGTTGAGTCCAATTATGGATGAAACCAAATATTTCATAACAAAGGACTGGCACTAGCCGGTTGGCACCCGTATGCAAATGTGTGCAAAACACAGAGCTCTGCTGTTTTTTTTGGACAAATCCTGCACACGTTTGTCCCAGTATTTGAGTCAGAGCAAGAAATGACTAAAGACAGAGAAAGCAACATGAAAGTTAGAGGCCTTGACTTTTCACTGGTTAAGAAATAACAATCGTTGGTTACCTACCCAGTCCCCTAAGCCTATAATCATGGAGTAAACTTGCCAAGAGGGAAAAGAACAAAAGCTTATGGATCTGAGCATGGTTCCAGTCCTCCAAGTCTAGTACCGTAGGCCTCTTCTGGAAGCTGGCCTGCAGTGGCCGTCCTGTAGTCTTGGCACAAGGCTCTGAAGTGGAAGTTCTCTCCACCCAAAGACCAACTGCTTCTAAAACAATTCTTAAGAATTCCTAATTTTAAAATGTCTCAATCCTGCTGTCAGTGGGACAAACCTTGCCTTTTCAGCTGGATACATGAATCTAAGTATTTTCTTTCTCAAGTGTAACCGCTGTTCTAGTGATCAGAAATTAGCCCAGCATTTTTTTATGGTGTCTTTTCCAGCTGACAAAGTCTGAGTTTTTTAGGTCGTGGAGAGGCCACATGGGAGAACACGAAGGAAATGCCACTCATCCCTGTTAGTACTAAGCCTGGTCAGATTGCCTGAGTCTCTTTTAGTCTCTGCCCAAAGCAAAGTAGAGCCAGAATTGGGGTCGAAATGAGCACCCTGAAAGGGAGGCCTGTGACATAATCTTATGGTAAGAGGCAACGAGTGTTCATTTGAGTGTAAAAACACCACTCACCTTCTCTATTCTTCATGATCACTGTGAGTAATAGGGACAATAAAATTTCGGAGTAAACATCGAGGCTTTGCAAAGTTCTTTAGTAACCATCCCAGTACACTGAGTACCTCCATTACCAGAGAAATAGTTTGGAAATTCCCCAGATTGAAAACACAAGGTCAAGCAACTTTTTTGCTATGACTAGAACTATACCTTTCCAGCAAACAAAAGTTTCATTCCACCTTGAAAATTAGCAAATATTGACTAGGATATTCAAATTCCATTGCAAGTGGAGTTTGGACCCATTTGTAAGTGTTCTAGGGCACCTGAAAATTACGGTTCTTGTCTACATTCCATCTGTACAGCTTCACCAGAATTAATCTGGTGCAGATGAGACATGCAACCAGAGACAAGCTCAGCAACCTTAATAAAATTTTCTCACCAATGCTGACAAAGTATTTGTCAATTTGTCTTCCTTGAAGCAGGTGATTTCTTCTTAAATGTTTGCCAAGTTTCCAACTGAAGACTTCTTCTGGTGATGCCAAGCAGCCAAGGTGACAGAGATTATCTTCCCCAAGCGTTTTTTTTTTTTAATCTGCATACTCTAAAACAGGTATTGTGTCACAAAAAATATTCCTCAGTCAGACTCTTGGGGACTTTAAGAGGAAATGAGATATGGAGCCCTTGACAGTCATTTGTGGCAGCTTCATTGATTTTCCCTTTCCTTTTTTCCCTTCAGTTTCACTTGGCGAGAGTTTAGAGGTCCAGCAACAGGACTGTTTTCCATTCCAGTTTTTGCTTGCGTATGAAATCCCTGATTTCTGACTTAAGGCCATTCAGTGAGGAAAGAGCTGTGGTCATAGCTGCTCCAAGATCTACACCTGAATGTTTTCCAAAGGTGTTAAGGTCTCCAATATATTCATCTTTCTATTTGTCTGTGACCATGGTGTCCAAAATTTCTAATATTTATAGTGTTTCTAAATTCCTCTGGTTTTATTATAGAATTTGACATCTTTAAAGCCACAATCAGAATATTCACAGTACCTTTTCCATTGAATTTTATCACATATGAGGTTCCTAATAACATATAAATCAATTGATGTAGATCTGGGAACTCTCAATTAAATGCCCTTAGAACCACAGCAAATTGCTGTAAATCTCCGCCTACCCTGCATAGGCTTTGGAAAGCCTTTGAAAATCACTTTCAGACCACATTCGGGGCTCGAGTTCCACCATAAGGGGCTTTTTCTGACCTGGATACCTTTAAGAGCCAATTCAGCTTTCAGAGTGGTTGGCTGGCCAGCAGGAAAGGAGAGCTGGTCAGAAAGAGTGTTGGAGGTAGGGGACAAGGGAGGACCACAGGATAGAAGAAGAGGGAGGGTAAGATCAGAACTTTTAGGTTCAAGTTATGGTTTGGGCAGATCAGAAAGACAGTCTTTCACATTGTTCATTTGTCTCCTTCACAGAATATTTAGAGAGGCAATCGTAGAATCTGAATTTCTCTTGCAAGCTTTCTCATACCAATAAAAAAAAAAACAACACAGGTCATTGAATGTTTGCATTTTTAGTCCCTTTCCATTCTAAAAACAAACAAACAAACAAACAAAAACACTTCTCAAATGAACAATTTTGTTCCAATGAAAGGTTTCCCCAAATGGCCACTAAAGTTAAACTACCGTTGGTAAAACTGTGCCATTTTGGACACAACTCACGTGTATTCGTTACGGTATAAATACACGCAAGAGGCCTTCAGGAGACACACACCTGGGTTTAGTCTGGGACAAACGTGTGACAGTCTGGCAATGGGCCGTCAATCCAGTGGCTTGTTCACCTATGTCCTGGGCTCCCCAACCTATTGGCTTGGTGGTCTCCCCTGGAAGACCTGACAGATCTCGGAAGACACGAGGTTTAGACATGAACTCCCACCCATCCGAGAGCGACAGAAGACCACGAAAAGCACAGTGACCCAAACCAACGTTGTTAGTACTGAGACAGCTTTCCGCCAGGGATGTGTGTCTACAGATAGGATCAAATCCTCAAAGAGTCCCTGAAAGGCAACCTCACAGGACAAAATACACTTAGCACTTCAGAGCCTGATGAAGACTGGAACTGAGACCTAATGGGGACACTTACCTCATTGCAGGCCTCAGGGGGGCCCCCCATTTCTGAATTAAGGGACTTGGGCTTCAGCACAAAGGGGACTTTAAATAGGGTCTCGGCGGGACTTCCAGGTTGTTTAGCTCACCAAAGTATCACCGGATAACCCTTCAATAAACAAAAGTCTCGGGCGCCTGGGTGGCTCAGTCCGTTAAAGTGTCCAGCTTCGGCTCAGATCATAGTCTCGTGGTTCATGGGCTCGAGCCCCGCGTCAGGCTCTGTGCTGACAGCCCGGAGCCTGGAGCCTGCTTCGGATGCTGTGTCTCCCTCTCTCTCTGCCCCTCCCCCGCTCTTTCTCTCTGTCTCAAAAAATAAACATTAAAAAAATTTTTTTAATAAACAAAAGTCATATTTAGAACTTACTGCATTAAGGGACAGCACCATTGTGACAGTTTTAGCAGTGTCCCAGGAGAGGTCAGTCAGAAGCAGAATAACTGTAGGACTTTGGGGTCTGCACTCAGTAGGTTAAGATGGTGTAGGACTGGGCAGTCTGTGATGTCACCGTTCAGGACTGGTTGACACATGAAGGGGAGGGTCTTGATAAGGAAGCTGTTACTGACAAGAAGGCTGTTGCCAGAGTGAGATTACTGTCTTCGATACACTGATTGGTCGGCTTTTACTGCAGCAAACTGTGGATTTAATCGCTAGTTTGCAATCTTCTCTTTCCTAGGCTAAAGTTTCCTAGAAGGAATAACTAACTCGCATTGACATAAGTGTGTTTATCGTTGTCTCCAAGTCAGGTTTACAGATGGCCTCAATTCTCAAAGACTCTGATTTTAATACCAGTAAAAGCAGAATTTCAAACGAAAACATCAGATATTACAAAAATGGACATACACCAGTAAAAGAAAACAATTTGATTAAAAAACACATTATGAGCATTTCATTTATTTATTCATTTTATGTGTTTGAGAGAGAGAGAGCAAGGGAGAGGGGCAGAGGGAGAAAGAGAAAGAATCTTAAGCAGGCTCTAATATGGGGCTCAACATGGGGCTCAATATTATGACCTTGGGGTCATGACCTAAGCCAAAATCTAAAGTTGGGAACTCAATGAACTCAATGAAGCCACCCAGCGCCCCACATTTCACTTATTTTATTTTTATTTTTATTTACTTTAGAGAGAGTGAGAGCACGAGCGAGGGACAGGAGCGGCGGGGAGGAGAGAGAGAGAGAGAGGAAAAGAGAGAGGGAGAGAGAGAAAGCCCCATGGGGGCTCAATCCCACAAACTGTCAGATCGTGACCTGAGCTGAAACCAAGAGTCAGATGCTCAACTGAGCCACACAGGCAGCCCCCCCAACACATTTCATTTTAAAATTCGCTCTCAAGAACAGAATATTACAATAAGCTCACACTTAATATCCAGCAAGAAGGGGGCACAGAGAATTAGTTCCCCAAGTCACATAGAAAACCTCAATGCAGCTGTAAGGTCAACATCATCTAAAGTACAACTAAGTATAATAAAATTAAAAACTACTAACAAAAACTTCACGTGTCTTTTTCCAATGACAAAAAAAATTTTATAACTTCTCAAAGAAAAAAAGTCGAAAGAAAATTATGGTAAATTTACAACACCTCAAAGAAAAAAGTCGAAAGAAAATTATGGTAAATTTACAGCTCACCACAGAAAGCAAGAGCCAAATGCAGCAGGAAAAGGTAAAACAGCCATTGTCCCCTCCGACCTTCAAGGCACTCTTCAACACCTAATGCACGCTGGTCTTCTAAGACTGGTCTTTCTTTCAAGTGTACTGTTTGCCAGCATTTCTTTTACTTGAAATAATAACAGGGGTAAGAAGGTAACATTTTTGAGAGGAAAAAAGTCTGTATGTGCTTCCTGCTGTATTTCATATAAAATAGATCATACCGTTAATATGATACATTTTTAAAATATGTTTTCATCGTTGATTTGCAGTCTCCACACTATGCCCTGCCCTAGGAGTGTCCTAAATGCCTGAGAGTCTCAATGTGGTGGCCCATTAGGGTCCTAAGTCCACATCCTACCCCAAACCAATTAAACCAGAAACTCTCCAGGGTACACTCAAGCATGTTTTCGAAACCTCTGATAGGTATTTCAAGTGCGAAGCGGAGAAAGGCTCTCAGAGAGAATGGTCAAGAGAAAGCTCCAGCTAGGACTTCGATCCTACTCCCGGTCTGACCTTGCCTCCTCCTTTCCCACAGCTTCATCAGTATCTGAAGACAAATAGAGCAAACTGATGAAATAGGAGTAGAAAGACAGCAAGAAGAATATCCCAAAACATCCCACTATGCCATGATCTTGGGCTGACTCCCCGAGTGTTCCCAACATAATAGAGATAAATAACAAAGCTCGGATCTTGGGCACAGGAAACCAGCTTCACAAATAGTGGGTAATGTGCATGTGACCAACACCAGTGCACATGAAAAATTCTTGAGGAATTTAGTTGATTTTTTTAATGTTTATTTATTTTAAAAAATTTTTTAATGTTTTATTTATTTTTGAAACAGAGAGAGACAGAGCATGAGCAGGGGAGGGGCAGAGAGAGAGGGAGACACGGAATCTGAAGCAGGCTCCAGGTTCCACCAAGCTGTCAGCACAGAGCCTGGCGCGGGGCTGGAACTCACAAACCGTGAGATCATGACCTGAGCCAAAGTCAGATGCTTAACCGACTGAGCCACGGAGGCACCCCTGTTTATGTATTTTTGAGAAACAGAGACAAAGTGTGAGTGGGGAAGGGTCAGAGGAAGATAGGGAAACACAGCATCCGAAGCATGCTCCAGGCTCTGAGCTGTCAGGACAGAGCCGGATGTGGGGCTCAAACCCACAAGCCATGAGATCATGACCTGGGCTGAAGTCGGACACGCAACTGTCTGAGCCACCCAGGTGCCCCGAATTTAGTCCATTTTAAGTGTAGTGTGAGTCAGTAGTCATTTGGCTGCCAGCAAATTAACTCCACCGGAGGCTGGATCAATAAATGTATAACGTCTGGACAGAGAAGACTCTGTACGTGCTTACGGGAACACTTTAAGTACTGAGTCATGTTCTGAGCAGCATACTATATGAAGAACATGGAGAATGAGATTAAGGTTGATGAGGGAACTTGGAACTGTCATCTCACAAAAAGGATATTTTGCTGGGAGGAAAGCTAGCATAGGGAAAACATGACAGATGTTTTCAAAATATTCAAAGAACTCACATGTGGAAGTTAGATTAGATTTATTGCGTAAAGTCCAGAAGTCGAAAGCAATGGCTAGATGGAAGGAAATGCTTTTCGGCAGTGTTGGTTTTGCAAAGGCACAGAGGACTCCCTGTCCCTGGAGCTATTTGAGCCTTCAAGTATGCAATGGGTGAGGGCGGTTTCCGAACTTGCAGAGAATTGAAGCAGATAACAGCGCGTCCTCCATCTAAGATTTTAGGATCAGTGTACTGAAAAGTAGCTCGGGCTTCTGTTCTGAACACTGTTGAAACCCAGTAGCTTGGTCATCAGCAACCCGTCCACTCTGCCCCGAGGAGGAAGACACCAGGGCAATCAGCCCCACAACGTGATTTTCCCAATGGGGACACGCAGTGACTTCTCCGCACAGGTCACTTCCTACAGTAGGATCAACACACGCGGCTCTTTATCGCTCCCTTTCCCATTTAAACCCAACTTCCCTGCAGAAACTGACGCCTCGAGACTTGGCTCTCCGCGAAGACTGTGGCCCTCCATCCCCACCCGCCCCAAGTTTGGGATTCCAAGGGGATCATTAGCATTCACCCCCGTAGCCTGTCCTGCACTCTGAGCTCTTGCTGCACATGAAAGTTGCCCAGAGGAGGGGAGCGAGGGGGCGGCGGCGGGCTCCGAGGTCCCGGCGGGGTCTCCGCCATTGTGACGACTCAGTCTCGGACCTTCCGGAGCCCCCCGGGGGCACTTTGCAAACCTGGAGCAGGAGGGCGGGGGGGGGGGGGGGGCGCGGAGGGCGAGGCGTGCCGGTGGGCTAGGGGCAGGAGCCCGGGAGCCGCCTGCCGAGGACAAAGGGTCGGCCTGCCTTCCCCACCACGCCGACTCGGTCGCGCCCCCCCTCCGCCCCGCGCGGCCCGCAGGCCCCGGCTGGACTCGCCCCACGGGCCGCGCTCCCGGGAGGGGGGCGGGGGGAGGGGACGCGCGGGGCGCCGGGGCGGAGGCGCGGGGCCGCGGGGAGCGCGCGGAGCGCTTCCGAGGGAAAGTGAGAGGGGAGGGCGGCCGGGCTCGGCACGCTCCCTCCCTCGGCCGCTTTCTCTCACATAAGCGCAGGCAGAGGGCGCGTCAGCCATGCCCTGCCCCTGCGCCCGCCGCAGCCGCCGCCGCTCGCCCCGCGCTCCGGAGCCGCCCGCGCCGCCGAGCTCCCCCGGCCTGGCCGCGCGGCGCCCCGCCGCCCTCCTCCCGGCCGCCGCTCGCTGCACCGGGGGAAGGGGAGGGGAGGGAGGAGGGGGCCGCGGGCTCGGGGGGGTGGGGGGGCCGCAGGGGCCGAGCGGCGCCGAGGGGGTCGGCTTTGCCCCCCTCTAGCCAGAAAGCGAAAACAGAAAGGCGGACCGAGGCGCCGTCCCCCACCCCCCCCCCCCTCGCCCTCGCCCTCGCCTCACCTCGCCGGCTCCGAATGCGGGGAGCTCGGACGTCCGGTTTCCTGTGAGGCTTCTACCTGACCCCGCGCCCCTCCCCGGCCCCGGCCAGCACCGCGACGCGAGGCGTCGGGAGCGCCCAGCCGCGGACCGCTGCCGCCGCCTCCGGCCGCCCTCGGGGGGTCGCCGGCGGCTCCGCGCGCAGGGAGCGCAGCGTCGCGGGGGCGCCACGCGCCCACCCCGCCCCCACCGCGGCCGGGCCGCCGCGCTCCGGGTCCTTCCACCATGCACTTGCTGGGCTTCTGGTCCCTGGCGTGTTCCCTGCTCGCCGCTGCGCTGCTGCGGGGTCCGCGCGACGCGCCCGCCGCCGCCGCCGCCTTCGAGTCGGGACTCGGCTTCTCCGACGCGGAGCCCGACGCGGACGAGGCCCAGGTAGGTGCGGGGCCGGGCCGGCGGTGGGGGGCGACCGCGGGGCGCTGCGGACCCAGAAGCCGCGCCGACCGTGTGTTGCTGTTTCGCCTTCGGAACGTTGCCTCCAAAGTTATACCGAGTTATACTGCACGCTTCCTGGGAGAAAAGTTTTGTTTTTGTTTTTGCATAAAGTTGTTACTAAGTAGGAAAGCCAGAAAGCCTGGTAGACGCAGCCGCTGAGGTGGGGGGGGGGGGTGGTGGTGGTGGTAGAGATCGCGGTACCTGCTGGGGAGCAGTCGTCCCCCGCGGGTGCGCCCAGCGGGCTGGAACCCTCCCCGGGAGCGCGGCTCGTCCGGGTCCGCACTGCTCTTTTCCCTCCGGAGCAGATTAGTGGGAGTCCCCTCGGCTCCTGGGGCCAGGACGACCGGTCAACCGAGGTTCATTTTCCCGGAGTGTTCCCCTTAGGCGGAGCACCAGGCGATTTTAGGATAATGTGGAAGGGATTTAGTCACCGGGGCTTGAGGGCACAAGACTTCAGAGTCACTTGGAGAA